>NC_141541.1:93504166-93842500 GCF_021556685.1 Rattus norvegicus
TTGTGTTTAACATAATGTAATGCATCATATAAAATGAATACTTGAATTCCAGAGATTTGGGAGAATGAGGAAAGTAAGTCAGCTGTAACGACTAGCCACTGAGCAGACAGGAACAGGAGTCAGGGGCCAGGGAAAAGGGGATTGCAGAACAATCTCCACTATAAGTCTTGATATGGTGTAGTCATGGGCATGAAGGTAGCAGTATAAATTTGGAAACATCATCTGGTTCTCCTTTTTTCCCCTAGTAAAAAAGAATAGGACACTAGTTATTGAACCATTTTCAAACGTTTGATGGTGAGTATGTGATAAGCAAATACCTCTTTTGTTTAGATTATGTTCTTTGTTTAAGTAGGAGATGCGTGAGAAGATCAGCTGTCACCAGGCCTGATTCCTGTGGTAACAGCTCAGCATTTCCGCTGATTTTCTGATGGAATGAACTTGAGTTTCTTGAGAAAGGGACAGCTACATATTGCACACGAGAGGAAGGAGGGTTATACAGACCAGACTATGTTCTGTACAATCCCAGATAATCTTCTTACAATCTGATGTTGGAACTATTTTATGGAAATGATTATATCTACCACTAGTCCTCAAAGTCAGATGGGACCTCATTACTATCCAATGGAATACAACCCAAGTGACTTATGAAATATTTGGTGCTGGGTCATGAAGAAGTCAAGTACATTTGACTTGCTCTCTCAACATACTTGTTCTTGGAACTCAAATACTGGAATGGGAGGAAGCCCAAGCAAAGTCCACAGGGAAAGGAACCAAGACCCCAGTTAAGAGCTTTGGATGGTGTCCAGCCAGTAGCTTGTGAGTAAGTTATTGTGGAGACAGATATTCCAGTCTTACATCAATCTAGTCCAGGTTAAGGTCAGTTGGTACAAATATAATTCCCTTCTGTCATTATAAATCACTGGATTTTCTGACCGTCAACAACTTTCTTGAGTATATATATATGCTTTATAAGAGGGGAGTATATGTATATGTCATACTTGAAAATACCCTTGTGGAATCAGGAACTACTCTGCCAATTTAGTTAGCGTTTTTTTTTTTTTTTGTTTGCTTGCTTTTCTTGCATCTTACAAGAAAAGACATTTTTCCTTTTCCTTTAATATACTGCTGCACAATGGTCTTTATCAAGAATGGTGTTCAGGAATTAGAATCAGCACAATGGGTGCACCTGAGAAGGAGCAAAGGGTTTGGAATCAGGCATCTTGGAGTCCTGGGAGTCTGTGCTGCACACTGAATCCCATAAACATGCAGCATTTCTACAACCTATTCCAGCTTCTGAGAAGATTAAAGATGACTGACACATCTTTGGCAGAAAAAGGCATAATTGGTTTCCACGGTAAAATGGAAAATATAAACTCTATTTGAGTCTAGTTGTCCAGATATATTTATTTGGATTCATTTCAGGAAGAAGGAAATAATGTATTTGAATCCAAATACTACCTGCTGTAGAAGTTTGATATCTTACCAAGTTGTCCTTGAGGCAAATGAAAATATATTGGGGGTGCAACATGGGTTTGTTCACTCAATAACCATAGAATAGAAGTTACCGTTTTTCTATTGTTGTTCTAATTGTAACACATAGAAGGTAAAGTAAAACAAAGCTTCAAGCTGCCAGCAGTTTACGCATTCAATAAATAGACAATATTAGAAACTTTGTGCTAAGTTAGCAAAAAAAAAAAAAAACTTAATCCATGTTCTTAGATCCTACCTTGCACTATAGCCACAAATGAAAGTATATACCTAGTAGCAGAACAGATGAAAAGCATACTTTATAATCCTTAGAATCACAGATGGGAAAGCAATTAAAACTATTAAATATGCAAGTATTAGCGGCATTCCAGAAAAGGACAGAAAGAGCAGATCCACTATATAGAGAGCTCAGCTTGGTAAAAATCCTGTGACATTGCATATTCTATGATACGAATGATGGCAGTGTTGCTAGAGTAGTATATTGAGGGGAATCCTGGGTGAGGAGGAAGGAGTACATCAAGGTGCTTGCAGAAATAGTTCATTCAGTTTGAACAAAGCTTGCATCTGAAATAATAAACTCTCACGTTTCATAGACTCAAGACTATGCGGCTCTATGTAGTTTGATAGTCCAGCCAGGTCAAAGGGCTCAATAGAAGTGAGTGCTTTACAATTTCTGTGCACTGTCTTCCATGGACATAAGTAAAATTCTCTTTCTAAATCTAGTTTAGCATCTTCCAGACCTTTTAATGCACACGGTGGGTGTGGCTAGCTTCATCAATGCTTATTTATGTGCTCTCTCCATGTTTATTCATGTCACCCTTCCTTTTTATTGTATTGTCTTCAAAGAACTGTCAACCAACTTGATTTATATTTATTAAAGTATTCTTTTTGTTGAATACTTTATCCTGTATAGAGTAATTAATAACTGTTTTTCTCAGAAGAGTAATGTACTTATGAACAGAATTATTTTTACTTGCCAGAGTGCTGCTACCTCCATTAAGTATTGGTTGGAAGAATAAATAGATATGGTGCTTTGGCAATGATGATTTTATGAATGACTGATGATGCAATCTGCATACATGCATGTGACAGGATGAAGCCAGTGTGTTGTTGTTGTCTGTTGTGTTTTTAAGACTGGAAGACAATGAGAGAGATGAGCTGCTGGGATGCAAGTATGGTTTACATGAACCGTCTCTGTTCTGACTTCTGCTGTAACGAATCATTTCTTGAAGATTAATGTAAGATCAAGTACAAGAACAAAAACATGGACCGCAATGTTGATGCACTTCATTCGTAAGAGACCTTGTGTCTGTGTTTCAATCTCTTCTCAATCCCATTTGCCCATGTCAATTTCTAGCCTTCTTTTCAAAATAGGTGTTTCTAAAAGTTTGATCTCTTTATAAGAATCAGAATTGCTTTGTCCACATCAATAGACAACCTCAAGGACAAAAATTATTTTAATCCAGCTCTTCCCTACAGCATTCTAGTAATAAACTTTTCCATAAATATAATTTTAATTATGAGTAAGAGAATGTTAATATTTACAAAGAAATAAAACATCATCTTGTGTGATCCCAAGACTCTATACAGCAAGGGTTTTTGCAAAGAGTATTTTCTATTTTAGTAAGTCTTATTTTATAATCAACCTGTCCTCTGACAATTTATTCTCTTCTATGAACTTGCTTTATATTACTTTTATAAAGTAATAACTGAAAATTTGAAAATAATTAATTTACACTTTGAAATATTTTGATATTCAAGCAAGCCACGCTTTGCAAAGTAGTTTATATTCCCCAGTAAGTGCAGGTCAACAGATCTTTTTAGCTGACAACAGCTGGGCCTCAAGCAGTCATACTGTTTTAAGTGCTTGCTTTCCCTGTGGAGAAATGAAATTTTGTTCTGGGAGAAAGTCCTATTATCTAAAAGAATGCAGTGCTCAAGTGTAGATATTTAGAGTTCTGACAGGTTTTATTTGACCAAGACTTTTTCAGCCTCTCCTGTTTGGAAATTATTTTTCTTCAAGCATTGTGGCTTCTCCCCACACGTACCTCCCTACAAATACTTTATAACCAAGTATTTGACTGTGTATGTTCTAGTGTGGGTTAACGGATTTATTGAGATTCTAGTAAATTAAGTTGAGGCTTTTTTTGTTCCCAATTGTGACCTGATTTTTAGTCACAAAGGAACCTCGAGAGAAACTTCAAAACTATACAGAAATGAGGAGATAAAAAAGACCAGAAAATTGCTAAGATGATTAAGTCTGTCTCCTTTCTATTTCTGCAAAATCAGCTATTCCCAGTTGTTGCAAATGGTTCAGCAAATAAATAAGAATTACTCTATTAATTATCCAACATACCTTGAATGAAGTTTTTATTGTTGGTCCTGATGTAGAATTGTTATAAGTATTTATTTTAGATGTTTATGGCTTTAGCCGTAACAAATACGACTTTTCCTAAAGACTCCCAAACTTCAGTTCCCCCAGATCTCAGCACAACTGACACCACGATGCAAGAACCATTTAGACCTTGACACCCAAGCGTGTAGACAGCAGCATCTGCCAACTTTAGAATAAATCCTAATTCATCAAACTCATAATTCTGGGAATATCGCTAAAAGTACTAACATGGATATTTGGTTCCAGTAATTCTGACTCTGGATAACTGTTGCTGTTATCTGAGGTATGTCAACACAAGATATAGATTCTTGTATGTGTGCTTAAAATATCACCCGGAGAAAGGCTTGCCACTATACTGGAATCCCAAATACTCAATGTAGTTGCCAGCTAGCTAATAAAGACTTTCTGTTTGCTTAAATCTGTGTCTGAGTAGTCTTCTCCGTTATTAGTTAATGGTAATGAATAACTAAATCATCGGCTGAATGTTCCTTTAGAGACTGCGTCTTTCAGCTAATAATAAATAAATACCATACAAGATCACAGAGTGAGAATTTAGGCGTGTCACTTTTCACTCTAGCCGTACAAAATGTCAAAGAAACAATGAGGATATTGTAATTGTAGCTCACCAGAGGTAAAATGATTATTAGTTGCAATGATTTAACAAAAAAAAAGAAAAAAGAAAGAAAAATGTGTGTGTGTGTGTGTGTGTGTGTGTGTGTGTGTGCGTGTGTGGGTTAAATTGACATTTAAATTGACATTTCACCTCATGGCCTGTGTAAACAGCACAAACTAAGTATCATGGGAGTTGCTCATCAACTCTCTATACTGATCTACTTCATACCAATTTCACATCGTTCTCCCTGACTTCCTCCTGTGGTATTTTGAACACAGAGGATACCAAAGATCACGGTCATTTGTGGTCAGCAGACAGCACTGTTCCCAGCTCTTGCAGCATCAGGGGATTGAGGCTGGTTATTAATTCAGGTGGCCTGGCTAGTTTCCATCTTCAGTAATTACATTTCTATGCAAGATTGATGATGTAGCTTTGGTGAGAGAACTTATTCATCTTTGTCCTCACTTAAAAAAAAAAGAAAGAAAAAAAAGGACACAAAATCAACAAACACTGTATTATTCTCCAAGGGAAGAGGAACAAAAGCTTCATTTTGCTACAGTGTTGGTGTTCTTGAAGACCAAATATAACTAAACAGATAAAATCATTAAGTCACATCCCCAGTGAACTTTAAGTATCAAGTACATTTTCCTGTCCTTCACCTAGGTATTCAGTCATTTACGCAAAAGTTCTGTAGAAAGTCCACTCTAGTTCTTTTTCATCCGTTACATTTTTCAGTCACAATCTCTATGCAATTTTCTTTTATCCATGGAGCCATTAGCAGTTAGTATTCCACCTGATAACCTGAATTAGACTCCTTTTCCTATTACAGACTATTTTCCTGCTAAGTGTGGCAACACCCACTTAAGCATGTGTTGTGCCATGACTGAGCCACGTAAACTGTTAGCCGACTGAGAAAAGAGCTCCTGTATTATTATTACTTTGACACCCACATCTTAAATGTTTGAGAGAAATATGAATATAAAACTAACATTCTAGCACATGTAGGTAGAGAGTGGAAATACTCCTCTCAAAAAAAAAATAAGAAAAGAAAAAAGAAAGACTCTAGTATCAAATAAGAAAGAGGAAATAGATAACCATTATCAAAATAGATGAATGTGGAGTATTTGGAGATTCAGAGAGATTTCTCTGAGAAACTCAAAGCCTTAACCAGTTTGCCAGTGATACACAATATGAGCTGATGGATACAGCTTTTTTTCAGAACTGTGCAAGTAGCTGTAAATTAAGAAAGAATAAATCTTAGCAGGAAAATAAGTAGAAGACAGTAAAAACAAAAGATCTAGTGGCCAATGTGGAGAAAACAGAGTGAGGTCATCAATACCCAGCTTTATAGTCTCCGCCCACATGTGATGTAGGGATTTGATAAGGGCTAAAACATATCAGATGTATGGTCTCTCTGTGTTCATCATACAATTTCCCATCCTGATTACTCCATTACAGATTACTCTATTTTGTGTTACTACAGAACAACAACCAGAGCGTGTTAATTTCTAAGCAATCACTTAATAACTCTAGACCTTTCTCTGTGAAATGAGCTAGCAATGACCTAGGGGAACCTAATTTAAACAGTTGTTGTGAAGACAAACTAAGCTATTGACTAAGATATTAGCTACATTCACCACGAGGTTAACACATTCTTAAAATTTGCAATGAAAATAATTGTGATTTCTTAATGAAATGAGTGCGGAAACAATGCCTCTATTTTCTCCCAAGGATATTGTCTTTCTCCTCCCTACATTGGTAACTGAAGACCCTACTGAGCTCGTTCTTCCGTTGGGAAATTTAACCTTATTATTCCTCTCTCCACATTCATATTAAACATAGGCAAGATCAAAATGAAGTGAGGCTTTGGGAGTAGACACAAGAAGCAGATATAATTTGATCATTGACTCTGCTACTGTAAATAGGAGTGTCCAAGCTGCTGCTGTACGCCAAAATGTACCAGCCTACCCCGTGCTTCTGTGTGTGTTGCTCATGTGCTGATTCCAGGGTCATTAGGTGTATTTAGGATTGCCATGGAAACAGGAGGATGATATATTTTCCCCCAAATACACCTAGCAACTGTGTGCACATCTATATATTCAATTTATCCATGGTTACCCTGGGGATTACTCAGAACGTGAATGCTCCTGCCTTTTTTTTTTTCAAACTCTCAGTTGTAAACTGGCATCTCATGGAGTATGTTTCCCCAACAACAGATGAAAGGTGCTTGAGAAGTTTGCACATTTCTACATTCTGCATAAAATAGAAGGCAAATGTCTACGTTTTTCAGTAATGATTGCCATAATGAAGAATCCCTTACACTGGCACATAATAGAAAATGATTTGTTTGAAAAAAATTATATATATTCATATTCTGAAAAATAACCATCTCATTCTCAGTCCAATGCTACTGGTATTTATGTTTACAAAGGTAAACATTTGATGCTAGGCAACCAACTAGCTCCCCAGGTAAGGCCACCATTTTGGTGTTTTTTACCTGGTTTGTGGCCTGCTAGGCATTTTTATATCAATTTAACACATGGTAGGGTCCTATGGAAATAGAGACTTGATTGAGAAAATGTCTCCATAGCATTGCCTGTAGGCAAGTCAGTGGACATTTTTTGTCATTGATGATTGCTGCAGGAAGGCCTGCTCGCTGTGGGAAGTGGCATATCTTAGTAGGTAGTCCAAAGTTGTATAGGAAAATGGGCTGAGGGGGCTATGGGGACAAGTTAGCAAGACATGTAGCCTTGCTCCATGACTTCTATTTCATTTTCTGTACCCAGTTCCTGTCTTGAATTCATTCCCTGACGTCACTAGAAGATACAGGTTACAATAATAAGTTGAAATAAGCCATTCTTCTGTAAGTTGCTTTTGATAATGAAATCAGATTACAAAGATAGAAAGTAAACTAAGATAATGTATGTAGTACTGCATATGATTTTAATAATCTGGGATAAGGTGTTTTAGAAAGAAATAGGCATGCATGGTAATGGTATCTTTATAAAACTATTGCAGTTTTTCTGTAAGCTTGCCAGTTCCCTAATAATTGAGACTGGCCTATTATATTTATTTAACAAGCTTCAAAGGTACAAAAACTGAGCAGTATTACTCTATGTTAATCCTCTAAAATAATCTAGCTGGCTACCTTCCAGTCAAAATCCCCATGATACTTGCTTGCATTTTACTATTGATCTGACTTTCTCTGCTCCATGTGTTTTCTCATGGTATCTTCTGAACTCTCTCTCTCCATGGCTATTCTTCTACTTTCTCTCTCTCTCTCTCTCTCTCTCTCTCTCTCTCTCTCTCTCTCTCTCTCTCCCTCTCCCTCCCTCTCCCTCTCCCTCTTCCCCTCCCCTCCCCCTCCCTCTCCCCCTCCCCTCCTCCTCCTCCTCCTCCTCCTCCTCCTCCTCCTCCTTCTTCTTCTTCTTCTTCTTCTTCTTCTTCTTCTTCTTCTTCTTCTTCTTCTCCTCTTCCTCCTCTTTCTTCTCCCCTCTTCTCCTCCTCTTCTCTGACTGGAAGTCCAGCCCTATTTTCTCCTCCTGCTCAGTCATTGGCTGATAACATAGCTTTATTGACCAGTCAGGGAATAATTGGGAAACAATGTTTAGACAACATTGAAATAGATTCTTAGAATACAGAATGCAACAGTTACACTGAAATGAGAATTTAAACAATACAAGGATAATCTTTATACAGGACACAATAACATTATGCCTATGCATGGAGGATTTCTTCCTTGTGGTACAGTAAGAAGTCATCTATATGTTCAGGTTGTCCAATACATCTGAAAATCTGAGAGGCAAAGAAATGTGAGTCTAAAATAGCTGTATATTGTAGCTCTCCTAAAATCCTTCCTTATTAGAAGCAAGAAAACTAGCAAATGTGTAGTGTAACTAGCACTCTGAGAGAAGGCAACTCATCCAAGGCTCACTGTTGAAAATTATTTCCATGCAGAACAACTTATAATGGCCCAGTGGTGAAAGATACACTGTATACTTTAGAACTGATGAAATTATAGGTTATGTTATTATAGATTATGCTCAGAAGGTAATGAAAGAAAGAATGTGGTCTCACTTTTTTGTACTACCTTTCAAGGGTCTTGTTAACTCCAAAAAGAGTTGAGCTTATATCAGATGGAAATAGACTGCGGAAATGATTTTTACAACCATTACATAGAAGTGCACAGGTCAAGTATACAGATAAAGAGAAACAACACCACAGTATCCAAGGAATTCCTGTTCTTAGGGTCTACAGAGAGAAAGAGAAATCTGAAACTAAGACTCAAAAATAAGGACAAGATTATATGAAGAGTGAATAGAGGAAAAGCAAACAATTACTTCAAGCAAGGTGTCTCTCAATGAAGGATGATATTAAATTATTTACACACTAAATACTGCTCTACAGACCAATCTTTTAAGGCTATGTTTTTGCACATTCTAAGATGTTTTATTCATATGTATGTATATGTGTCTGTATGAATGTATGTGTATTATATATGTGTCTTCAGAAGCCAGAAGAGGATACAGGATCCCCAGAGCTGGAGTTTTAGGCAGCTGTGAGTTACCTGAGATGTGGGTGCTGATAACAGAACCTGGTTGTTCTGCAGGAATGCTAAATGCTCTTGACTTCTGAGCGATTTCTCCAGCCCCTTTATTACATTTTATGTGCTTTTTTAACAAAGAAAAACAGTTAAAATAAGTTAATACATATCATCTAACATAACTATCATTTTTATGATGAGAAAAATTGTAATTTATTCTGTCAGCAATCTTTGGATCAAACATCATTACTATCAATGTCAGTCAGCATACTATACATTGAATCTCTTGATTTTATTGCTTACAGATAACTAAAATTTTGTATACTTTGATCAACCTTACTTCAGCTGCCCCAGGCCTCCAACCACTAGTAACTCCCATTTTATATTCTTGTGTGAGCCCATTATTAACAGTTTTCCCATGTAAGTTAAATTATAGCATTTGCTTATCTATGCATAGTTTACCTTACTCAAGATAGCCTCCAATCTTATCCATGTTGCAACAAAGGACAAAATTTTTCTTATTTTGAAGGATGAATAATATCCCATTGTTTCTATATAATACCCTTTCTGTTTCATCCAATTGTCTGTCAATGGAAACTTGGATTGGTTTTATATTTTGATATTCTTACCAATGTTACAGTTAAATGGGAGGGCACAGAGCTCTTTCTCACACTGATTTCATTTCCTTCCAATATTCTCAGGGGTGGGATTGTGGGCCATATGGTATTCTTTATGTAATTTTCTTAGAAGTACTTTTATACTACTTTCTATAATGGCCAGAGTAATTTACATGCAGACAAACCATATGCAAGGATTCTCTTTTCATGCTCCCATCCACAATTATTCCTTTAGCATATTCAACATTCTAACAGCTGTGAGGATATACTTTATTGTAGCTCTACTTGTATTCCCCTAATGGTTAATAAATCTGAGTGTTTTTAATATTCCTGCATTGTATGAATTATTCGAGAAGCATCTACTGAGGTCCCTTATTATTTATCAGTTATTTTTCTTTTCTATTTATTCAGTTGTATGAACCCCTTACATATTATTGACATCAATATTTTTCTAATGAATTCTTTGGAAACACTTTCACTAGTCCAAGTGGTTGCTACTTTACTGTGCTGGATATTTCCTTTGATGTACAGAAGTTTTCAAATTTGATATTGTCTTATTCATCTAGTTTTCCTCTGTGATTTTTGTGGCTGTGTTTAAAAAGTCATTGCCCAGCCCAATGTCATAAACCATAAAAGGGATTCATATAAAGACTATGGACAGATTTCCTTACATAAATCTTAAAAACCAGAAGAAAGTGGAATGGTAAATTCAAGTCCCAAATGAATAAAACAACCATCCACAAATACATTATTTGGTACAATTTTCCTTCGTATGTATAAAACGGGTAATGTATTAGTCAAACAAAATCTGTAAGAACTCATCACCTGAAAATCTGCTTCATAGGGGAGTGAGTTCTTCAGACTGAATGAAAATAATAAATGACATGGATGTCCTGGGAAAGGTAATAATCAAATTCAGGAAACAAGGGTAGTGAGAAAACCATGGCCATTTTAATGTAAACATTGACTCTTCCAACTATTAAAATGATAATCATTCCAATAAGGGGTACATAATCTAAAAATGTAAATTGAAATCAAAAACATAAATATTGAGAGAAACAAAAGTACAGACTTTCTGGATTCAATCAGAGCTAAGCAGCTATCAACTGAAATAAACTGTTATAATTGTATAATGTACTATGTAAACTTAACAGTAACTATTAAGCCAGATGCAGAGTAGGTCAGCTATAGATAAAAAAGTAACAAGCACCACTAAAGTACATCACCAAAGTGATAATTTAATCACAAGGGAAAATAAGAAAGGGTAACCAAGAACAATGAAACAATTAGAAAGCAACAGATGAAATGTCAGTACTAAGTCCTTATATACCAACAATTCTTAAATAAGAGCAAATTAAAATGTCTAAGCAAAAGATAAAGAATTTCTAACTGCCATAAACAAACAAACAAACAAACAAACAAATTAATTGAGTAATACCTCATGAATTCAGTTTGACATGACTGGAGTCATCTTAATTTGTGGGTTGCACACTGCTCCAGAGTAACTTTAGTTGGACTTACCAGCATAGTTTTCCAATAAACGAAAGTGGCCAAAGATGCTAGAGTAGTATTCATATCTTCACAGCTGTACTCTGAGGACTTCAGATGCCTTACTGTTTTATGTTAGTTTATAATGAACCAGGTACATTATGACTAGAATGAGGCCATTTTTCTCCTGGATAAATAGACCACTTCTTTTCATTCAAATTGTGTGGATTCAAGTGACCTCGCTACATCCCTTCTTTCAGTAGGTCTCCCAATAAATCTACTCTGTAAAATTCTCGATCTATCTTCCTGTCCTGTTTTCAGTCCCATAGAACTTTAAGGTCGATTATATCGGTTAGGTTTTTCAATAAGAATGACCCATCCTTAATACACACACAAAGCCTGAAAGCGAATGTATGCTGTATTACATTCTGTGCCTTCTTTTGTGTTGGAACGAGCAACTACAGGGATCTCATTGAGGGATTGGTTTTATGATCTCTTGGCCCAGAAAAAAATCAAACTAAGAAAATGTATAGTACAATTTCTAATTTTATGGGTTTTGTTCCTATAACAAAATATCATACGAACCATTAAGAAAATTATAATACATAAATAAAATGTAGCTTACAAATTACTTTAAAGCAATATGTAAATGGATTTAATGAAATCACAAAACTATCCTGAAGTTTACTGAGCATTCGTAGTCTCATCTCTGAGAGAACAGAACTGTGCAGACCACAGTGCTGTGGGATCCCTTTTCACATGAAAGGCAGATACTGAAATAGTCTCGTATTCTCATGGCCCAGATGACTTTGCTTAAGCTACTGCTGAATGACAAGACACATTTCCCTGCCTCAGTAGTAAGTTCACCTGGTGGTTTACCCTACATCCCTACTGTCCTTCTACATTTGCTAGCTAGATAGCATTAGACCCACACAATCATCCAGAAGCCTAAATGGTAACAGAGCAGAGGCAGGCGGCAGAAGCCTTTCCTTGGGGTTTCCATGGCAGCACAATCATACTCTGTGTAAGGTACAATTTGGGACAAGGGTTGTAAAGTATCAAGTTAAGTCTCATGCCATTCCTGACTGAACAAATTTATACAAATCAAACACAGAGTTCTGGAGATTTTGGTTCAGTATGCCTGGAGTAGGATAATGTATATTTGAAAGCAATTTCCCAGATGACTCTGATGACCTTCCAGGTTAAGAAACACTGGACTATATACCTTCTCCAAATCATAAGATTCAATTATGCTAAACCAGTTTTAGATTTGACTGTAACATTGCACATGCAGGAACATTACACTCAGAAGTAGTCTGTTAGGATCTGACAAGGCCGTTAAGAAAGAACACTTGCCCTGAGTTCTCTTTGATTCACAGACCTGAATATTTCCATCAGCTGGAACACTGCGAGGGATGGCAGCAATCAGCTGAGAACACTTGAGTGCATGTCAAGGAGTGGGTAGTCTTCTGCAGCTCCCGCTCCCTTAAAAGACAATATTATTGTGTGATGATAAGGTCGCTAAGACGATCCTAATAGATAGCAGAAACAAGAAAAGTAAGAGAAGGAAGAAAGGCAGGAAGTGGAGAAAACAGAAAGGAGAAATGGAGAGTGAGGAGAAAGGTAAGAATGAAAGGGGCTGGCAGTTTGTGGGGCTACTGTATTTCTTTGTGTTTAACTAAGAAACCATAGGGACGGGCAAAACATTTCAAGTGTAATACGGAATTTTTGTGAAAGTTTAAATTTGGCTGTATTTTACCTCAGTTTAGTGCCCTTTAGAATTTTTACTTTTATTGAAAATGAAGAGTGGGCCTCTGAGAAAAGCATTTATTTTTTATCTTTGGTCAGCCTCTGAAATCTTAAAAAACTATACCAGTGTTGAAAAAGCAAGATTCATCGTTGCTTAGCCATCCTACATGTAGAGAAGAAAACCATCTCAGGAAGAGAATAATTTTGATGCAAGATTAACACCAAAACCCAAAACTCCCATTGATGTTTTATTTTTTTTACAATAATTTCATTTTTGAAAATGGTACTCGCTAACCCTTATTAAATACCAGAAAGCAAGCTTATCTGAGGCAAAATCATGCTGCAGTGGGGCTGCTAGAATATTAATTACTGCGCTCTTTTATCCAAACAGCAAGTTAGCAGATTCAAGTAACCATAATTCAGTGAGACTATGTATCAGTCATAATATCACACTAGGAGATAATTAATTCCCCTTGGCAAACACTTCAGAAGGTGTCAAAGTCTTTGCATTTGTATTCTAAAATGAAGTCCTTATTTCTTGTGGCTTCAAAGTCTATTTTAATTGGAATCACATGGTTTAACATAATGCTACTAATTAATTGCTTAATATTTATACATTAACAAAAGACAACTCACTTCATTGTGCACATACTGATGTTAAATTAATGGAGACACATTGGTAATGAGTTAAAATGCCTCGTGTAATATGGTTTTCATAGTGACAGTGATTAAAATCATTAATTGCTTAATAACGTTTCCCTTTTTCATTAATAGACCAATAATGATAATCAAAAGCTTACCTGGACATTTTCTGTTGTAATGCTGAGACCCTGCAAGCTAAAGCCACAAAATGCTGAAAAGCTTTCTCAGAAAGCAAAAGGTAAAATTAATTCAGAAGTTTAGGTTTATTTTTTAATTAGTCAATTTATTTATTCACTTTACATTCTGATCACATACATACCCCACCTTCCTCCTGGTCCCCTCTCACACAGCTCCTTTCCCTTCCCCTCCCTCCCTTCTCCTCTGAGAAGGGAGAAGGCTTCCCCTGGGTATCACCTCATTCTAGCATATCAAGTCACTGCAGGGCTGGTTACATGCTCTCCCATTGATGGCAGAGAAGGCAGACCAGTTAGGGGATCAGGATTCACAGGCAGGCAACAGATTCAGGGACAGCTGAATCCAGTTTTGGGGGACCTATGAGAAGACCATACTGCACTTCTGCTACGTATGTATTGGCCGACAGGGGCAGGCAGTGAGGGGATCCAGTACTTGCTTGCTCTCTTACTGGTGGTTGAGTCTCTGAGAACCCCCAGGGTTCCAAGTTATTTGGCTCTGTTGGTCTTCCTGCGGAGTTCTTGTCCCCTCAGGATCTCTCACTCCTTCCCCCAACTTTTCCACATTAGACTCTGGAACTCGGTCTAATGTTTGGTTGAGGGTTTCTGCATCTGTTTCTACAGGCTACTGGGCGGAGCTCTCCGAAGACAGTTACACTAGGGTCCTGTCTGTGAACCTAACATTTCATTGGTATAGTCAGGGTCGTTCTGGTCCACGGAATGAGTCTCCAGTTGGGCCGGTCACAGGCTAGCCATTCCCTCTGTCTGTCCATCTTTGTCCCTGCATATCCTGTAAGCAAGACACATCTTGGGTGGAAGGTTTTGAGGGGGTTGCTGACCTTACCCTCCACTGGGAGTTCTGTTTACAAGAGGCTCCATATCCCCCACTGCTAAGCCTCTAACCTAGTGTCAGCCTTATAGACTCCCTGGGGTCACTGCAATCCCAAGGGGGAAGAGGGAATGTTGTGTTGATGCCCTACCCCATATATCACCAATTTTTCTACTCTCTCTCTCCTGCTCTCCCTACATTTAATGCCCCTACGCTCCCTTCATCTACCTCTGGCATCTAATTTATTTCCTCTTCTGAAATCCTCCCTTGCGCCCTCCTTGTTATTTGGCTTCTTGTTTCAGTGGATTATAGCGTGGGATGTGGTTCGTTTACATAATGGAATACTACTCAGCTATTAAAAACAAAGACATCATGAATTTTGCTGGCAAGTAAATGGAACTCGAAAATATCATCGTGAGTGAGCTAACCCATACCCAGAAGGACATGCATGGCATATGGTCACTTCAAGTCTAGTTTTCTTTAGAATTTATCCTGGAGAATGCAGATGAAGACTGAAAATGAGTGTTGCGCTGCTAAAGATGAAATATTTTAATATAGTATCAGTGATGTAAATTAAAATGTGTGGAATATAAAAATTGAAATAGATTTGATAATCTAAAGTGGTATGCAACAAGCTAGGAATCCAGATATTTCACAGCTGGATGTCTTTTATTGCTTAGACACTGCATTGTCTAACTTAGTTTCATTAATAAATGGTAAGTTATCATTATGTGCTGCTTGAATCCATGCACTGAATTGGACACAATGCACTTTGGGTTGTCTTTCTACAAAGAAGGCTTAGCCTAATTATATTTATAGAAAATAATCAGATAATTCAGATAATAAAGTCAGTAGCTCGGACTGTTCAAACAATCTATCTGTAGATAGTATCCAAGACTTCTAAAGTGAAATTGAACCAAATGTAAGAAGGTGTGTGTGTGTGTGTGTGTGTGTGTGTGTGTGTGTGTGTGTGTGTAAGTATAAGAATTGATTATGCCTACTGAAAGTTATTTGTATATTTCCTATACATTTATTAAAATATGCTTGAAAATTTTCAAAATAAAAGCTTTTGTAACAAATGGGTTCCATTGTGATTTTCTAATTGATACACTGAATAAATATTTGCCATAAAAAGTTCTGGTGATGAGAACACAATCTATCTCTTAAGAACGTAAGGCTAGAGAAAGAAGGGGTATAGTATATAGAGGTATAAGCCTGAGTTCAAGTTCAATTTCATTAGCTGAGAGGTTATGTTCAATGGTATTGTGTTATGGTCAGGTGGTTAGTCATCTCTGACACGATAGCTTTGAACATGCATGAGATCTCCATTGCAGTTTAGAGTCAATAATTATTTATACATTTATTTTATTTCCATTACCTGTATGTACATATGTGTATCTGGGTTGAAGAATTCTGACTTCCTGCAGCCAGAGTTATCAACACTAGTGAGCTGCTTAATGTGGTTGCAGAGAACTGAATCCATACCTTTGGCAAGAGCAACCTGTTCTCTTAACATCTGGGCCACCTCATCAACCCCTGGAATCAATAAAATTCAATCCTTTAAGAGAGATAATAGTTTAACTCCCCAGTGGAAGATTGGCAGTACTCTACAAATTAGAAAAGATACTGGTTGCTGATTCCCTCTTTGAAAATGTTGCAATCCATGCAACAGGGAAGAATGTTTTGTATTTAAATTGTAGTCCATTTGGAATTTCAATTATGCATTATCATTCTGCAAAGATTAGAAAATACTTGACATAGATGATTAAAGAGCTCTTTAAGTTATTTCTCTGGCATCTTGGAGCGTACCTGATTCTGATAGAATTTCCTCAGAACTATAAAAATGGAAGAAAATGAAGAAAGTACTTAATGACTAACGCAGTCAACCATGTACACTTGGCAAGAGAATACAGCTTTTGTGAGGAAGGATATCAATCGTGCATTTGTGAGAGCAGAAGATGAACGGCGCTGCTGTGGAAGACATTGGAACAATCATTTAAAGCACATTGTAGGAAGGAAGACTTTAGCATGAATACGATCCAACAGATCACAGATAAATTACTAGCACAGGATTTTTTTTCTCATTAATATAATATTCTTACTAAATCTTTTAGAATTTCATACATGTATACAATATATACTTCAATTATATTTACAACTTCTAATAATTTTAACAACATCTACCCCCTCAATTGTCCTCAGTTTTGTTTTATTCCCTTTCTATAACCCATGAACTCCAATTTGTGCTATGCATATGCACATGGGTATGGGACCATTCACCTATCTCCTGTCACGTTAAAGAAAACTAACTTAGCACCAGCAGCCATCATCTATCACTAGTTCTTTAGTGTAGGTGAGGTCCCTCCCTTCATGCTAGAATGATGACCAGCATAATCTTATGCAGTCAACCACAGATGTCATGGGTGTCGAAGTGCAATGGTTCTGTGATGTCCAGAACAGTTTCACCCCAGTCCTTCACAACCTCTGCCCTCTCTCTCTCTTGGTCTCATTGCCTCAGTATTCTTAATTGAATACTATGGAAATTTCTTTATTTCATTATCTCTACAAGACAATTTTTGAAAAATTTGAAACTGGTTTCCTTAAGATGTTAGGAAAAACTGTAACTTAAAATTAATTGAGGATACTAGAAAATAGGAGGTTTGAATAATTGTAAATCATCACAGAAAGCAATTCCATTGTTGTCATTTCCACGTGAAATACATCTAGTGCACATGAAATCAGGATGATCTCTCTCTCTCTCTCTCTCTCTCTCTCTCTCTCTCTCTCTCTCTCTCTGTCTCTGTCTTTTTTCTTTGAGATCTTAATTTATTTACAACATTTCTCCCCTTTTTCCTTTTCCTCCACACTCTCCCATATACCACTTTCATTCTTCTTCTTCAAAATTCATAGCTTCCTTTTTCCTTATGGATCGTTATTACATAAATATATGTACATACATATATATTTTTGAATATATCTTGGTAAGTTAATATAATGCTATTTGTTTCTATGTAATCAGAACTGACCGTTTGACACTGGACAGCAAGTTAGTGTGATCTTCCTTGGGAAATCATTTTCCTATCCCTGGCTTTCCTCAGCTGCCTATAGTTCTCTGTGTAGGGTTGAAGTCTCATGGGCTTGTCTCCAGCCAGTTTGGTGTGTAGGTTGTTGTGACACCTATGAATCACTTCTGTGGCCAACATGGCACAATAGCCCTACCAGTGCAGTAGTTGAATGTGTACCTTGGTACCAACCAACAGCGCTACAACTCTCTAATAGGAATTATGATCCTGTTCAGCAGGAGGAAGACCATGTGTGGTACTAGAAACCTCATTAACTACTAAGTGCTAGTGGTCATTTGTTAATGGTGAAGAACCTGCAAAGACTAATTTCCTAATTCAGCCTAATCCCTAACAACAGTCTATAACATTTATCTTAATTTTGTACGAGACAGAGACCACTACAGAAAACCACAATCAAAATTCAGGGTTGTCTATCTCAGTTCTAGTGGATACATCTACATAATATTCCCATATCTAAGGGCCATGGCACATTAGTAACATTAGAAACCACACCCATATATTTTCACCAACATGACCACCCATATGTGGAATGAACAAGGATGACACCAACCTTCATTCTTGAGACTTGAACTCTTGGCACTCAGAAATTATACTTTATCTAAAATATACTTTTTCACATGTTATATATTTTATACTCAGAGTCTACAACACTATTAATGTCTTCTGGAAAAAATATTACTCCTTTTCATACTGCTGACTTTGGAGAAGGACATAATGTTTTTGTCTCCATTTTCAATGAGACTATAGTTAAACATTCTTCATACAATCTTTTATTAGAATACGGTTAAGTATAGGGTTTATTCAAAAGGATTTTGATTTGACTCTACTAGTTAATCCCCCAGTGTTCTGGGGTCCATTTTTAAAAATACAGCAAACAATATGTATGGCATAAAATCATTAATAAGTTAAATGAGAGAATTCACATACAGTGTTTTATACAGACCTCACCCTAGTGCAAGTAAACGTTTCCTCTTCTTCCCCTTCCCTGTCTCTATGGCTGTATTCCACGTTGTCTTCTCATATCATCTGCATGACAAGGAGCCCTATAATCTCAGTCTTTGTTTCCTGACAGCACAGACCATATGTTGTTCATGAATGAATAGCAGTGGCTCATTATCATATCAATAATTAATGTTTATTAAAATAATTGATTTTTAATCAACTTTCACTTACTGACTTTACCAGAAGTTATTTATCTTTTCATTTGTACACTGGTGGCCACGTAATTTATCTTCCACCCAAAGAGTTGGCCTTAGCTATCCTTTGAGTCATTCATTAATTTACTCAATCACCTTACATTCTCTTGAGATGTGGAAGAAGATTGCCTATCAGGAAAGCCTTGCCTGCTCATGGATCACTTAGGCTATGATTCATCTTCAAGATTCTGATCAATTTGAGTACAATTGTACAGCATCCTGTGTGCTCTTTGTTGTGGAAAAAAAAACAAACTTAATGTTCCATAACTGACTCAGGTACAGATGATAATCAATGCAAAAGCCCACACAAGAGAGCAGCTTAGTCACCAAACCATTTTCCAACAGAATTAATTTTAAATGTTGAAGTTTTCAGAAATAGGAACTTTTAATATAGTAAATGAGGTGGTAAGGAAGTCCTTGCACTTATGTTCTGTCTCTGTCTCTCAGTCTCTTCTCCCTCTCCCTGTCCTTCTCCTTCTCTCCATTCTCCTCCTCTTCTCTTCTCTTCTCTTCTCTTCTCCTCTCCTCTCCTCTCCTCTCCTCTCCTCTCCTCTCCTCTCCTCTCCTCTCCTGTTCTCTCCTCTCCTGGTCTCTTCCTCCCTTTAATTTACTTTTGTAAGCTACATAATCAAGGTCTCTGTATTTTCAGTCCTGTAGTAATTCCTGCCTGTCCCCTTCATGAATCCCCTGCAGGCATCCAACAGTACATTACTAAAGAACATTTATTTTCTTTAAACACATAATTCCTTTTCTACCTATACTCTGCTCAATGTCTTCACCAAGGCCCATATTATTCTGTGCCTTCCCTTGTAGCCCAAGTGCCTTTCCTTTTTTCTCAGATTCAAGGTCAATTTCCTCATTCATTTTTGTCATGTACTATTCACAACCAATATGTATGCATTCCTGCATATAGGCTTTGCTGGGAGTGTATGTGCATGTACAAGTAAATGTTTGGTTCCTTTATAACCTTTAACTGAGACCTAAGGGCATAAGCAGGTTAAAATGTTTCTAGGGGAAACACACATCATTTTCATGAGAATATTATCTTTTCATAGTTCATATGTGATATACTTTGTAACTAGCATTAAACTGATTTTCAAATAAGTAAAATAGGTAATGTTCATGTGTATACTCAGTAAATGAGATCAGAAGGCAGTATACTCTTAGAATTTAAATATCTTCCATTGGTATCAGAACAAACAATAGTAAATACATGGCAAACAGATTGTATGTTTTTGAAAATACAGAAGCATAGTAGCCAACACCACATTTAAAGAACTCTTCTCCTCCAGGACAGTCTGGCTGGTCCCCGGGTTGTCATGGGATTTTGGCTCAGGCTGTTGGCAAGTGAGCTTTGGAACATCCAATAAAACTTGAAGGAGAAGGATAGCTAGGAAAAAGGAGAGCTACAGGGTGGGAAACCCCAACATCTGCCCAAAACATGAAAGAACTCTTGTGAGTGGTTTGGCTGAGCTGAACATGTGTCCACAGGACTGGAGACAGCCTGTTAAAATGCACAGAGAAAATCAGGGATCAAAGCTGAAGAGTCCTAATAAAGATTTGGGTGCTCTGACCCTCCAGCATTAAAGAGTATTGATAAATAAATCCACCTTCCCTTCTACACCCAGAATGGGCAGTCTGTAGAGTACAACCAATTTAAGTGTATCCCCAATTAGCTTACAAATAAATGAGAATCAGACATTGGTTATTTGGCTTTGCCAATTACTAGGGGGTAAACCCTAATCTATTCTTGTAACTGCTGGCCTGAAGACCTCCTCAGTGGTGTACCCCCAGATACTTGCTGTGTTTCCTGGTCATGTGCTCACTGTCCATCTCTTCTCATGGCAGCTTCCTCTTTCCTCAGCAAGTCTGCATGAGAAAAGACACATTAGGAGGTAAAGATTTCAAGGACTAAAACGGAAACTAAGCCTCATTATTCCCAGCTCGTCCAGGTAGCCCAGTTGTTTCTATTGCCTACCTCATATGGCTAGTGTTAACTTGAGTGTCATTGCTCACAACTGTGACTCTATAAATGGACAAATTCCTTCGTGTTTTTACTAAGACTGACATAAAACTTAGAAAATAGGAATGCCCTACCAGTGACACTGAATGTAAGTCGAAAATAGTCAGATTTTCATTATTACAAAATGATATGATGCACTCACAGGGGTCAGCATTTGAAAGCAATAAACTGATACAGGAAGAAACACCAAAGAATGTCAGATGTTCAAGTGGAACAACAAAAGCCAGACCCCAAAGAGACTATGGCCTGACTAATGCTGACATTAGAGAGCAGAGGAATGGATGAAATTTATCTCTAGAAATTTCATTTATTGCACAATCAGTAACTGAATAGTCAGAGAAGACAGATTTATGGAAAGGGGTCACCTTGGAACTTTCCAGAGTAAGTGAAATGTAAAATCTTAGTGATGTTTACATGGTCACATTTTCTTGACAACTCATTTGGTATATATTTGAGGCACTGAACATACATGTAATTCAAAAACATTCTCAATCACATAAAGTTTCTATAATTCTATATAGTTGATTAATTTATCAGCAACTCTTTTGTGTTCAGGAGGTGTATAGTCTAACTTTTGTTTTTATCATGAATACAATTTAGCTAAAAGTATACTTTAAAGTGCCAAAACAATTAGCAGAATACATGAATAATTTTCTAGATATAATACTTCCAAATGTTATAATCAACTTTCATATGCTGGCTTTCTCGGATAATAGGGTTCAAAATCTGAAATTCATGTAGTTTAATAATTAACATTTGAAAAGAAATGAATATACATTTTTTCTTCATACTGTCAGTTAAGAGAGCCCAGAAGACATTCCACCTCTGAAAATAACACCCAGCTGTTAGCCAGCTGTGGCAATGTATGCCTGTAATGCCAGCTGCATTGAAGTCTGAGGGAGTAAGATGGCAAGATTAAGCCCCTTCTGGAAAAGACAGACACTTCAAGTTCAGTGCAGGCAACTAAATGAAGTAGTGTATCAAAACTAAAACAATGTCCAGAAGTTCAAGGGGCCTGGGTTAAACAAGAGCCATACAACAACATTAGCTGTTGACACCATTGCATGAATGGCCAAACTCTCATAAGGCTCCATCCCCAGATGAAGACCTATAGGTAATTAGTGGTTTCTTAAAAATGGACAATCTTCTGTAGGAGAGAACCTCATGATAGTTTATCCAAGTCTAAGTAGTTATTCATAAACATATATACATAAGAGCAACACACAAAATGAATATAATAGGTTGAGCTTGTTCATTCATATGTAGGTAGGTCAGTAGTTGTAGAAGATAGAAAAAAGATAGATGTAAAAATTAAAGCACAGGTCATGTTATTGAGAAACAGGAGACATGAGAGTAGTTGGACAAGGTGAGTATGAAACAGATATGATATAAGTAATCATGTGTAACATTTTTAAAAACAACAATAACATAAATGGGTAAAGAGGGTGACATGAGAGATATAGCCCATCAGGAAAACGCTTTGAGAGCATGGAGTTACCCCGGTTCAGAGTGTTCAATAGCACTGCTATTGTTTGGGTCTTTTTTTCCTTTGATCATTTTGCAATCAAAGGAGCCAAATGTGTTGGATGATCTAAAGATTTCTCTTATTATTTATTTATTTATTTATTTATTTATTTATTTATTTATTTATTTATTCATTTATTCTTTTTTTTTACACTCCAGATTTTATTCCCCTCCCAGTCTGACTATTCGTTCCAAAACCCATTCCTCCTCCCTGCTCCCCCCCTGTCTCCATGAGGTTGTCCCCACCACAACCACCCACAGACCTCCAAACTCCCTGGGGCCTCCAGTCTCTTGAGGGTCAGGTGCATCTTCTCCAACTGAACCGAGACCCACAGTCCTGTGCTGTATATGTGTTGAGAACCCCATCTCAGCTGGTGTATGATGTCTGGTTGGTGATCCAGTGTCTGAGGGATCTCAGGGGTCCAGGTTAATTGAGACTTCTGGTCTTCCTATAGGGTTATCTTCTTAAGTGCCGGGAAGTTAGGAAATATTCAATCATTGTCAATGTCAGACAACTCAAAAGAGCATTGGGATCAATCTAAAGAACATTGTGTAATTTGAGCAATAAATATAAATTGAATATTTATTCCAGTGTTTTTCAACCTTCCTAATGCTGTGACACTTCAATGTAGGTCCTCATATTATGGTGAACCCCAAAATAAAAGTTTTTGATTGCTACTTCATAGCTATAATTTTGCTACTGTTAAGAATCATAATGTAAATATTTTTGGACATAGAGTGCCCACGGTATCACATCCCACAGGTTGAGAACAGCTAATCTAGTCCATGTTGATTCCAGTAGACAGATAATAAATAAATAGAGAAATCATTGAATTGGTGAATAAATATTTTGGAGAGAAGGGGAAATATCCATCCCAAAGAATTGCAAGTAATTTATGGAGCTATTCAAACCTCTCAGGAGGGACACACAAGTTCACTCCTTAAATATAACCTGATGTTGTAACATGCTTCTAAAGGATAAAGGGGGAGAAATAGATTGATTTTATGGGGGAGTGACCTTAAAAACACCAATGCAGCCAACTGATTAGCTCATGCTTGACAGATGCTCTGTGAATGGCACTTTCTCTAAAGCAACTTCCACCCAAAGCCTTACCACAACAAAACAAGTCAACTCCAATATATTCTTCCCTAGCACTCTCCAACATTGTCAAGGCCATCAAAATCATGCAAACTCTAAGATATAATCACAGTCAAAGGACAGTGCATATAAAATCCTGGATAGGCTCCCTCCAGGATGAAAAAATGACATCAGATTTTTAAAAAGCTAAGGAATCCTATGAAAAAAGAAACCAAGTAACTAACCTATCTGCGTGGTTCAATAGTTATAACAAAGTATCCAAACTCTACTAGCTGTCAATACCAGAGGGAATCAGGTGTGAGATACACAGGGACTCTTTGAACCATCTGCTCAATTTTTCTGTAACAAAACTGTACTAAAATATTTTTTTTCGATCAGCTTGGAATGTACGAAGCCATAGAGAAATGAAATTTTAAGTTGTTCCATACGACTGGAGGGTGTAGTTTGTGAAAGGAAATGAAGTTTGGGGAGCCGCTGTGGAGGCATTTCATACTTCAGTGGTTCCATACACTATGCTAAGTAATCAGGACCTAATCCTCTCTAAGAATTAATTGGAAAGAGACCTCACAGACACAAAAAATAATCAAGTTTGTAGCATTTCATCTCAAACTGGACTTTACAAGAAATTGGGTTTGCTACTGTCTTCTTGGAAAATTGTTTAAAAAAGATAGGAAGGCTGACAAATAGCTGTAAAATGAAAGTGACTTAAACCATTTATAACTCCACACTTAGTCCTCATTCCTGTAGCGGTCGCTGTCTTATATTCATTTGCTGTGTTTTGTTGGTCACGTCTGCTGACTATTTTCTTGGCAATTGGCTAAGTTACTAGGATACAGAAGCACATGCAACGTCACTTTATCTGTTAAATTTTTAATCACAAGAGTTTAAGCTCACAGTATTGTGCAATAATTATCACTAAGCATTTGTAGGGTTAATCTACTAGGTATTCATGCATTTGACATTTTTTATATTAAAGATTTCCTCAAGTAAGAAATGGGCTCTGAATATTTCAACCATGAAATGTGTAAGATATCAATGAGGAGGGATTTTAAAAAGAAAAGAAAATTAGGGAAAAAATCTTTGCTATAAATACACTGTACATTAGCAATGTTAGTGACCAGGGACCTATGGTCAACAAGTTTAGGCAATTCTTTCCCCTGAGTAGGGTTTCAGCTAAAGGTTACATGTCAAATGTACACATGAAGAGTGTGAAAATTTTATGTTTTTTCCCCAAAAATTCCTATTCGGGACAGCTCTCAGTTGCAAGCTACTTTTTTTTTTTAAATGATGCTACCTAGGTTATGAATTCTAGAAACCAGCATGATGGTTGAGTTTGCATTGTAAGCACAAGAGTTCATTCTAAGGACATTTAGATCTGCATAAAGTTATAAGGAGTTTGCCAGTGTAGATTACACAAGTAAGACAGAACATTTAAACGTCCCAGTATAGAGGAACACAGCCAGGAGGATTAAGGCAACAGGCTGCAAGCCCTGCCGCCATGCTGCTAAGAAAGTACTGATGAAATCTGACAGCTTCCTCGCATCATTTACACACTTTACTGAAGGATGTATAAACCTCATCCTGTGTTTAATCTTTTAATTAATTGAACATAGCTTATATTGTTCTTGCGAGGTGCTGGTTTCTGACACAGGTCCCTTTAGCCTGGACAAAGAAACAGTACATACCGACACAGGAGCGGTGCACAGCTAACTCTTGAGTCATAGTGAAAGTAATGTCATATTAAGATGCATCCTAAGCAGAGGTTGAGATGCCAAAGAACGGCGAACAGAACCATACATTCTACGTGTACAGAACATTCTACAATATAAACTTCATGGTAAATCCATTTTAGAGTTATTTCATATTTCCCTGGATATGAATCAGCCTTCAGGAGAAAACTGGACTTAAACAATCTGAAGCTTATCAATTTAAGTAGGATTTTTTTTTTGCTAATATTTCGGAAACTTACAATTTTATCTGAAATAACATTGCTTTTACATTGTGTGGTGCAACCTATTTTTTTAATTTAATTTTACCAGTCAACTTGAACCATTTCTTTTTTTGTTATTAATTTTACTAATATATTTTATGTATCTAAGTATGTATGTATATAAGAGTTTTGCCTCCATATATGTCTAAGCACTTCATACATGATTAGTGCCTACAGAGGTACCAGATGTCCTCATACTGGAGTTTCAGAGAATTGTGAGCCCATTTAAGTGCTGAGAATTGAACCTTGGGCCTTTCAGAAAGCTTCAGTGCTCTTAACTACTGAACCATTTCTCCAACTCAGGAGCACGCTCAGAAAATGCGCTACCCTTGAACTACTGAAACACTAGGGAAAATATTTCTCTGTGCTGATTTTTCATGGGCTTTATTTCTAAAGTTTTTCATATTCCATTTTAGTGTCGACATTCCGTTTTGTTTGTTTCACTTTTCCAGATAGAAAGTTAAAAATGTCCCTGGCTTTCTGAAGCAAGTGAAGAGAATCAGCGTATGCATTTAGATGGTGACTTGTGCAGCAAACGTGGAGCCCAGATGCTCCTTGTGGAGGAAGGAGGATAACTGACGGCATGAAATCTTGCTCGTGCTTCGATGTGGGTCTCAGCACTTCTTCACGTTCCATTTACCAAACTGGAGCCTATGCTATTGCCTGAGCTCAACAAGTTGAGGGCTATGTTTCTCCTTGGAGAAAGCATTAAATTCACATAATGAAAAAGTAGATTCATTCCTTATCCCAAGAATTTCTCAGATAATTTCCTCACAGTTTTCTTTTCTAGAAATGGCTCAAAATGGTTATCTTTATTAAAGATAATTCCCAGAACTCAAATCCAATTCTATTTATTCCTTATTTCTTCTCTTGGTATGGCAGATAGACAGACGTGAATGGCAAACATATAGGCAATTGATGGCAGGCAAATAAACATATAACTAAACGAAAACATGTACCTGAGATCTGTATAAGATGCACCTGTTTTCAGGTTGGTGAATTTTGTTAAGCCAGGTACAGTGTGTCATAGAGATGGTTATCAAAGCTACTTAATTGCAGTCTGTTCATGAATGTGCTCATTCGGAAATATTTATTCAAAAATAGTTGTAATCTAGATTCATATTAAAATATGTTATTAATATCCCCCAGGGACTGATTTATCAGTTACATTGTTTATTATATTCAGTGATAAACCATGGAATGCTTCTTAAGATGAAAAGCACCACACAGCTGAGTTCTATTTTATTTTCTGTCTGGTAAATTTGGAATTAAATTGGTGCTTACAAAGTTTATTCTGGTTACATAGTAAAGTTCAAACCTTTTTTCTAATACTCTATTATTTTGATTGAATTTCTAATTCTCTCACTTTTTGAACTTTTCTCAATCCAATGTTGTTTGATTGTTAGATTTATGAAGTTTATTTAAAAGAACAATAACAGTTCTGATAAGCGATGTATGCAATTTCATTGCGTACAAGAGGTCACTTGAAGTACTAACAAAATTGTTTTCGTATTACCTATAGATGTTGTCCTGGTTAGCCTCCACTGTCACCCTGACACAGCTTAGTGTGATTTAAATAAGTGTTAATCAAATGATTGCCCAGTTCAGATCGATTGACAGGCATGTCAATGACTATCTTGAGTCATGGTTGATGTGCAAAGGCCAGGCCAAGGTGGACAGCACCATTCGTAGGGGAGTGGGTTTGAAATATATAAGAAAGTAAGCTGAGTAAGCCATCAAATAGCATCCTTCCATAGGTTCTGATTCAATCCTTTGTTAACTACCTTCATTGTGTTCCCTCAATGATCCATTATGACTGGGCAAGTGTAAGTCAAATGAACCCTTTCCTTGACAAATTGCTTTTGGTGAGAATCTTGAACATAGTCACAAAAAGAAAACTATACCAGATACCTCAGATTTATTTCTCTAATAAATGTACTTTTATCTTTGTAAAGCAGTGACATAATGCTAAATTAGTAGGGACCAGTTTTGTTGGAGGGTGGAGTGAAGAAGAACCATAGCCGGTCTCATTGCTGGTTTGTGGCTATCATCATGGACGGCAGGGACATGAAGAAGACAGTACTACCTACCATATATAATGTCAACCATGCATATACCAGGCAAAAATAAAACAAGCTCACAAACACTTAAAATTCTATGTGTATAACAGTTATAAAGATATAAACTTTGGTTAATTCTCTTGTGTGATATTTATTTTATTTACAAATGTTCATAAAATTGATTATTTTTAAGAAGTAAGGTAAGTATGATATAAAACATTTTTAGAATCTATTATGATTCTGAATATATAATTTATTTGTATAACTTAATATTGAAATATAAGTACCTCCATTTCTGACAAAGATTTAAAGTTCTTGACAGTTATGAACTATTTTTATCATATAAAAACTCAAACATAGCAATGTTTGTGCTTTCACTATTTTCTGATTCATTGTGTTTCTCTCATTTGCAAGTACTGAGACTGTAAATGCCTTCCAATTTTCCCGGAGAGTGACTGTATCAGTTTTCAATTAGAATGAAACTTAATGACATGGGAGTTTCACAATACTAAATAAACAAAGCTTTCTGTTCATCTCTGGCTTGAGAAAATCTTGACACGGTGAATTAGCTGTGGATCATTATCAATTTAGTATCTGATATCTATTTTAAACAAGTTAAGGCAATAGAATTTATGCTTTCACCATAGAACTAAAAGTCACATCCCTAGACAATCAACATCAAAAAAAATCCTTTCATAATCTTTCATAGACAGAAAACTATAATTGGAAGAGAAAGACAAGATGAATTTGGATAGCATGTAACCAAGGGCAACCATTTATTGTCAGTGTCGCCGTTTGTAGAGAGATTAGGAAGAAGACAGTCATTGGTGAGAACATCCTGCCTCTTGGCCAGTGTCTTCCTTGCAGGTTCTGAGGTAACCCCACGCTAATCAAAAGGAGGGAAAACACACCACAAATCAGTAACTGTAAAGGAATGCAGAGGAGTTACCCTAAGAGAAGAAAGCATCCAGGTCAACACCATTAGACATTACTGTGGAAAGCCCATGAGATTAATAGACATTTAAGGGCGTGGGGAGAGCGTTACCATGTGAAACTGTAAACCCGAGCTTGCACTATCAGCAAATAAGCTGTAGAGAATTGCTCAACTTCAGCTGGGGAAACTCTGAACAACATAATGTTCTGCCTCCTCCCCTCCATTCAGCAAAACTATGATTTATATACGTTGGCTCCGTGAGAGCACAGGTTCACATAAGGTTCTTAATCCTGCGATTTTTTTTTTGAGTCACACAAAATCTGCTTTTAAGAACTAAGTATGCTGAAATTTTCAGCAGTAGGAAATGCCTGTTATTAGCTGAAGCTTTTAGGTATCCTTATACATCACTCACAATTTCATTTTAAAAAGATGCGAGAAATCCAGCTACAACATATATCTAGCTTTTGATTGGCATGTCAAAATTATTGCTAAGATTATTTTCTTATAAAATTTCTAGCACTGGGCCTACCTATAACCAGTTTTTACTTAAGTGTCTTGTAAAATGTGTCCTGCTTCTGTATGATTGTTGTGTTTTGTAAACAAGCTGATGTTTGTTGAAACTGTTTATACCTGAATGTGGGGCTCTGATCATATAATTAGAACACTCTCCTCTTGGTCATATGTCTTTCATATATGGATTTGTTTGAATGCTCCTTTCCTCTCTAAAATTCTCTAGATAATGGTTTAAACATTTCTTAGAATGACAGTAGAGGGAAGAATTTCAAATCTGTAAAGAAAAATGTGGAAACAAAGGAAGAGAGAAGAGTTTCAGAGAGAAAGGGAGAAGAGACTCAGAAGCAGTCACACCTCATACCTCACACAGAACAGGCGATGCCTGCCTGTACAGCTTTTGAAATGAGTGGGCAGACACTACACCTGAATTTTATGAATGTATATGGCTAGGAGGATGTCAGCTTTATGTACAAAATGAGAGAAAACAATGGTCTCTGATGTCTTTTCCCAGTCCTTTTCATGACACTATTGTTTTTATTATTCTCCTTTTTATGCTCCACATAGAAATATGTGGCAAAAGTACACATAGCACTGAACTAATGTGAAAGTCCAACGTATCACACTATAATTGATTTAACTTACTATTTTCTTTTGAACGCCGGTATGGAAGTAATATGTACCAAGCTCACCAGCATTTTATATTTTCTCTAGCTTCTGTCCTATTTGGTTTCCTTTCAGTAAGGGATATGGAAGAGTGAGCACCTTGTCTCCCTCTCCCACCCCTTCCTCTCCTCCTCCCCCTCCCCCACTTCTCCTCTCAAGTTTTCACAGTCTTCTTCTCATCCTTATGATTAAACCACAAATCAACCTTTTATTGTCTGGATCAAATGAACACGCCTAAGTGTGTGTGTGTGTGTGTGTGTGTGTGTGTGTGTGTGTGTGTGTGTGTGAGAGAGAGAGAGAGAGAGAGAGAGAGAGAATCAATAATCATAACCCCAATTATCAGGTTCAAAAATCTCTTCTGTGACCATGTTTTTGTCTTTTAAAGTTCCTAAACACTTGCCGCATATTTAAGAAAGGCTATCCTGTATATACACTCTTTGCATGAATAAAGTACTCGCAATTAACTTTTAAATACCACTCTATCCAATTAATTGCCCGCGTGTCATTCAGGACATGCTCATGCTAATCACTGAAAGATCCCACAATTACATTCATTAGAAAATGAGTAGCGAGTACCCAAATAACCTTGCAGATTTTTCCTCGTATGACTTGGGATTTGGTACATTTTTCCTACCCACTCCCGCCCCACCTTGGCTTCTGCTTTCTCCAGACTGTCCCAGACCTGGTGCAAGTGAGGCGACTCAGCTTTCATCATCTGTTCTGGCCAGCGGAATGTTCTCTGATGCTCTTCTTGGCTAGCCATGGCCCCTACTTTCATTTTCACTATGGGCACAGCCATGCAGTGGCTCCCACTGGAAACTTTTTTTCCAGACATTCTTTTGGAATCATTGCATTTCCATAATGGCCCCTGGATTCCACGACTGTTTTCTGTGGTCCACTCTCCTCACAGTCTCATAACAGTTTATAGGTGACAGGCTAGAAGTAGCTTCCACCAGTGCCGTGCACGCAGTTTTGACCCTATAGGAAGCAAGCGTTAGAATTATATGTATTGTCATGGGAGAGAATGCACAATGATCCTTCTGCCTTGTCTCTGTCCCTTGCTTTTCTCTTTCTTCATATTCTTTCTCATTGGGATACCCCACAGGAACATATTTTAATTGGACAAAAGTCTAACTGAGGAATTTTAATCAAGGCATACTAATTCAGTTCTTTCCCAATACTAAATATAAGATATGCCTGAGTTTCTACTGAGTTCATTTAAAAAAATAACAGCATATGTAATCATATAAGAACTGGGTAAAATTTCTCCAGGCATCTAAAGTTAACTACATTATGGCAAACACTCTTAGATTTTTATTCTTTAGTAAATTTTTCTCTACATTTTATTCCCACCTATAATATGTTGGTTGGAAATTAATATGAAGTCTCCCATCTGACCCATTTGCTTGCCTGGGAGTCTATGAACTGGTAATATACCCACTTCTCATTGAAAAAAGTTGTCATACAAGAACCATTCAGGATATGGAGGAAACTTTATTTTACAAAGAGCAACACTATAGAGTAGTAACACAATGGTAGTGAGGTCTTGTTTGAATATCTTGAGTCTTTACCATGAACCACTCCATTGTAGCTATAACTTTACTTGCTGGGCTTCAAATAGTCAGGAGCTAAGAGTTTATCATAAGGATAATCATAGGACTGAGGTTTTCTATCAAATCATCCATTTTTTTAGACTTTTATGCTATTCTAATTAAGTTTTCATTATCCTTAACTAGAGTGCAACAGCCATAGAGAAATACAAATATAAAATAAAATGTAAGCCTATGAGTTTTGCCTGCAGATGTAACAAAAATAAAATAAAAATTAGTAACGAAGCCTCTCTATATCTCCACATTTCTTTCAAATTCTTAGAGAAGTTTGCATATTTAATGCAATTTACTCTACATTTCACCCGGCCATCATTCCTCCACACCCAGCATGCCTGGACTCCCTCATTCTATTGTTTTTCAGTGTTTATTACATTTAATACACAGTGTTTATTATGTTTATCTAAGTTAATCATTTGTATTTCTATTTCTGGTTAATTTTCGTTTCTGTCATCGGCCCATAACTAGGCTTGGCATATACCACACTCAATAAATGTCTGTTAAATGAAAAAAAAAAATAAAATGTAAGCCACACAGTGTATTCTTTCTGGTAAATGCACAGAATAAAAGCACTGAATCAAAGCAATGAATCAAAGCACAACACTAAAAGATATATTAAATCATGAGAAAAAAACAGTAAGAATAACAGAAACTAAAAAATCATAGGTAGGCAATCATATAGGAAGTCTTTGAAATCAATAATGACTTTACATCTGAATAGACTATGTTATTCAATAAAAAGAACTGTGGTGATGGGATATCCATGTATGTGTGTTAAAAGAAACGTAAGAACACATGCAGCCTGAAATAATGGAATGAGAAAAACTGTATTTCATGCATTGGTAGCAAAAAGAGCATTGATTCTAGACAAAAGAAAATTTAATGCAAAGCCCATCAAATAAGGCACCAGGCTACATCAATTAAGACATTTAATATATGAAGATGATAGACATATATATATATATATACATACAACACATCTTCAATAATAGTGTACTTGATTTTGTAAAGTACATATTAACAATTCTAAAAACAGTGATATCATATATCATAAAAACAGATTTCTGTGTCTAGCTAATCCCCAAGACAGAAAATTAATTAGGAAATAGTGAACATAAATAATAAAATGGACTTATAAGAAATCTACAAACTATCCCATCTCACAACAGAAATATGCATATGAAACATACCTGTAACGTTTATGTTGGGTTACAACTCCCTTATCTAACTACAAGGGTTCAAATCTAAAATCAAATATAATAACGGCAGGAACTCAGAATATTAATAAATGAAAATGTGCTCCTAAGCAAACAATATGGAAAAGAAATTCGAGATGTTAAACAAATATCTTAAGACCAGAGAAGCAGCTGCAGCTTCTGCAGCATAGCAAAGCCTATAGGATAGACTAAAAGTGGAGGTGCTGAGGAAAAAATTAATGGTTACCTCTTCCCATGAGAAAATACTAGTGCAAATAAAGTAACTTCACACAGCAAGGGTCTACAAAGAAACAAAACAACAAATAAAACAAAACAAAACCAAAGTCAACAGAAGGAAGAAAGCAGCATCGTTAGAAGAATAGGCAAAATATAAATAATGGGGAAAAATTAGAAAAGCTAGAAGCCAGCAAACTAACCAAGATAAAATTTTACCAGCCTAAAACTAGTGTATATGATGCGATACCATACAACTGATGTGACAGGTGCATCATTTAAAGAATACTGTGCACAATTCCAAAGACTCAGTTAATTTACAAGTAATGAATAAACTGCTAAAAAGTGACAACTTACAGATATTTAAACAAATAAAGAGAAAACATAAGATTATTTACTCGTGAATAAGCAGATTGACTCAATATCAAACAAAACTCCAGGAGAATACAACACATATTCAAATGACTTCCTGGACTAATTCTATCAAGGACTTAACAATCGCTAAAAAACTGAGAACACTTCCACATTCATTTTATCAGCAAGAAATTAGCATTGTGAGTGTTCATTAGCTTCAATAAGAGAGAATCATAAGTTGACATCATAGATGGACATAGATTCGAAAATCTGATATAAAACTTGAACCTGTGAGTATTTATCTATGTGACTCAAGAACACTTAAACATATACAAATCACTCAATACTACATATGACACTAAGCAAATAAAGGATAAGAATAATATGACTTTAGTAGATGGCAGAATGAATCAACAAGATTTAATCTTTCCTTGACAACAAAAAGCCTCAATATCTTTTGTAGAAAAGACACAACACAAGGTAACATCTTCTTTTCTAAAATCAGGACTAGGAAATGGATTTCCAGTCTTGTACGTGTAGTACTTCTGCCATGCTTGGTAGTCTACTCAGGGCAATAAGTCAAGAAAAGGAAATAAAATTTACCATATCTACAAAGATGTGACAATGAAATGTGGTAGACATAAGAACAGATAAAAATAGACAGAACTGTTGAGTGAGAAACAAACTCCACACATCTAGGTAATGAATCCATTACGAGAATGAAAAGAGTATGAAAGGCGAAGAAGAGACTCGCCAACAGGTAGAGACAGGTGGAAATCCACATTCAAAATAATTAACTTGGTTCCTTGTTTGATGCTATGTACAAAACTTAATTCAAGATGGGTTAGAATTAAATGTAAGTTTTTGCTGTCAGAAAATACAGGAAAATATTTTGGTGAAATCGAAGGGACTTAAAGAAAGGGACAACTTATGGAATGGACAATGTATTTGCAAACCAATATGTGATACATGACTAATGTATAAAATGTGTAAAGAAAACCTTGATAGGGGCTGGAGGGATGGCTCAATGGTGGAGAACATTGGCTGCTCTTGCATAAGACCTGAATTTGCATCCCAGCACCCACAGGAAATCTGGCAGTGGTCAGTAACTCCAGTTGAAGGGGTTCTGGCACCCTCTTCTGGCCTCCTTTGGCTCCAGGTATACCCACAGGTGCTAATGTGCACGCAACACACTCCTACTCATAAAATAAAAATAGATGAATTACTTTGAAAATGAAACCTATGTATCTCAAAATCAGAAATGCCATAGACAAAGGATCTGAACAGACATATTTTCAAAGAAAATATACAGATAGTAGACAAAAATATGCAAATGTGACAAACATTAGTAATCATTAGAAAGAACACATCAAAACTATCATGAGTTTGGTTACCATAAGTAACACCTATCACCTGTTAAGAAAATTCTTAGCGCATGTTGAGAGATAACAAATGTTGACAAGGTATGAAGAAAAGCAAAAGACAAAATAATATTGATACACATTCAGCAGGAATGTAAATTGGTATAGTTAATATCTGAAACAGTTTAAGGTTTCTCAAAAGTTATAAATAAAGCCAAAGAAAGATAAAACATTTTATTCTCGAGTTTGTATCAATAGCCTGAATTCAGGAACTCAGGGAGAAGTCGACATTTTTATGTTCCTTGAAACATTTTTTTAATTATCTAAGCCAAAAAGTGTTTAAAAGCATTTATGAACAAATGAAACTGAAATCATGTTTATGCAATAAAATCTTATTGAGCAATAAATATTCTAGCATTATAACAACATAGATAAACACCAATGCGATGTGTTAATAGAAATAAGCCAGGCATAGAAAGACAAATCCCACATGATCCACTTAGACACACAATCTGAAAACATCAGTGACTATTACAAATTTCATACTATTGTAGTGTGATAGAAAATCTTGTCAAGTTGACATGATTCAGAGATGACTAGAAGACTGATAAAATATACTCTAGCCATGATTGTAATGACATGGACAGAGGGCACCTTCATTTATACAGTAACTGAGGGGAAGAGACCCAACCTGACCATGGTTCATGTTCATCCCATGGGTTGAATGTCCACGTGGGACCATTCCGAGATTTAGGATAGCAGTGAGCAAAGACGTGCTTTCTCTTCCCCTCCCTTAGCCTTACCCACTCACCCTTCCTTACCCATCCTCCTTCCTTTCTCCCTATATCTCTCCTTGGCACAGTCCTTCCTAAGAACTTTGCCCTCAAGTTCTACCTTGCCATGGTCCAAATCAACACAGCTACCTGAGCACCAACTCAAGCTCTAGAACTGCAGGCCACAATAAGTGTTGTCTACTTCTTCTTGTTTTGGATTCTGGTGTTTAATGACAGTAATAAGAATTCTGGCAAACTGAGAAATTGGTGTTGAAGGAATAGGAACATACAGGTCAACTGTACAAACTTTAACTGAATGTTTTGGAGATCGATGAATGATGAGGGACTTGCTGATTCAATTGAAGTAATTTCAAAACTATATGTAGGCATATCAAACTATCCAAATGTATATTTTGAATACATATGGTTTTGTCAATTAAACATTTTTATGATATTTTATTTTATGAATGATATCCCGAAAAGAACTTTCACAAACAAGATATTTTACAACTATTATAATCACCTAGTTGTATAAAATAGCTAAGTGGTCGTGAGAATGTAGTACATCTTTAACCTGAAAAACTGTAACTGCGAATTCAAAGCAGAATAATGCAGAAGTATTCCTTCATATTTTAAGTTTGTCTTTTCCTTTGTACGATAGTCAGAGAGCCTGAATATTTTCTCAATGTAAAACTACTTTTTACGCTCTTTCCTTTGCTGATTGAAAGTGGCACTTAATGCATGACTTCTGGATAATTTTCAAACTCAAGTCTGTTATTTTCATTTATATTATTTTACTCATGCAAATTTTATTCTCAAAGCTTAGTCCAATTCAATAATGTAGCTGCTTGGGGAATTTTTTTTTCTCTTGAAAATGGTAATGTCTCAAACCACATCTATGAATGATTTAAATATTTAAATACTCATGAAAATGAGGTCAAACTATTTGCTAAAAATTCCACTTAGCTTCTTTTTAAAGTTCTTACTTTATGAAGATCTTTCTTGGCATGAACAGAAGACTGTGACTCACAGAATGAGTAGACAGTTATGTGTCATAAGAATGTGAAAGGGTCATCGTCAGTCGAATTAACTAGGTGGGAAGAAAGAGATACCCTCCTGTGTAGAGGCTAGATGAGGCTTTTATATTCTAAAGTGCAACTTCCCTGATAAAAGCTTTGCCTGTCTTTGTTGTCCTTTTATAAGAGACAAATATGTTTATACTGGCATAAGTGACATAGGCGGCTGGATAGCTCACTTACTTTTTGTATTAGTGTTTCTGTGAGTCGTTGTAGACTTAGAATAGACGTTGGCAGCCTATGCAGTAGTCAAATGAAGATTTAAAATAATGGCGTTGAATCTACGTAGATCTTCTACTCCTAAACGTAGAAATTCATGATCAGAGATATTGTAATGCCTCCAGGATAAGGACCTGACTGAGTGATTTTAGCTAAAATCTACAGTGTGACTTGCACAGCGGCTGATAAAACAGCCATTTGCAGACTGAATTGGAGACAAAAGCTAATTTGCCTTTGGATACTGGTGAGGAGGTTCATTCAGAAGGAGTGAAAACAGACTGACTCAAAACAACATTTTGAGTTGTTTTAACATTTTGTTAAAGAACATCAACTTTACAGGGCTTCTAAAATAAAACAATAGGGACTTAGCACTTATGTTATGATTTCTATTTCATCATACCAAATGCTATTACAAGTTCTAGTGGTTCCTAAAAATGGAAGGACTGTTCAAGTGAAGCATGAGATTAAGAATTCTGTTGCCAGTTTGGTTGCACACCAAGACATTCCTTATGTGTTTTAGAAGACCACTATTAGGTTCCTGCTGTGAATATAGAAGAGAGCATCTTATTACCATTTTCACATATATTATTTTCCATGTTTCCCAAGAGGGGGAACCCCAAGAATTGTGAGAAGGTTTCACAGGAAGGATATCAGCCAAAAAGAGACATTTTTACTGAAATAACAATTATTTGAAAGTGAAATTTTTACCTACAAGTGGTAGACAAAAAAAACATTCTTGCAAATATTGATAAGAATTGATTGATATCTATTCTTTCCTTTGATTACAAGGAAGGAAACATGAAATTCATTTTACCTACTTCCAAACAGTCACCTAAATATATTTTCATATTACTCATGCCAAAGACAATGTTTGGTAAAACAACACAAAGTATTCATACAGAAGCACTTTATATTTTTCTCATCATTTCTTTTTTTTTATTGGATATTTTTTATTTACATATCAAATGTTATCACTTTCCTGATTTCCCATCCATAAACACCCTAACTCTCTCCCCCTTCTTCTATGAAGGTGTTCCACCACCTACCCATCCACCCCTTCCTGCTTCCCCACCCTGACATTCCCCTACACTGAGAGACTGAGCCTTGGCAGGACCTTTCCTCTTATTGGTGCCCAACAAGGCCATCCTCTGCTACACATGCACAGTTGGAGCCATGGGTCTGTCCATGTGTACTCTCTGGATGGTGGTTTAGTCTCTGGGAGCTCTGGTTGGTTGGTATTATTGTTCTTATGGGATTGCAAACTCCTTCAGCTCCTTCGATCCTTTCTCTAACTCCTCCAATAGGGACCTCATTCTCAGGTTAATGGGCAGCTGCTATCCTTTGCCTCTGTATTTCTCTGTATTGCCTCTGTATGCTCTGGCAGAGCCTCTCAGGAGACAGCTATATCAGGCTCCTGTCAGGACGCACTTCTTGGCTTCATCAATACTGTCTAGGTTTGGTGGCTGTATGTATATGGGATGGATCTCCACTTTATAACTATTATATATAAGCACTATATGACAGGCCAAGAATGAGCTTGAAAGTGTTTTTCAGAATGGAGTATGTCATGTACTGTTTGGTGACCTAGGATACACACACCAATATCCATTGCATTTCAATCCACTGAATTAACAAAACTGCCTGTACATGCAACCTTAAAAGTTAAAGCAAATGGAAACATACTAGCAAGTAATATGTAAACTCTGCTTAAGTCTTTCCATTCTCCACTGCCTTGCAAACCACAGAATTTACAAAAATAATGAACAGTGTCAATCATTCTGTCTTGTGGTTTCCAGAAAACTATGCACAGCTCCTTACAACATGCATTCAAATGGCTGTTAATTTAAAGCCCTAAACAAAGTGTGCACTTCCACGTGTAATATAACTATATACAAAGTATATTGACAATGTTAAAATAAATACAACATAAATAATTCGCTATAAATAAAATTTTAACATTGTAAAGCATACTACACAGAGAATATACATAATTTCCTCCCCATAAGCAAGCAACATTCCTTTGATAAGTCATTATTTAGTTGAAAATGTTTATTAAAAATTGACATGCCAGAAACTATTTCTAGGCATTGAGGACCTAGCTATTAATAATATAGGCTAGGCCCTTAAAAACAAGAAAAATTCATCAATATAAAAAGTTTATCACACACACATACACATGCACAAGTACACACATACAGAGAGACAGACAGAAAGACACAGAGAGAGAGACTCAGAGACAGAGAAAGATACACACACACACACACACACACACACACACACACACACACACGGAGGTTGGGGGGAGGTGCTCACTTTAAGTTCCCCTGCCTGACTTCCAACATCTTCTAAATGTGCTGTGGCAGAAATGTACAGTGCCCAGTATCCTTCTTATATGCCTGTTCCCCAGTATCATAAACCTTTGCTACCTAGGCATAAAATATCAGACTTCATGGGTTTCTTCTGTAGCCCGTTGACTCTGCCTACATATCTTTGTAAATTAGTCTGTGATCATGTACTCTTTCTATACTTTACACATATTGAGTAATCATTCCCTTTAATTTGTCTCTCTCTACAACTAATTTGTGATTTAGCAACATGATTCATACACTCAAAAAATATCACAAAATCAAGCCCTTCGTTGGGTGTCTTTTTTTAAATTGATTTTCAAAGCTAAAGTAGTGTGTTTAATTGTGGCATTTTCATACAGTACACCTTGTTCCTAACCCTCCTCCACATCCATTCCTTCTAATCATCTGGGCAGCCACTTCTGGTTAGTCACCTTCCTGCACTCTTCTTTCTTCATTCTGCTCCCTCCAGATCATTTTAAGTATTTTCATTTCTTTGTATAGTTCTCCTTTTAGTTTATGACTTGCTCATGCAAATATGCATTGCATCACACACACACACACACACACACACACACACACACACACACACACACACTTAAACGTAGATTCTGACCACCAAAGAAACAATGTTGCCTTAATATTCTAGACTCCAGTTTATCTTGCTTAACATGATACATTTCCATTTCCATACATTTTATGCAAACATCATGATTTTATTTTTTACTGAGGTCCTTTTATTGTGTTGTTGATGCTTAGCTATCAGAGCAATGGGTTTCATTGTGTCCTTGTATATAAACTCTTGTTTGTTTTCCTCCATCTTCTTTATCTGGTTCCTCACATCCTGCTCAGTTGTGTTGTTCTTTTCCTCTCCCCTGTATCTCTTTCTGTTTTAACATCATATGTCTGCTAATATCATCTGCCTTAGTTAACGTTTCTATTGCTGTAACCAAACGCCACAAATAAAGCAACTTGGGGAAGACAGGGTTTATTTTGCTTACATTTCTATGGCACAGTATTTTGAGAAAATGCAATGCAAGAACTCAAAGAGGGCAGGAACCTAGAGATAAGAGTTAATTCAGAGACCACAGAAGGGTGCTGCTTCCTGGCTCTGCTCTTCATGGCTTACTCTGCCTGATTTCTTTTAGAACTCAGCATCACCATCCCAAAGTGTATTCAAAATTGACTGAGGCTACCTCTATCAGTCACCAATTAAGAAAATGCACTAAAGGCTTCTATGTTCCTTTATAATTTGTGCAAAGTTGATATAGGAATAGCCCCCATTTCAAAACTCCTTTTTCCACCTAGAGGACCCCTTTCTAATTTCATGGTCTATAACCACACGCATACATATGCACATATATTAAGGTAAAACATCTACAATCCACACATGAAAGAAAACATGTGGTATTTGTCTTTTTGTATCTGGGTTACTTCAAATGACATAATTTCTAGTTTCACCCACTTTCCTGAAATTTTCATGACTTAATTTTTCTCTCCAGTTGAATAAAATTTGTTGTATGTATAACATTCTCTTTGTCCAGTCATATATAACAAACATTTCTGCTGGTTCCAATTCCTGATTAAGACAAAGAGTCCAAAAGCAAACATGGATGTGCCAGTATTTCTATAGCAGAAATTGCAAACCTTTATGAATATCCAAGAGATATTTAGCTTAATCATATAGTAATTTTAGATTTAATTTTTTAGAAACCTTAATTTTGACTTCTACATATTAGTAAATATATATATATATATATATATAAAATGTATACCCCCATCCCCCCATACACGTGTATGTAAGTGACTCATATGCATAGCTTGTATCCAGGGAGGCCAGAAGAAGACATCAGATTCCAAAGATTTAATACTGCAGGCTTTTATGACTCACCATATGGTGCTCAAAACCGAATCCGGATCTTCTACAAGAACAACAAATGCTTTTAAGTGCTGACCCATTTCTTTGGATACAATTTTTTACAGTTCTTTATAAATTCTATAATTTGTGTTTACTGTAGAGTTGACAAAGTTTTTTCCTCTCATTCTACTGCTTATCTGACTCTTCATCCAGCTACTTACTTCTTTTCCTTTGCGGGAGTTTTTTTTTTTTTTTTTTTGCAATTCTGGAGTTATTTCTTACACTATAATCTTTTTCCAAAAATAATTGCCTGTTCATATGTATTGAAGTACGTCACCCATTTTTTCTTTAGCAGTTTCAGGTCTTAGATTAAGATTGTTTGTCAACTTTTTATTTATTTTCATCCAGGTTGAAAAATGTATATTGAGTAGCTGTTTTAGTCAAGAGTTTAACCAGTGTTATTATAAAACTGGTACAGTGGTAAAGAATCCTGCCATGTTCATCAGAAAGTATTCCAGTTCATCAGCAAAAGATGCCCAAGCTCCCACCATTATTTTCTCTCTCACTACTGTCATGCTCTTTCCCACTGACAATTTGGATGGTTTCATAACATCGTTCTTTAGTGGTGTTTCTCTCATCATCTCAGTTTTACATACTTTTCCTTACTAGGAACAAACTCTCAATCATAATTTTGGATATCATTTAGTTGCCATCTTTCAACATGTGAAATCACAAATGTTTTCACATTTCCAAGTACCCAGCTTTCTTGAAATGAATTCATGATATGGCTGAGAGTTTCCTTAAAAAGTGTTGTATAACTGTGCAGTGTTCATGGCAACTCATCTTTAAATGAATAAAAACAACAACGTGATTTTCTTCACTGTTTCAAACAATGAAGCACTTTTCCACTTGGATAACAAACTCTCAAATCCATCTGGAGCTGATTAATTTGTTTTGCTGAGGAAAATGAGGAAATCAAAAGTTTTGAATAGCCAACACAAGTGACTATCAAATGCCTTTCGTATACAAAAGCAGTCATTATTCTAAAGAAATAAATGAGAACCCTGGAAAGCAAGACATACAATTCTATAAGTTGAGGCAGGGTATACTGAATTTAAACCCATAACTATAATCAATTATCAAAGTTCTTTAGCACTAATGAAGATCTTTTGTCTTGTATTAACAAAAATACTTACACTACATGTAGACATTAATTAAGTGATATGTGCTATTTTTCTATTATTATGTAGTAAACCTGTAAATTTTCCTTCGACCTATACCCTAGCAGGACTTTAAAACATATTCAAGTGACATATTACATAATCATTTATTATAGTACCCAAGACTGAGTTGCCAAGAAACTCACCAAACCATTCCCTACTCACAGTTCCATTCATCCTATGCAGTGATCTTCTGTGTGTTTGGACATCCTTAGAAAACAAACCCAACAAATGACATAGTTAGGGAGTTTTTTTTACTATAATTATGACTTTATGCTTAGGAAGATCTAGAAAGAACTTTGTAATACTTTTGACTTTGAATGTAATTCTACTTTCACACTGTGGAGAATGAAAAGAAGACAATTCACTACCTAGTTTATTCCCAGTTATTTATTATGTATAATTAGGCAGAATGTACTAAAAGACATATATGAGGAAAGAGAGTAGATCTCCTGGCTCAGTAGTAAATTATTTGAATCATGAGCAAATTCATGCTGATAAACAAAAGATGGTTTTTATTGAAGCTGGATCTCACCCAGGTCACAGAGTTCTACCTGACTGCAAGGAGGCCAACTCCAGACAAATGCACCAAGGCCAGTTAGCACCAGAGATGACCAGATGGATAGAATCAAGCACAAGAAAATAAGTGACAGAGAACAATACAATTTGGCACCATCAGAACCCAGTTCTCCCACTACAGCAAGCCCTGGATACCTTAACATGCTTCAAAAGGAGGATTCTGACCTAAAATCTCATCTCCTGAAGATGATAGAGGCCTTTAAGGAGGATAACTCCCTTACAGAAATACAGAAAAATACAGGCAAAGAGGTAGAAGCCCTTAAAGAGGAAACAAATAAATCCCTTAAAGAAATACAGGAAATTTTTTTGGTGAAAGACTTTTAATGACTGCTTCTATTTCTTTAGGTGTTATATAACTGTTTACATGGTTTATCTGATCCTGATTTAACTTTGGTACCTGGTGTCTATATAGAAAATTGTCCATTTCATCCAGATTTTTCAGTTTTGTTGAATATAGACTTTTGTAGTGAGATCTGATAATTTTTTGAATTTCCTAGGTTTCTGCTGTTATGTTTCCTTTCTTTGTACCTGATTTTGTTAATTTGGATACTGTCTCTGTGCCCTCTGGTTAGTCTTGCTAAGGGTTCTCTAACATGTTGACTTTCTAAAAGAACCAGCTCCTGATTTGTTGATTCTTTATATAGCTCTTTTTGTTTCTACTTGGTTGATTTCAGCACTGAGTTTGAACATTTCCTACCATCTACTCTGCTTGGCTGTATTTGCTTCCCTTTGTTCTAGAGCTTTCAGGTGTGCTGTCATGCTGCTAGTATAACACAGAGTTCTATCAGACCTTCAAAGAAGATCTAATACCAATACTCTTCAAACTATTCTACAAAATATAAACAGAGGAAACACACACAATTCATCCTATGAAGCCACAATTATGCTTCATATTTGTGTATGCCTAAACTACACAAAGACTCAACAAAGAAAGAGAACTTCAGATCAATTTTTATTATGAATATTGACACAAAAATACTCAATAAAATTCTCATAAACTGAATTCAAGAACACATCAAAATGATCATCCATAGTGATCAAGTAGGCTTCATCCCAGAGATGCAGGGATGTTTCAATATACAGAAATCCATAAATGTGATCTGCTATATAAGCCAACTCAAAGAAAAAAACCCACAGGATCATTTCCTTAGATTGTGAGAAAGCATTGGACAAAATTCAACACCACTTCATGTTAAAAGTCTTGGAAAGATCAGGAATTCAAGGCCCATACCTAAACATAGTAAAAGCAATATACAGCAAACCAGTAACTAACATCAAACTAAATGGAAAAAAAATTGAAGCAATCCCACTAAAATCAGGGAATAGACAAGGCTGCCCACTATCACCCAATGTATTCAATATAGTACTTGAAGTCCTAGCCAGAGCAATTAGACAACAAAAGGAGGTCAAAGAGACAAAAATTGGAAAATAAGTCAAAATATCACTATTTTCAGATGATAAGATAGTACAATTAAGTGACCCCAAAAGTTCTACTAGAGAACTCCTAAACCTGATAAATAACTTTACCAAAGTGTCTGGATATAAAATAAAAAATTAACTCAAACAAATCAGGAGCCTTCCTCTACTTAAAGGATAAACAGGCAGAGAAAGAAATTAGGGAAATGACACCCTTCACAATAGTCTTAAATAATATAAAATACCTTGGTGTGACTCTAACAAAGAAAGGGAAAGATCTATATGACCAGAATTTCAAGTCTCTGAAGAAAGAAATCGAATAATCTCTCAGAAGACAGAAAGACCTCCCATGCTCATGGATTGGCAGGATTAATGTAGTAAAAATGGCTATCTTGATGAAAGCAATCTGCAGATTCAATGCAATCCCCATCAAAATTCCAACTCAATTCTTCATTGAGTTAGAAAGAGCAACTTGTAAATTTGCTTAGAATAAAAAGAAAAACAAGATAGTGAAAACTTTTCTCAACAATAAAAGAACATCTGTGGGAATCACCATCCCTGACCTCAAGCTGTATTATAGAACAACAGTGATAAAAAACCAACCTCCCCCCCTAAAAAAACAAACCAGTGTATGGTATTGGTGCAGAGACTGGCAGGTAGATCAATGGAATAGAATTGAAGACCCAGAAATGAACCCACATGCCTATAATGAATTGATCTTTGCCAAAAAGCTAAAACCATCCAATGGAGAAGAAGATAGCATTTTCAACAAAATGGTGCTGGTTCAACTGGAGGTCAGCATATAGAAGAATGCAAATTGATCCATTTTTTTCTCCTTGTACAAAGCTGAAGTGCAAGTGGATCAAGGACCTCCACATAATACAAAATACATGCAAACTAATAGAAGAAAAAGTGAGGAAGAGCCTTGAAGACATGGGCACAGAAGTAAATTTCCTGAACAGAACCTCAATGGCTTATGCTCTAAGATCAACATAGACAAGTGGGACCTCATAAAATTGCGAAGCTTCTGTAAGGCAAAGGATACTATCAATAGGACAAAAAGGCAACCAACAGATTGGGAAAAGATCTTTACCAATCCTACATCTGAGAATGGGCTAATTTCCAATATATACAAAGAACTTAAAAGTTAGACTCCAGAGAACCAAAGAATCCTATTAAGAATGGGTACAGAGCTAAATAAAGAATGCTCAACTGAATAACAAATGACTGAGAAGCACCTAAAGAAATGTTCAACATCCTTAGTCATCATAGATGTGCAAATCAAAACAACCCTGAGATTCCACCCCACACCAATGAGAACGGCTTAGATCAAACCTCAGGTGACAGCAGATGCTGGTGAGGGTATGGAGAAAGAGGAACACTTCTCCATTGTTGGCAGGATTGCAAGCTGGTACAACTACTCTGGAAATCAGTCTGGTGGTTCCTCAGAAAACTGGACATAGTGCTTCCTGAGGACCCAGCTATACCACTCCTGGTATACACCCAAAAATGCTCCAACATAGAACAAAGACACATGCTCCACTATGTTCATAGCAGCCTTATTTATAATAGCCAGAAGCTGGAAAGAACCCAGATATCCTTCAACAGAAGAATAGATTCATAAAATGTGGTACATTTACACAAAGGAATACTACTCAGCTATTAAAAACAATGACTACATGCAATTCTTAGGCAAATGGATGGAACTAGAAAATATCATCCTGAGTGAGGTAACCCACTTGCTAATGAACATACATGGTATGCACTCACTGATAAGTGGATAGTAGCCCAAAAGCTTTGAATATATAAGAAAAAATTCACAGATCATATGAAGTTCCAGAAGAAGGAAGACCAAAATACGGATGCTTCATTCTTTCTTAGAAGGGCACACAAAATACTCAGAGGAGGAAATACAGGGACAGAGATTGGAGCAGGGATTGACAAAAAGGTCATCCAGAGACTGCCCCCTTAGGGATCCATCCCATATGCAGTCACCAAACCCAGTCAATATTGCTGATGCCAAAAAGTGCTTGCTGACAGGAACCAGATATGGGTGTCTCCTGAGAGACTCTGTGAGAGCTCCACTGATACAAATGAGGATGGTTGCAGCTAACCATTGGATGGAACAAGGTGCCCCTAATGGCGGTGTTAGAGAAAAGCCTAAAGGAGCCGAAGGGGTTTGCAGCACCATGGGACGAACAATATCAATGAACCAGAGCTCCCAGGGACTAAACCACCAACCAATGAGTTCATATGGAAGGACCCATGACTCCAGCCACATTTGTAGCAGAAAATGGCGTTGTGGAGAATCAATAGGAGTAAAAGCCCTTAGTCCTGTGAAGGCTCATTTCCCCAATGTAGGGTAAGGTCAGGGTGTTGAGGTTGGAGTGGGTGGGTGCAAGTGGGAGCATCCTCATAGAATGAGGGGAGGGGATATGGGAGAGGAGGGAAAGGTGATAACCTTTGAAATGTAAATGCATAAAATATCCAATTAAAAAAAGAAGTAGGTTCTAAAGCTAGCTTTGGGGACCTGATAGATGAGGTGGAGTTGTGTTCATGAGGGCAGGCACATTTGAGGTGTCAGAAAAATGTGCTCTATTCCTGTTTAGCTCTCTGCCTCTGTTGGCAGATTAAGGTATGAACTAAGCTGTGGCCTCAACCCTCCTGTCTGCCTGTTGTCATGTTCTCCATAAAGATGGTCTCAGAACAACCCTCTAAAACCACAAACCCCCAGCAAATTCTTTCCACTCTATGTTGGCTTGGTCACAGTGATTTATCACAGCAATTCAAAAAGAAAAACAAACAAACAAATAAAAAAAACAAAGTGAGATATCAAGGATTGTACCCATTTCCTCATAACTTTTAGTTATTCATGTATATGGTCTTGAGAAGGGATAAGTCACAGTTTATTAGGTCTAATATGCAAGTGCACAGGCAATGTATCATATTCCCCAGTTTTAATTAGCAGACATAGCAGACTATGAGATTACCAGGACACAAGCATGAGAAAGAAAGAAATATCAGCATCAAAAACAAGAAAAACAAAAGCAAAATGAAGCCACTTCTTGGGAGAAGGAAACTGAAAGTGAATGCTTACACACAGCACATATCCTCTCTGTGTCACTATTATAAGGACAGTTCTATGTGTGGTATTTGTACTCGACTTAACATCAAATAGCCTCTCTCTCTCTCTCTCTCTCTCTCTCTCTCTCTCTCTCTCTCTCTCTCTCTCTCTCCACCCCCCCGCATGCACGCACGCACACAGAGAGAGAGAGAGACAGAGAGACAGACAGACAGAGACAGACAGAGACAGACGGAGACAGAGAGATACAGAGAGATAGAGACAGAGAGAAAGAGACAGAAACAGAGAGAGGAGAAAGGGGAAGACTAATGCCTTTGAATGCTAAGTAGTTTTTTAGAGTGATGTGTGGTTATCACAGAACCTGGCCATTCCTTGATTCAACAATCTTACTTTCTTAAGAAATTATTTATTGTTTTCAATATATTCTGGCCACACTCTCCCTCACTTTACTCCTCCCAGTCTCTGCTCCCACCTCCCTCTCCCCCAGACCCATGCTTCCTCCATTTCCCTTCAGAAAAGAGGTTTCCTGGGGATATTCACTGAATACCTCATAACAAGAGACAGTAAGGTTAGGCATAAGTCCTCATATGAAGACTGAGCAAGGTGACCTAGTAGGAGGAAAAGGGTCCCGAGAGCAGATGAAAGGCTCAGAGACACCCCTATTCCCAATGTAAGGAGTCCCACAAAAATACCAAGTAACTCAACCATCACATATATGCAGAGGACCTAGCACAGACCCAAGAAGGATCCTTGTGATCCTTGTGGACACCTATGAGCCTTATTTGGTTGATGTCTGAAGGATGTATTCTCTTACTAGTCCCAGCCTCTCTGGCTCCTACTCTTCTTTCTCCCAATTTCAATAGGATTCCCCAAACTCCCAGGAATGGAACCCATTGAAATGCCCATTTAGGGCTCTCTCTCTCTCTCTCTCTCTCTCTCTCTCTCTCTCTCTCTCTCTCTCTCTCTCTCTCTCTCTCTGCCTCATGTTTGGTTTTGGATCTCTGCATCATTCTCATCAGCTTTGTTTGCCAGAAACCTCTATGATGATTGGATTAGGCTCCAGTTAATGAATATACAAAAATACTATTAGAATTCATTTTATTGATTTTATTTTTTGTATCATAGGTCTCTGGGCTAGTAGACCTATAGTAGAAAAACACCCTTCCCTCTATTCAGCAGAGCCTATGAGGCTCTCCTCTACGAATGTCACCCAACCAAAGATGTCTCCACTAAGTTTCATGCCATTAAAGTAGCAATTGCGATGTCTTGCTCTTCCTTTTCTCTCTTATCATTCCTAAACAAAAGAGAATATTTTCTCATAATATGGTCATAAATGTCAATTATTATGAGGCAGTAAAAAGATGACTGCAAGAGGAATAAATGAAAACTGTTTATACAAGTTATAAATACTTTTACTGTATTATCATAGTACTTGGTTCTGGTTGGTTTCCTAGAGACATTAAATGTTAAACTGTCCTCTTTTTATTCACTCTTTCGGAAGATAAACCCAAATATTCATGGTTCTGTCATTAGTTTATCATTCTTTAATAATTACCTTTAGTGAGAGACACCAGGGGAACTTTCATTATCCTTGTTCTTCTCCATAGTATAACATTTTTATCAAAGGGAGCTTGCAAGAATCCGTTTTGGCCATGTAATCTGGATTTCTACTGTCACTTAGTAGCTTGCAATTTCAGTGAACCTAGGCGTTCTAGATCATTTTATATTCATAGATCTACTGCATTATCCAGGACGGATTCATCTACGGAATTCCTGCTCAGTTACAAAGAACAGCAGGTAATAAGGTTGATCAGGAACCTTGCTCCACAAGTCTGAGGACTTATGCACTCATCCCCTTAGCATTTCAGGTCATACTGGAATCCTGAGTGCCGAGGAAACTTCCAGAGGCTATCGTATATTGCTGTACACACTGTGGTAGGAACATATGAATATCATATTCCTGCAGAACGTGTAGGAAACATGAAGGCATGATAGAATAATAATGATTGGAGAATGTAATATTTTTGGAACATTCTAGATATAAATTCAATTTTGGGGTGGAAAAGAAGGCAGAAGAGCTCTAGTTACAGCGATGCTTAAGAATGGATATTACAGAAGAATGTACATCAAACCATCCCACCAAGACAAAGTCCCTCTTCCTACTTTCAACTTGGACTCAGTCATGGATTTGGATATATTCAATTGACATTTTCTTTTTAAATTATGAAAAACTTATTATTATAAAACTTGCAAATGATAAAAGAACATTCATCAAAATTAGCTAGGCCAAAGTCTTAACCAACTTCTATCCAGTTAGAATAGCTATTCTGGAGCTGTGCCCTTCACTTTGGATTTTATACTTTCACTATCAAAAATACTTAATATTTGATGTTATTTATTTTATGCTTTTATCCACTATCGAATTTTGAAATATTTTTTAAGGAATCTGTTCTAACATTTTCTTGATATTTGAAACTATTCTTTATTTAGGATCTCATCATAAATTTGATAAATTATGATTTAAAATGTATCCAGAACAGCTGAAGAATAGTTTCAAATAATTTTCCTTTCCCTTAAAGAAATGTGGGAATTTTCCTGTTGTTCTTATTTGTTTGTCTGCTTGTTTGTTTGTTTGTTTGTTTGTTTCAAAGGTAGTATTTGGGATTGAAATCAGGTATTTACATATCCAAGGACAGCCTAATACTTCCAAAGTAGATACCATCTGTTTTAGTTACATTTCTATTACTGTAATGAAATGCTGTGACCAAAGTAACTTATAGAAAGGAAAGTTTATTTGGGGTTTACCATTACAGAGGAATAGAAATAAATCACCTTCATGGGAGAGAGGATAGTAATAGTCAGGCTAGAATGACACTGTGGTTCACTTTCTGATCCACAAACCAGAGACAGAAATACAATATTTTGGATAGCTAGATGCTTTTGAAATCTTAACGTTTATCCCCAATAATACCTCCTCCAACAAGTCCACACCTCATAATCCTTCCCAAACATCTACCAAATGGGAACCATACAGTGAGATTCTCTAGTAGTTAAATTCCCTTGACTTATGGGGAGCATCTCATTCAAATCAACACATTATATTCTGTGGATTGTGTTTTCTTTGTATGTGCTTATTTGGGTTAACACAACAATGCTCAGTGGCTATTAGACTACTGACCATATAATAATCAATATGCATTTAGTCCAACTTCAAAAGTTCCCATAATCTTTCCATCTCAATACTGTTTAAAACTCAAAGTTCAAGGTCGCCTATGAGACTCAAATCTCTTAATCGTTAGCTCTTAAAAAATCAAAAGGCTAATTGCAGATTTCCAACATACCTTTTATAGTCCAAGATTATAAGAAGTAGAAATTGGGACATACTGAAGAAATAATGTACTAAAGGAAGATCAGAATCCAGCATGGAAATCATCAAATCCTGAAGTTCCACATCTGACATAAGAAGAACTAGATGACTCGGCCCTTCCTGCTTTGCTGCCTGCAATATACTTCTCTTTCTTGGGCTGGTTACACCTCATGTTCTTTGTAAAATGTTTCATGGCCCTGGCATTTTCAGTATCTCACGGTCTCCAATGCAATCCCGAATTCCGTTTCACACCCTTGCTCAGTGGCCTCTCAGAATTTCTTGATTTCTCAAGCCCTCATGCAGGGATGGACCTGCTACGTGTTGCCTGGCCTCAACAGCTCTCTTTAAGTATGGAGCAAGAGCCTACAACCCTTTCCTGGTGTATCTGTTATAATTCTAAGGCTAGAATGACATGCACAACACCATCAAGTTTGGCTGCCTGCTTGGAAGAGCATAAAATTCTTAGATCTTTCCCTTTCGAATGTTGCAAGGGCACACATGGCGAGGGACTTGTGCCCTGAGGGGACCCTTTTCATTACTCAGGACCTCACCTTCATATTCTTATCTGTTTTAACACAAGTGTTGGTGTATATCTCTTCAAATTATATTTTATATTGCTCCCTCCTTTTCATTATAGACCTTATGAATATAGTCTTATGAATGACTATTAATAACTACGTGACAGAGTAATATAAAGCTGTCTTGAAACCTTCTACACCAAAGAAATTAGTTCATTACTTTTCAATTTAGCCTCAGGAGAAGCAGAAGGCAACCATATTCTTTGCCAAAATATTACAAGAATGATCTCTAGCCCAGTTGCTAATATTGTTCCCCTCAGAAACCTCTTGAACCCAGACTTCACCATTCTCATAGCAATGAGCACTGCTGTCATCTAAACTGTTACTACACAGGTTCATTAAGCTTTCCTTCAGAAGTCAACCACTCTTCTATTTCAAAGTCTCAAGTTCTTCCCCAAAACAGTATGATCAGTCATCAGGTTTTACATAGCAATAGCCTACTTTTTGATACCTACTTCCGTATTAATATTTTTTTAAGAAACACCTTTATTTGTTTTGGTGGGTGTTATACTTGCCAGGGATGAAAGGTGACTTTCAATCAGAAGTAGTCATCGCAGTTTTCACCAACTTGAAGCCTGGTTTAAGATATAACAATTTTATCTATTGCATCTCATAGATTATAATTTAGCTATTTATCAAGGGAGGCTAGGACAGGAGCTCCAGGACGGAACTGAAGTAGAGACTATGGAGGGATGCTGCTCACTGGTAAACATCCACGGTCTAGACATCTCCAGGAATGTGAGGCATCTACGTCAACTGAGCATTATCTTCAGCAATGGCTTCTCCTGGATTCTTATAGTGTTAAGCCTCATCTTCTCTCCGTAAACCTCTTAACTCTTCAAGCTTCATGCCCAAAGTAGAACAATTTGGGAGATCTCCCCACATTTGTCCTTCAACTTAAGATGTAGCCTTGGCCCTCTTTGGATCACTGCATCAGTGTATTGACTCTAAAGAAATTCCAGAAGATTTCTCCATATTGGTCACAGTCTATTTTTTTTTCATCTTTATTAACTTGGGTATTTCTTATTTACATTTCAATTGTTATTCCCTTTCCGGTTTCTGGGCCAACATCCCCCTAACCGCTCCCCATCCCCTTTCTCTATAGGTGTTCCCCTCCCCATCCTCCCCCCATTACTGCCCTCCCCCGTATTATTTTTCTATTGCTGCAATAAAACACCATGACAGAGGTGAAATATAAAAGAAAGGATTTCCTGAGGCATATATAGCTTTAGAAGGTTAGAGCCTCTGATGATGGATGGAGTAAAATCATGGTGACAAGAACAGGTGAGAGCTCACATCTTGATCTGAAAGCAAGAAGGAGAGAGAGAGAGAGAGAGAGAGAGAGAGAGAGAGAGAGAGAGAGATCGTGAATATTAGGAGTCCTTTTGAAATGTCAAAGCCTGCCTCCAGTGACACACCTCCTCCAATGAGGCCACACCTCTTAATCCTTCCCAAATATTCAAATATATGAGCCTTTGCAGGCCATCATCATTAAAATCACCACTTTTAATTCTATCTTAGAAATAAAATCAGAAGAAATAAAATCAAAACCAGTTCAAATTATGGATAAGAATTTTAAGTCCTTCATTGTTAAAATGAAAATTGTATACATAATTGGATTGTTTACTTAATACTGCTTTGAATGGAATATCAGACAAAAAATAGCCAGGAAAGGTTTACAAAGCTTCATGATTCCAGAAGGTTTCAATTCATTGTGATGGGAAAGACATAGAGGAACAATTCAGTCCATGGTTGTGGAAGTGTGTAGGATAGGCTGTTCATACCATGGCAGACAAAGATTCAGAGAATAAAGCTGGTTCCAGAGACTGGGCTATAATCTCCTAATCTCCCCACTGTAGAGAGAATCTCATGTGCACTGTGTGGAAACATCATCTGTCAATAAAAATCTGATGGCCTATTAACAAAAGGCATGAAGTAATAGGAGTTCTGGTAGAGAAAGATGGGAATTCTAGGAAAAAGTCAAGAACGGGAGATTCACCCCAAACTCTAAGGAAGTCAGATGCATGAAACTAAAGAAATGTAGCCAACCATGTGGTAGTCATAGACTAGAATAAACTGGTTATATAAGTTATGAGCTAGTCAGAGAATGATTTGGAGCTTATGGCCTAGGCATTTATTCATAAATAATTAAGTCTCAGAGTTGTTATTCTGGAACTTGGCATGGGTGGAAAACCCTGAGCCTACACCCCACCCTACCCCACTGACATTGATGACAGCTAGGTCCTAACTCTTAAATGTTTCACAAGCTCCCAGCAAGTCTTCAAAACTTAAGCCAATAAGACACATTTCACATTTAAGCCACAATAGCAAATCAGGAATTTTTCTGAAACATTAAATTGCCTAATACAATGTTCCTTATATACAGTAGCTACTGTTAGTAAATGTTTGTCAAAACAGAATCTGCTTCTATTCTGGAGATAAAGGAAAATAAATATTTATGAAGGTCTTACTATGACTTAAGCAGTGGGACTCCAAATATACAAATAAATACTGTGTTCAATTTACAAAGACTGTATTCAAAACTCTTCAAGATAAGAAGACAAGTAATCATGAAAGACTTTAATATTACCTAAGTGGCTTGAATGATTGTCATCTAAGTTTATCCTCACCTTCCTACTTGACGTCTTTGATATCTCTTATCTATATATTTATCATCTATCTATTTATCTATCTATATATCACCTATGGATATATCAATTTTGTCTAAAGAAACATATTTTACTAATTGCTAAAAAATTTATGAATTTGACTGACACACATGGAACATTACTTATAGATGAATCTACATTGCTTCTTTCTACTCTTGATTTGGAATAGCCATCTGTGCTTCTAAATTAAATATTTATTTTATGTTTAAAACAGTAAAACTTTACATTAATGAGAAAAGAAAAATGAAAAAGCCCACATTATTAGGAATATTAGAAGCAATTCTGACTGATACAGCAAGCCTGAAACTGATACAACTGGATCTTCCTGTGAAAAGGTCAGCAGGCAAAAATAAATGAACCTTGAGCAACGCCATGTTCATTCAAGTAAGAAGAATGACAAGAGGGAATTGTGTGCTGGGTGGAGAGCAGCCAGCTGTGTATTTTTAAAATGATAATATTTTAAGAGAAAAACTATGAAGCTAAAAGAAATACAGAGATTATGGTTCACAAGAGTTTAGGTTGAAAGTTGTGAGAATCTGACAGTTAGCACTTTATTTTATTACAATATTTGTTTAGTGTGTGTGTGTGTGTGTGTGTGTGTGTGTGTTTGCACACATTCTACAGCTCATGGAGATGTTAGAGAAGAACTTGTAGTTGGTTCTGTTCTTCCATTGTGTTCTATTGTAGAACTCAGTGCATCAGGCATGGGAACAAGTACTTTTACCCACTGAGTCATATCACTAGCCTAGATTTTATATTTATATTCTATCTGTCTCTCTGTCTCTTTCTCTCTCTCCCTCCCTCTCTCTTTGTGTGTGTGTGTGTGTTTGTGTTTGTGCATATTTGTGTGCATACATGAATTTGTGCAGGCCTTGACTAGAAAACAAATGCAAAAGTCACAAACTCGTAATTGAAAATTCTCAGACTCTTGAAAACATGTAGACTAGAATATCTTTGACATTTTCTGCATCATGAGTCTTCAAACACTGACCATGACTATTTCCTAGGAATTGTAGAAAATTTGTAGCCATGCATATTTTTACAGAGACACTGACATCCCCTGGTCCTATAGTGCCTATGTGCAGTTCTATCTGATGTGATGAAATGGGGCAGCAGCTAACTTTTACACCAGAGCCTGTATCACTCTATCGTTACTCCAATATTCATTGGGTTAGTTTAAATTATGCCTCGTGAAATCAAACTCAGTGTTAGTGTCTCATGAAAGCAACATTCAGTCATTACCCATGCTCTACTTTTATGGCCAACTTATGGACACATTCTTTACAGTCTGTGTCAGTGTCTTCTATGTTTTATCCCGAGTTTCAGGCTCAATGAGTTACTTCTTTTTTGCTCACTGTGATCTTGAAGCCCAGGAAAAAGGTCTTCAAGGTTCTATGTAAAAATTATGCACACTAATGGCAGCTTACATGGCCCAGTATCATATCAGAAGATAGGGAGTGTGATCTTCATGCAGAAACAATCTAGTAAGAAGCAAAAGAATATTCTATCTGTGGGGAATCATTCAAAAAGATGTCTGGCTAGAATTTTTTGTATAGTTTGGTAATTTGGTAATTTGCCCAGTTTACAAAAACAAAAACAAAAACAAACAAACAAACAAAAAAACTCCCACATTTTCAGTGCTCAGCTTAAAGCATGATCTGGATCAAAACTCCATGCTGACACAGATATGAAGGAAGTACAGTTAGATCTTAAATATTCTTATAACTTCTACACTATGTGACCTTTCCTTTGATCACATAAAATAAAGTGCTAAGTAAAGTAAAACTGTGCTTTTAATATCTGAAAAGAAGAATTTTTATTTTAAAAGAAAGAAACAACTTCTTAGGACACTTTTAAGAGTCAAGGATTCCATAAAGTATTCTTCTATTTAGTACCAGGACAATACCATGGAACAAAGCTGCTGTCCCAAGCAAAATGGTGACAGAATTTGGAAGTGAGGGAGTACAGCACCACACAGCACTAGCGGAGGGCAACGTGGCTTTCATATGCCTCACAGCACTAGCCCTCCTTGAACACTCCAAGTTTTAACAGAGATGCCCACTATGGCAAACAATGTGAGCTCCGTGGTTATCACACCTGTGAACATTGTGCCTGCAGGATACACAGTTGGCATAGTTGACACAGTAAAGAGCATGACCTTTGTTGATGACCTTGTGGAGAAGCTTCTAACCACAGGTGGGGACTAGCCAGAAACACAACTAGAGTGGAGCTTTGAAGGTGCAAGTGCTTCCTTGGTAAAAATTTCAGGATGACAATCATTTAGGTTCTGGAAACATTGAAATCCTTGAAGTTCATGAAACACTGCAAGCCATTGGGATGGTCATCTGGAACTAATTAAACTATTTTACTTCTGACTTTTGAGGGTTGGTATCTGGCCCACGGGGCACCACTGTGCTAACAATCAGCTGGAGGAAGAAAAATTCTAATGATAGGAGCAACTGATGAGGTAGTTGACCATCTGCCATGGGGCCTTCAAAGAACAAAGTGTCTTAAGATCACATTCTTCACTGATGAACTATCTGCAGCATGGTTGCTGGCATCATTCAGATTACTAAAGCCTTTGAGATGAGACCATAAAAAAAATCACCATTTCTGAGAACCCAGCTTTCCAAGCCTCAGTCAATGTCCCTGCCTATTGGCCACTCTTAAAAGCTCAGTTCTGAATTTGGAGGTAACATTTCTCAATGATACTCCTTCTGGATACATATTCTTGCCTTATGAATCATCTTGTGTTATTACTTTCCCTTCTAACCTATTCCTAGATGTTCCATGATACTTCTTATTTTGTTCTGTTACCAATGAATCTCCTAGCAGACATTTTATCTGGAAAGACCTGGCCTTCATCCTGTCTGAATCCTAGATGCTCGCTACTGTAGATATGTCAGGATTATCCTTGGGTGGTGGTAGCCCTGGAAAGTGCCTTCAGAGGCTATGCTAACTGTTATAACTTACAACTTTAACATGTTCCATTAAAAATACTGTTAATCTACAAAGACACACAACTATTTTTGTCGTTTGCCTTCAAGACTCGGTCTTTCTATGGAATTCTAGCTGGTCTCACTTCAGAATGCTAGGATTCTCGATGTATACCACTGTGTCTGGATTGAATAATTCTGACATGATAAATTTTAATATACAAAGCAAACTATTTAAAATGAATATAGCAAACATGGAGACGCCAGCTTGCATTGGTTTCTCTACATGCTCAGTTCATGTGTACACAGAGAACATATTATTAATCAACCATGGTAGTTTCTCAGGTTCTTGGCTCAAACCAACACAGAGAATATGAAGATGTTAATGACTTGAAGATTCTCTTATGCTGAATTGGCCTGAATTCACTGTGGCTTTGACATATGTCTCTGAGGGACCTCAGACTCTGGAGAATACACAGCACTAAGCTGCTATTGTGTGAAATAGTCATCATGAGGAACGGAACAGGGTACATTCCATAGCCAGACTTCACTGTGATGAAATGCAGATATTGCCTCTACAATATGGAATGTGTCATTATATTTGTTTGCACATACTTAAAATAGTTTCAATTTAATGGTGTAGCTTACTTAAATTAAATTATGGAAATCAAGAATGTTAGCTGGTATTATTAATTTTTTTAACAACACCATTAAAGTCCAATTTACTTGATCATCATCCTACAATAATAAATCTTTAAAGTCAGTTTTTGGTATGTTAATTGATTTCTTATAAGTCAGAAACTGTTCTGGGCTTAAATTAGTGAAATATGTCACTTACAGAACGTATCTGAATGAGCGGAGAATGGTGCATGGTCAACACAGTTGTGTTTGGGATTTTTTCCTAACTATATGATTAATGATGTAATCATCAAATACTGATGGTAGACATATGATTGCAGCTAATCTAATCCTGTATAATCACTGTTCCTCCACAAAAAGCACACCCAAGACATTACTTCTCTGGTTAGCTTTACTTAGCTTATCACTATTAATACTGTTTGTGTTGGTCATATTCTTGTACCTGTGACAAGAATGATTTATTCTGACTCACTGTTGAGAGGCTGTGGTCCATCGAGAAGGGAAGCACAGATGCTGTGAGAGTGGTCCATGGTCATAGCACCAGGAACTTGGGGTTAGAATGAGTGGGCATTTGACAAACAGAAAGCTTCTCTTGGAGCTAGGCCAGATAATAACCAGAAACACCACTTCCCAGCCAATAACCCTCCAGCCAGACCCCACCTCTTCAAGGTTCCATGCTTCCTAAAACTGTATCCCAGCTCAGGACCAGAAGTTCAAACACACTGGCCTATAGAGGGCATGCTAAATGTAAGGCATAGTGTACATTTTATCTTGGAACTCTAATCTAGCCTGAAATACCTTCTGTGCACAACTCATTTAGCACCTCATGAAATCAAATGAGGCAGTTAAGGACCATGTGAAAAGATTCATATTAACAATGTCAAGACAATAAATTTGGGCATTTCTCATGCAAAGATACTATAAAAAATATGTTTGTTCCGATTAATTTACTGAGCAGAGAAAACCTGTCAGATGTTCAAGACTTAAAAGCATGTCATGACAGTAAAAGTGCTGCCTCTTTAGCAAATGTGGTCTGCATGCCCACACATATGTTGCCGTTTATTAAGAAATCAAAAGAGATCATTATTGAATTGAAGAAATAAGTAGGAAAACATTTTGAGTCTCTCCTTTAAAATTATGTTTTTTTCCACAATTAAAAGCATTTTCTCTTCTACCATAATAGAATGGTAATAAATCTACAACATATTGATAACTACTGCATTTTTCTTATTAACAAAAAAAAAACAGTCTTTTAGGACAGTTTAAATATATATCTGCTAACAGAAGGAAATAATGAATGATAGATATATAAATAAGTTAAAATATCACCTCTACTAGACAGTCTACACCATATTCTCTGTGCTTGTTCTTTATTTCTCACCAAAAATGTTTTAAAATAATATTATCATATGTGTAAGAATTTAGCTTCTTGAGAACCTAGAAGATGTTTAATCCAGCTATAATAAGACACCTAATATTTTACAATTTAGTACTGTTTTTTCTGATTATTTTTAATGAGGTTATAATTGCCTTTGATATTACTCAATGGGTTATAAATGAAGTCATATAATTTAAATTTTAATAAAATTTAGTACTTAGAATAAACAGTTTTATTATCTCTAAAATTATTTGCTTGAGTAACAAACAGTATATCATTGTGTTTCTGACTTTTACTTAATTTCAGAATGATTAACTTAATGTGAAACTAGATCACAGAAGCTACATTAATCCTCACCTTTTCATGATTTATGTTTTTTCTGATTCTTATTTTACTCTGTTAATCGAAAATATGCTTTCCATTGAAGATTTCATATCAACTTCTACTATAATATGAATCACTTTTAGTATAATATGAATAAACTTTGAAGGAATCCATTTTAATAAAAACTAAATGAACTTTGTGAGAGAATGCAGCAACAATATTCCATTTTAATTTGATGGCAGGAAGAAAGTAAGTCGGAGAGTGAAGAGACCTTTCCAAGTCATCACTAAAAACAAGAAAGTTGTGTAACCTACAGTGGTTGACTAGATGCCCTTTCAGTTGTTGGTCACTGGGGATCACTAGCTAATCCCCAGCCTTGCCATACTCTGAAATGTCATGTTAACACGAGGAAGTAAACAGCATACATGGAACGTGAGACTATCTGATCCCCATGTCATGCATTTTCCTCCATTATCTCCAATCAAAGGCATATTATTGGAAGATGAAGCCAATGGTTAGAAAAACCACAGTTTAAAGGCTATTACCCAGAAAATTCTAGTAGCAGAAGTTAACATTAAGAAAATATATTGTTGACCGGAAGTCCCACACCGGCGGATCCCGGACCACAGCAGCTCCCTGCTCCCAAACCCCGTGGGAGAGAGACCTCACCGCCTGATCAGGTGGGCACTCCTGAGGCTGCAGAGCGGAGGAGACCACCAACACTGCCCACCCCTGCCCACATCCCTGGCCCAAGAGGCAACTGTATAAGGCCTCTGGGTTCCCATAGGGGAGGGCCCGGGAGCGGCAGGACCCCTGCGCCTGAGACACTGCCGGAACCTGAAGGAAACAGACCGGATAAACAGTTCTCTGCACCCAAATCCCGTGGGAGGGAGAGCTGAACCTTCAGAGAGGCAGACACGCCTGGGAAACCAGAAGAGACTGTACTCTGTGCACATCCAGGCGCCAGAGGAAAACACCAAACGCCATCTGGAACCCTGGTGCACGGAGGCTCCCGGAAAGAGCGGCGCAGATCTTCCCGGTTGCTGCCACAGCAGAGAGGACTTAGGCAGTACCCCACGAGCAAACTTGAGCCTTGGAACTGCAGGTAGGACCAACTTTTCCCCTGCAAGAAACCTGCCTGGTGAACTCAGGACACACAGAGGCAAAATTCCTCTAAGGCCGGGCACTTCCTGTGTTTACCGGAAGTCCCACACCGGCGGATACCGGACCGCAGCAGCTCTCTGCTCCCAAACCCCGTGGGAGAGAGACCTCACCGCCTGATCAAGTGGGCACTCCTGAGGCTGCAGAGCGGAGGAGACCACCAACACTGCCCACCCCTGCCCACATCCCTGGCCCAAGAGGCAACTGTATAAGGCCTCTGGGTTCCCATAGGGGAGGGCCCGGGAGCGGCAGGACCCCTGCGCCTGAGACACTGCCGGAACCTGAAGGAAACAGACCGGATAAACAGTTCTCTGCACCCAAATCCCGTGGGAGGGAGAGCTGAACCTTCAGAGAGGCGGACACACCTGGGAAACCAGAAGAGACTGCACTCTGTGCACATCCAGGCGCCAGAGGAAAACACCAAACGTCATCTGAAACCCTGGTGCACGGAGGCTCCCGGAAGGAGCGGCACAGATTTTCCCAGTTGCTGCCACAGCGGAGAGGACTTAGGCAGTACCCCACGAGCAAACTTGAGCCTTGGAACCACAGGTAGGACCAACTTTTCCCCTGCAAGAAACCTGCCTGGTGAACTCAAGACACAGGCCCACAGGAAGAGCTGAAGACCTGTAGAGAGGAAAAACTACACGCCCGAAAGCAGAACACTCTGTCCCCATAACTGGCTGAAAGAAAACAGGAAAACAGGTCTACAGCACTCCTGACACACAGGTTATAGGACAGTCTAGCCACTGTCAGAAATAGCAGAACAAAGTAACACTAGAGATAATCTGATGGCGAGAGGCAAGCGCAGGAACCCAAGCAACAGAAACCAAGACTACATGGCATCATCGGAGCCCAATTCTCCCACCAAAGCAAACACGGAATATCCAAACACACCAGAAAAGCAAGACCTAGTTTCAAAATCATATTTGATCATGATGCTGGAGGACTTCAAGAAAGACATAAAGAACTCCCTTAGAGAACAAGTAGAAGCCTACAGAGAGGAATCACAAAAATCCCTGAAAGAATTCCAGGAAAACACAATCAAACAGTTGAAGGAATTAAAAATGGAAATAGAAGCAATCAAGAAAGAACACATGGAAACAACCCTGGACATAGAAAATCAAAAGAAAAGACAAGGAGCTGTAGATACAAGCTTCACCAACAGAATTCAAGAGATGGAAGAGAGAATCTCGGGAGCAGAAGATTCCATAGAAATCATTGACTCAACTGTCAAAGATAATGTAAAGCGGAAAAAGCTACTGGTCCAAAACATACAGGAAATCCAGGACTCAATGAGAAGATCAAACCTAAGGATAATAGGTATAGAAGAGAGTGAAGACTCCCAGCTCAAAGGACCAGTAAATATCTTCAACAAAATCATAGTAGAAAACTTCCCTAACCTAAAAAAAGAGATACCCATAGGCATACAAGAAGCCTACAGAACTCCAAATAGATTGGACCAGAAAAGAAACACCTCCCGTCACATAATTGTCAAAACACCAAACGCACAAAATAAAGAAAGAATATTAAAAGCAGTAAGGGAAAACGGTCAAGTAACATATAAAGGCAGACCTATCAGAATCACACCAGACTTTTCGCCAGAAACTATGAAGGCCAGAAGATCCTGGACAGATGTCATACAGACCCTAAGAGAACACAAATGCCAGCCCAGGTTACTGTATCCTGCAAAACTCTCAATTAACATAGATGGAGAAACCAAGATATTCCATGACAAAACCAAATTTACACAATATCTTTCTACAAGTCCAGCACTACAAAGGATAATAAAGGGTAAAGCCCAACATAAGGAGGCAAGCTATACCCTAGAAGCAAGAAACTAATCATCTTGGCAACAAAACAAAGAGAATGAAAGCACACAAACATAACCTCACTTCCAAATATGAATATAACGGGAAGCAATAATCACTATTCCTTAATATCTCTCAATATCAATGGCCTCAACTCCCCAATAAAAAGACATAGATTAACAAACTGGATACGCAACGAGGACCCTGCATTCTGCTGCCTACAGGAAACACACCTCAGAGACAAAGACAGACATTACCTCAGAGTGAAAGGCTGGAAAACAGTTTTCCAAGCAAATGGTCAGAAGAAGCAAGCTGGAGTAGCCATTCTAATATCAAATAAAATCAATTTTCAACTAAAAGTCATCAAAAAAGATAAGGAAGGACACTTCATATTCATCAAAGGAAAAATCCACCAAGATGAACTCTCAATCCTAAATATCTATGCCCCAAATACAAGGGCACCTACATATGTAAAAGAAACCTTACTAAAGCTCAAAACACACATTGCACCTCACACAATAATAGTGGGAGATTTCAACACCCCACTCTCATCAATGGACAGATCATGGAAACAGAAATTAAACAGAGATGTAGACAGACTAAGAGAAGTCATGAGCCAAATGGACTTAACGGATATTTATAGAACATTCTATCCTAAAGCAAAAGGATATACCTTCTTCTCAGCTCCTCATGGTACTTTCTCCAAAATTGACCATATAATTGGTCAAAAAACGGGCCTCAACAGGTACAGAAAGATAGAAATAATTCCATGCGTGCTATCGGACCACCACGGCCTAAAACTGGTCTTCAATAACAATAAGGGAAGAATGCCCACATATACGTGGAAATTGAACAATGCTCTACTCAATGATAACCTGGTCAAGGAAGAAATAAAGAAAGAAATTAAAAACTTTTTAGAATTTAATGAAAATGAAGGTACAACATACCCAAACTTATGGGACACAATGAAAGCTGTGCTAAGAGGAAAACTCATAGCGCTGAGTGCCTGCAGAAAGAAACAGGAAAGAGCATATGTCAGCAGCTTGACAGCACACCTAAAAGCTCTAGAACAAAAAGAAGCAAATACACCCAGGAGGAGTAGAAGGCAGGAAATAATCAAACTCAGAGCTGAAATCAACCAAGTAGAAACAAAAAGGACCATAGAAAGAATCAACAGAACCAAAAGTTGGTTCTTTGAGAAAATCAACAAGATAGATAAACCCTTAGCCAGACTAACGAGAGGACACAGAGAGTGCGTCCAAATTAACAAAATCAGAAATGAAAAGGGAGACATAACTACAGATTCAGAGGAAATTCAAAAAATCATCAGATCTTACTATAAAAACCTATATTCAACAAAACTTGAAAATCTTCAGGAAATGGACAATTTCCTAGACAGATACCAGGTATCGAAGTTAAATCAGGAACAGATAAACCAATTAAACAACCCCATAACTCCTAAGGAAATAGAAGCAGTAATTAAAGGTCTCCCAACCAAAAAGAGCCCAGGTCCAGACGGGTTTAGTGCAGAATTCTATCAAACCTTCATAGAAGACCTTATACCAATATTATCCAAACTATTCCACAAAATTGAAACAGATGGAGCCCTACCGAATTCCTTCTATGAAGCCACAATTACTCTTATACCTAAACCACACAAAGACCCAACAAAGAAAGAGAACTTCAGACCAATTTCCCTTATGAATATCGACGCAAAAATACTCAATAAAATTCTGGCCAACCGAATTCAAGAGCACATCAAAACAATCATCCACCATGATCAAGTAGGCTTCATCCCAGGCATGCAGGGATGGTTTAATATAAGGAAAACCATCAACGTGATCCATCATATAAACAAACTGAAAGAACAGAACCACATGATCATTTCATTAGATGCTGAGAAAGCATTTGACAAAATTCAACACCCCTTCATGATAAAAGTCCTGGAAAGAATAGGTATTCAAGCCCCATACCTAAACATAGTAAAAGCCATATACAGCAAACCAGTTGCTAACATTAAACTAAATGGAGAGAAACTTGAAGCAATCCCACTAAAATCAGGGACTAGACAAGGCTGCCCACTCTCTCCCTACTTATTCAATATAGTTCTTGAAGTTCTAGCCAGAGCAATCAGAAAACAAAAGGAGATCAAGGGGATACAGATCGGAAAAGAAGAGGTCAAAATATCACTATTTGCAGACGACATGATAGTATATTTAAGTGATCCCAAAAGTTCCACCAGAGAACTACTAAAGCTGATAAACAACTTCAGCAAAGTGGCTGGGTATAAAATTAACTCAAATAAATCAGTTGCCTTCCTCTATACAAAAGAGAAACAAGCCGAGAAAGAAATTAGGGAAACGACACCCTTCATAATAGACCCAAATAATATAAAGTACCTCGGTGTGACTTTAACCAAGCAAGTAAAAGATCTGTACAATAAGAACTTCAAGACACTGAGGAAAGAAATTGAAGAAGACCTCAGAAGATGGAAAGATCTCCCATGCTCATGGATTGGCAGGATTAATATAGTAAAAATGGCCATTTTACCAAAAGCAATCTACAGATTCAATGCAATCCCCATCAAAATACCAATCCAATTCTTCAAAGAGTTAGACAGAACAATTTGCAAATTCATCTGGAATAACAAAAAACCCAGGATAGCTAAAGCTATCCTCAACAATAAAAGGACTTCAGGGGGAATCACTATCCCTGAACTCAAGCAGTATTACAGAGCAATAGTGATAAAAACTGCATGGTATTGGTACAGAGACAGACAGATAGACCAATGGAATAGAATTGAAGACCCAGAAATGAACCCACACACCTATGGTCACTTGATTTTTGACAAAGGAGCCAAAACCATCCAATGGAAAAAAGATAGCATTTTCAGCAAATGGTGCTGGTTCAACTGGAGGGCAACATGTAGAAGAATGCAGATCGATCCATGCTTATCACCCTGTACAAAGCTTAAGTCCAAGTGGATCAAGGATCTCCACATCAAACCAGACACATTCAAACTAATAGAAGAAAAACTAGGGAAGCATCTGGAACACATGGGCACTGGAAAAAATTTCCTGAACAAAACACCAATGGCTTATGCTCTAAGATCAAGAATCGACAAATGGGATCTCATAAAACTGCAAAGCTTCTGTAAGGCAAAGGACACTGTGGTTAGGACAAAACGACAACCAACAGATTGGGAAAAGATCTTTACCAATCCTATAACAGATAGAGGCCTTATATCCAAAATATACAAAGAACTCAAGAAGTTAGACCGCAGGGAAACAAATAACCCTATTAAAAAATGGGGTTCAGAGCTGAACAAAGAATTCACAGCTGAGGAATGCCGAATGGCTGAGAAACACCTAAAGAAATGTTCAACATCTTTAGTCATAAGGGAAATGCAAATCAAAACAACCCTGAGATTTCACCTCACACCAGTGAGAATGGCTAAGATCAAAAACACAGGTGACAGCAGATGCTGGCGAGGATGTGGAGAAAGAGGAACACTCCTCCATTGTTGGTGGGATTGCAGACTGGTAAAACCATTCTGGAAATCAGTCTGGAGGTTCCTCAGAAAATTGGACATTGAACTGCCTGAGGATCCAGCCATACCTCTCTTGGGCATATACCCAAAAGATGCCTCAACATATAAAAGAGACACGTGCTCCACTATGTTCATCGCAGCCTTATTTATAATAGCCAGAAACTGGAAAGAACCCAGATGCCCTTCAACAGAGGAATGGATACAGAAAATGTGGTACATCTACACAATGGAATATTACTCAGCTATCAAAAACAACGAGTTTATGAAATTCGTAGGCAAATGGTTGGAACTGGAAAATATCATCCTGAGTGAGCTAACCCACTCACAGAAAGACATACATGGTATGCACTCATTGATAAGTGGCTATTAGCCCAAATGCTTGAATTACCCTAGATCCCTAGAACAAAGGAAACTCAAGACGGATGATCAAAATATGAATGCTTCACTCCTTCTTTAAATGAGGAAAAAGAATACCCTTGGCAGGGAAGGGAGAGGCAAAGATTAAAACAGAGACTGAAGGAACACCCATTCAGAGCCTGCCCCACAGGTGGCCCATACATATACAGCCACCCAATTAGACAAGATGGATGAAGCAAAGAAGTGCAGACCGACAGGAGCCGGATGTAGATCGCTCCTGAGAGACACAGCCAGAATACAGCAAATACAGAGGCGAATGCCAGCAGCAAACCACTGAACTGAGAATAGGTCCCCCGTTGAAGGAATCAGAGAAAGAACTGGAAGAGCTTGAAGGTGCTCGAGACCCCAAAAGTACAACAATGTCAAGCAACCAGAGCTTCCAGGGACTAAGCCACTACCTAAAGACTATACATGGACTGACCCTGGACTCTGTCCCCATAGGTAGCAATGAATATCCTAGTAAGAGCACCAGTGGAAGGGGAAGCCCTGGGTCCTGCTAAGACTGAACCCCCAGTGAACTAGACTATGCGGGGAGGGTGGCAATGGGGGGAGGTTTGGGAGGGGAACACCCACAAGGAAGGGGAGGGGGGAGGGTGATGTCTGTCTGGAAACCGGGAAAGGGAATAACACTTGAAATGTATATAAGAAATACTCAAGATAATAAAAAAAATAAAATAAAATAAAATAAAATAAAAAAAAGAAAAAAAAAGAAAATAAGAAAGTAAAAAAAAATATATTGTTAATTTCTAGAGTACTAAAAATATTAAGTTACCAGCATTCATGGGCATAAAGTTATTTGCCTGGTTTAAAGCCTTGATGTTTTTCTTCTTATACAGAAGAAAGTGCCTACAATTCTTTGTGTGATATTTAACCAGGTCTTTCTGACCTAACTACTCATTTATCTGTGCTCTGACCACCCGAGCATCAGTCTTTTGAATCTCTGGTTTCTAGAAAGACCATCAACTGCTCATTCTGCTGATGTTACTGCATCCATTTAGACTAAAATGCTTTATCTAATGTCTCTCACACTCCACTGGCTTTTCTTCTGCCTCTGGTGAATTGTGGTTTCCTGGGTCACTGAATATCTGACATTCCCTGTCCTCTGTCTGTATTTTACTTTGAGGAATACTGAAGTTGAACCTTGTGAAGCTCACTTAATGAGTCTAGCCTCGACATTTTATAAATTTTTAATTTTAGGCAACTTACATAATTATCATGAATCCTTTTTTCCTTCTCTGCAAATAAACCCAAAAATGCTATATATTTCATGGGGACTTTATAATGATGAAATAGTTAAATATATGTTTAATAGCTAGATTTATGTTTAAGAACTCCAGAATAGTAAACAGTTAACAACTGTTCACTTTAAAACCCTTGTGAGGCAGCTGCTTTTGTAATCATAGCTTCTCTGACTCTGTGACTTCTCTAACTCTGACTTTACTCCTAAGGGAGATCCTTTGGTGAATCTCTAAGTTCATATTCTCACCATGTGGCATTGGTCAAATAGATTTTGGAGAGCTGCACTGCTGATGCAGCACCAATGAAGGCATAAAAGGGACTCATGCTCCAATCCTTGCCATGGACCCTCCTCACTTTTTAAGCCAATCAGTTTCATCAAGATGTTGAGACTGAAGCTGATGAAGATGAAAGATCAATGTATAGATAAAATCTGGTCAAGATATGAATATGTTTCTTTCATGAAGGAGAACTTAGGAAAAATAAAACAGACCTATGCCAGCTAATATTCCAGTCAACTTGGCACAAGGTTATAGTCATCTGAGAGGAGGGTTGTCAACTGTGAAAATGCTTCCATACAGTGTAGGTAGGTAAGCCTAAAGGGCAGTTTTCAAAATGATTGAGGGCCTCATAGCCTCATGCACAGTACTACACTGGGTTGTTAGTCCTCAGTGCTATAAGAAAGGCTCTACTAGAGCCTTACTGATACAGATGAGGATTCTTGCAGTTAACCATCAGACTGAGCACTGGGATTCCAATGGAGGAGTTAGAGAAAGGACTAAAGGAGCTGAAGGGGTTTGAAGATCAACAATATCAACCAACCAGAACAACACCCCCCTACCCCAGCTCCCAGGGACTAAACCACCAATCAAAGAGTACAGAGGGATGGATGTATGGGTCCAGCCTCATATGTAGCGGAGGACGGCATTGTGTGGCATCAATAGGAGTAGAAGCCCTTGGTCCTGTGAAGGTTCATTCCCCAGTGTAGGATGTTGAGGTGGGACTGGGTAGGTGGGAGTAGGAGCATTCTCATAGAAGGGGGGATGGAAGAGGAGGGAAAGGGGATAACATTTAAAATGTAAATATCCAACAAAACAAAAGAAAGCAGGCAGAATAAATCATGAGGACCAGGCCAGTAAGCAGCACTTCTACATGGCTTTTACATCAATTCCTGCCTCCAAGTTTCTGCTGAGTTTGTGTTATAGCCTTGGCTTGCCTCAGGGGACTGTGCCTTGATCTATGCAAACCAAATAAACCTTTTCCTCCAAAAGTTGCTTTTGTTCATGGTCTTTTATCACAGCAATGGTAACCCTAACTAAGATAATATCTATAGAAAAAAAAACAGTCTTTAAAATTTTCGGATTATTTTCCACAAGCCCCATATCACTTTCTTTAAATGACTTACAGGTAGTTTGAATTATAGGAGAATTTTTTTTGCCTTGTTTGTTATCAGAAGGAAAATTTTACTTCTAAAATAAGACATATAGGATTGTTATGTCTCTAGGGAAAATCAGTGAGGGTGACCCTAGCCTAGACTCCTGGCAGTTGGGGATAGAGAGCCTGAACCAACCATCTCCCGTAACCAGGCAAGACTATGAATGGATTGGCACAATAACCCAGCCACAGAAACTTCGACCTACAATTTTTCCTACCTACAAGATGTGCTGGGGTAAAGGCTGCGTAGAAATTGTGGGAGTGGCCAATGAACAAATGGTCCAGTTTGAGACAGATTCCACTGAGCAAGGGAACTACCCACAACACTGCCTGGAGGGTCAGGAATCAGAGACTCCCAAAGACCCATGATAGAACCAAACACAAATAGAAAAAAGTCAATGACATTATTCTTAATGATATTCAGCTATACTCATAAATTGACATCTAGCTTCATTAGGTGGAGCTTGGGGAATCCTGTGAAGAGGGGGAGGAAGGCTTGTAGGAGCCAGAAGGGTCAAAGATAGCAGAAGAAACCCCACAGAGTCAATAACCTGAGCCCATATGGGCTCACAGAGACTGAGCCTGAACAGCCAACCAGAGAGCCTGCATGGGACAGACCTAGGCCCTCCATATATATATTACAGGTATGCGGTTTAGCTTTCTTGTGGGACTCCTAACAGCGGGTAGAGGAGCAGTGTCTGACTCTGTTGCCTGTCTTTGGGTCTCTTTCCCTAAACTGGGGTACCTTGTCTAGCCTTAAAAGAGGAGATGCCTGGACTTACTGCAACTTGCTATGCCATGGCTGGTTGATACCCATGGAGGCAGGCCCTTTTCTGAAGAGAAACAGGGGAATGGTTGGGGAAAGTAGTAGTGGGATATAGGAGAAGAGGGAGGGGAAATTATGGTTGGGTATAAAATAAAATAAAATAAAATAAAATAAAGATGCCATACTAGCATATGACATTTAAAAGCATCTGCTAAACAAAATTAAAGTGATACTGTATGCTGTGAGCAAAGTCAGTTTTCATGTTAAGCAAAATAATTTTGGGGCACCTTGGGCACAAGTTACTGTCATTGTGGAATATGCAGTGAGGAGTAATTAATGAAACAAAGGGCAGTGTGTATATTCGCCTTCCTTCCACATCAGCATTTGGTTAAACATAGTCACTACTAACACCTTTACACTTACATTTGAGGGTTTGCAACAATACTTTAGTCTGGGGGCATTTACTAGCTTAGCAGGTAACATAGACATATTTAATGTTCATCACAGGTACAACCATATATAGTTTGTGCCAGGAAACTTAACTTACAATGCAACCAAAATAGAACATTTTCATATTATTTATTTATTCATGTATTTTACATCCCAGTCGCAGCTTCCTCTCCCTCCTCTCATCCTAGTACCTCCTTTGCAACCCCTTCATTCACCCCTCCTCTCCTTCTCAGAACAGGGGAGCTTGTAATATGTAACTGTTTAAAGTATCCAACATTTATGACAATAAAGACACGGGAGGCACAAAGTGAATTTAAAACCTGCTACCTCAGTGAGTTAGCTTTATTTTCTAAACCATACCCAAAATATCTATTTACAACTCTTCCAAACCCAAGAGGTTTCTTTAGCAATCTTTCAATCTTTCCTAGAACACTTAACCTGTGTTCTGTCAACTGCTTCTCTGTAGTTCCTGTAAGCACAAAGGAAAAAATCCTTATGTCCTGTACAGAGTTCCAGGTTGAGAGGGAGAAAGAGGGGAGAGGAGAGAGAAAGCACAAGCGCTATTAGAGGTCCAATTGCTTAGAAAAAGAAGTCTCCTCCTCTAAAACCTTCACAAGCTGTATCACTTCACCATCATGGTGGGGGTATGGGGGATGTGGAGGTAGGGAGGTGGGGGTTTGGGGTTTGGGGGTGAGTGGGGGCATGTAGCTCAAGGCCATCCAGCTGACATTGCCTCTAGTCATAGTGCAAAGATTACAAAGCCTCGCCCAGGCAACTTACCTTAAAATTGACAAGAACTTTTTCTTCCGTTGTGTTCTTATCTATGGAGGCTTTCAAGGGCACAACCCAAACAGCATCTCTTCACAGCACCCCTGAGTACATCTGACAAACGCCATGTATATTTGCGTTTTTATATTTTGCTAACAATTAGGTTTTCTGTGTATAAAAATCAAATATCCTTTGACAGAGGCCTACCATTTTATTCCTTCTCAATTAAAATGATTAACTTGGACCTCAAGTAAATCAAAGTTCTAGTTAATTTTAGGCTATTCTTAAAAAAATGTATCGAAATAGAAAAGTCCTAACCTTTTTAAGTACTGCATGCATATCTGTTGTATTATTCATGTCCTTTAATGTTTCCATTACAGTATTTCCTTATGTCTGTGATTTTAAGAAAAATTTTCCCTCCTTATCCTAAGTATTGAGTCTAAAATATTTGTGTGGTGTTTCTTTAATCTCTGAAAGTACTTCAACTGAGATGATACAGTTTTGGGATTTTTTTTTACCAGAGTGTTAGCTTTTTAGTTATAAATTTTAAAGTGTTAGTTTTTAGCAATAACTTTTAAAGTTATTACTCTGGGATTAAAAGCATCCAGAGGAAACTATAAAATGAAATGTATAGCCCATCAAAGGCCAACGGTTAGATCTTTAAACACACTGCAAATATGATTCTATCAAGTTATTAAGTGGTCCTACTGATATCAGGGGGAGAAGTATTATGGAATACTCAATTTTGTATGAGTTTCTGTGTTATTTCCCATAGCATGTATTGAAATCCTCATACAGATGATCCTTCTTTTACACCCCAAAATGTAGGAAACAAGGAGAGAAAAATGAAACACGTAAAATAAGACATACCTTGGGTGTCTTTTACAGATTTTCTAGAAAACTAGAAAGTCTCTAAGAAATCTTTGGGTAAGGACTAATAAACAACCAAAAAAAAAAGTATTGGGCTGCTGTCTCAGCTCATCTGGAAGGATCTGTGTGCCTCCCCAGGCAATGCTTAGAATTGACCTCACAGTGGGCAACATGAGCAGAGTCCCTTGGCAAAACCAGGCAGGCAGTTGTGGCTGAAACTATCCAATTAAGGGAGAAATGATAAGGGCTGAGATTAAAAAGGTAAGCAGAGACAAGTCCTTTAAACTGCTTAAAATTGTGAGATGTTAGTCTGGGGGAAGTTGAAAAGAACCATTGAAGGGTTTCAAGCATGGGAGGCATTAGTCGTAGTACTTCAGCCAATAGATGGAGATTTGACTGAAGGTAAAAACATGAGAAACCAGTTAGGAAAATATTATGATGTCCCTGGCTCTACTGGCAGCCTGCCCAGAGAGGGTCAGAGAAGATAGATGTCTCCAGACTACTGTGAATAAACATACACACACACAACACACAACACACAACACACACACACACAAACACAAACACTAGTAACCATATTAAACAACCCAAAAAGCAAAACTAAAGTTAAATATTATATTTTATATACCCAAATGGATCCAAGGTTTTATGTCACTTAGTACAAACTGTTCGAAGTATCAAGGAGATTTTATGTTTCTTTTTATACACAGCTGTCAAAATAAGTTATAAATTATAGACATACGATGTTTAATCCCTATACTAACCACCTTCAGAGTTTACTTAATCTTGACCTGTCTTCAAGTTGATTTTGTTTTAAATTTTATGAGATTTATAATTAAAATGATTTACAAACCTTACTTTTTTGAATGTTTAAAATCTTCTTAGACAATGGGTTTAGTATTAGATTGTTATTTAAATGTGCAGTGTGGAAGTAAAAGTTCATAGCAATCATGACATCCCAGAAATACAAAGGCACTCTCGGGTCATCTTTATAAGGCAGCGGAGGATCACTGAGTGAAAGATCATTGTGTGGAGGTCAGAGAGGCATCTGTGATTCCTTCAAGAGGCCTTTCTAAAAGTTTTGATAATGTCTTATCCATGTTTCTAAAGGTCAATATTTCCAAGGAATTCTTTATCCCTCAGAACAGTAGGAGACTTCAAAATCCTTTATGAATATAAAACATAGCTTTTGAGCTAGCTTGAAAAAATGATTGGATCTGAGTTAATCATTTCTTATAACACTTACATTCAAATCATTCAAGTCATATCTTAATATAATGAAATTAAGTGAACCTCCTTCTTATTTAAAATGCAATTATAATATTAAGATATTTCATAATTACAAAAAAAGAGATCATTATTTTATTTTTTGAAAGAGCTCTAAAAAAGAATATTTAAGGCAGTCCTTTCTATCTATATCATGTACTTTTAAATTAAATGTACTATGGATGACTTGCATTTAAATTATTTTCAATAGCAGACTAAATTTCACTATATATAAAATTGTACGTATGTGGATTTCTGTAGAGGCCAGAACAGGACATCGGATGCTCTGGAGCTGAAGTTATAGACAGGTGTGAGCACCCTACAATTAGTGCTGGAAGCTGAACTTTGGTCCTCAGCAAGAGCAGTACATGACCCTCCCAGCTGGCTCATCTCTGCAGCCCCTAGATATGGTTTAGGATGAATTAGTAAGCCTTTAAACCTTTACTATTAAGCAATTAAATCAATAACTTGTAAATACATGGTGCATCAAATATAACAAGTAAAAAAGAATATTACAAAAGAAAGTTTATATTGACCCTTGTGTTGTGCATGGTATGTTAGGTATTTTCCTGAGTACTTTACACATATTAACCCAAACCCTAGAAGTAACCCTGTAGTGATATTAGCGAATGATTATGATCTCTGTTTTAGATATGAAAAAGGAGAAAAACAAGAACTGAGGTTTGAACTTTGGCACTTAGGCACCAGCATATAGTACTCTTCTTACCTGTTTTACAGGTGCTGATCCTAAATATTGAAATCCACTAGTGAATTTATTTCATGTTCATTGGGTTCAAATGATTACACTCAGAGTATGCTAATTGTAGTCATCTGATCATATGAAATGAAACACACAACTCTCTCTCTCTCTCTCTCTCTCTCTCTCTCTCTCTCTTTCACTCTCCCTCTCTCATTCTCTGTCTTTCTCACAGAAAACAGTACCATTTCACCTGTAAATTTTATGAAAATAAGCATTTTTCTTTATTATATTTTATTTTAAATTATTTTTAATGTTTTTAGTTGAAATATAATTATATCACTTTCCTTCCTCCTTTTCCTCCCTCCAGCCCCTCCTGAGTACTCTCCCTAAAACCCCTTCTATGCCCCCTACAACTATCAAGCCAAAATCCCCTTTTTAGTTTATATTTACTATTACACATACATGTGTGTATACACACGACTATGTTTTTAATAAAATTTCCTCAAGCTCTAAGTTTCTAAGGTAAAATTAATATTTAAAATGAAAACAATGATAGAAATAAGATTTACTCTTTTAACAAGACCAACCCATATTGCTTCCTGAAGATAAAATATGACAAAAATAGAAAGTACACAAAATAATTGAAAATGATCATCTAGGCAGGTCCTTCCTCTAATATGGCAACTATATGTTTCTACATTGCACCAAAAGAAAGATATCGCTCAAATCATCTGAGATTTTTTTTACCATTATTATATTTGAAACTGTTCAAACCATATATAGGTTATTAAATTTTGTTCTGGATGTCATGATCTGGTACCAAGTGCAGTTCATAATTTTAAAAATCAGGATAATTTGGAATCTAGTCTGACTATTATTTCACAAAGGAATGGATGAATAATTAAGATTTAATTAAAGACATAGTAGAATCACTTATAGTGGGAGACCGGGATATCAATTTCAGGATAGAACATATTTATTCTGTCCAACATTTCTATGAGATAGTATAAGGGTGATAGGAAAGGGACACAGGCAAATATAAAATAGTAAAGTTGAAGTCTAAAAATGTTCATTTTATTAAGAAAGGAGCTTTAAAGTCATTGAAGTGATCAAGCAGACAATGAACTACCGTGTTAGCTTTCTGTGGTGCTCTCTATATAGAAAAGGAGTCTGGATGAAAAATCTCTGATGGGCTTCACTGTTGTATTGCTGTGATAGAATATTATGACAAAGAATACTTATAAAAGAAACGTTTTTAATTGGACTTAGGGTTCCAGAGATTTAGAGTCCATGATGATGAAACACATGAAAGGTGTGGTAGTGATTAATAAGAACAGTGCCTGGGGGTTCACATCTGAATCCATTAAGAAAGTTTAGAGACAGTACACTGGGAATGGCTTGAGATTTTTAAAATGGCAAAGCCTGCATAAATAGAATGATTTACTATTTATACTCACATACTCATATATGCTTTGTATTTGATTGGGACCAGACTCTCTACGTGTTTTAAAGTAGAAACCATAAGATCTGTACCTCTCGCTAACCGAGAATAATCACAGTTACAAGCAGAGGAGAGCCAGTCTATAATGTTATCAGCACTGTTTTCAAAGTGTATCCTGACTGAAGTCACGTTATGTCCATCTGCTTGACAGTTGTTATTTCATTTTAACTATGAAGGGTTTTGCTGTACCATTGGACATCTGTTAAGGGACTTAAGTCTATGAAAATGAATGCTAAATGGTGAGCTTTTAAATGCATATGTTCATCTGATTGGAAATCTCAGGCCTCACCTCTGACAGTGGACACCTGAGTTTTAGCAATTGCTAAATCTGAAAGGGGTGTGCAGAAGTTGCTCAGATCACCGAAGGTACCTCCTCAGTGATGCAGTTCTGCTCTGGTTTCCAACTCACAGCATCTTGTGAAATGGAAGATTTAACTTTTCTCCTCTGGGACCCAGAAAGAGAGTCAAGCAAGAATAAAAAGTTGCAAATTAGATATTTATAATGTTCTCAACAACCTAAAAAATACAACCATTGCAGATAAGATAATACTGCATGGGGATATTAACAAATACAAATTCTTCTTGATGTGAAAAGTGTAGATTTTTCAATTGTTCCAAGAACTACATTGAATGATTCAAACTTCTCCAATTAAATGCACACCTTGCTTGGAAATATCTAAGAGGCATAAAATGATTTCCACAGGTGAAGAAACTCTAGCTTTGGATTTAGGTATTTATTGAGTTCCTGAGATGTCCTGTTTGTTTCTGTTTTTCTAATTGTGAGGTCAGCATTCAGAAGAACTAACTACAACTAGTTTACAAAGTGGGGTACATCATGACTGTAACCTTTTCTTTTCTTCTATCTCTAATCACCTTTCAATTTTTTTGTTTTCCCATTCCTCCTCCTTTCAGTTTAAAACAGCTGGAAAATGCAGAATACCAGAATATTTGCCTTTTATAACTTTTCGGTCTCTACTCATAAAGTATTCTCATGAAGATGTAATGTTAAATGCAGACTAAGAAGCAACAACAAACAAAATTCTTATATTCTATTCCTTTGCTATTACAAATAAAAATCATATGTTTCAATGTGTGCAGTTTGAACATTTTAATATGAAGATATATCTACTCTATACATTTCAAAATAAATGTAAATGAATCCCAAATTCATTTGTTTTAATTTCTTACTAGATTAGGATTTGGAAAGTAGCAATTATTTTAAACGGATTTAATGTGTGTGACAAATTGGTGTTCACGTCCACCTCTAATTGTTTTTCTGAATCCGTGTGTGTTCACGCATAGACACCCCCAATGAATGTGTTCAATACAAAAAAGTAATAAGCAGTTCTAATCTTACCTGTCCAAATTCTCATACGTGTTTGGAAATGGGCTCTGCCACGAGTAGTACCAAATTAGCAATGTCCACATAACTTTTTCACTATCCTCTAACAAAATAGCACTGGAAATTAGGAAACAGCAAGGGGACCACAGCCATTTGAAATACTTTACTCGGGGTTTATCCAACTGGGAACTTTCTCAGTTTTCCTTTGGTGTTGTTCCATGGCAGGGAGAGCGGAAAAAGCAGAAGCCTGTCACAGCAAAGTTTATGTGTGAGGAGAGACTCTCCTGCCAGAAAGGTCACAGACCAGTGCTGCCTCGCCTTCCTTTTTAATGGCCTGTGCAGCCTTTCCTTTTAAGGAACACTTCAAGGACTGTTGTAGACCAATGAACAGGGACCCAGAATACCATAGGAAAAGGTTTGAGGCAATAATAAGAAAATATTTGTGTCTTCCTTATAACTCTCCTGAATTTCCTTCCATTTTTCAGTGAAGTATATGAAGAATGGACCAAGTGAGATTGCCCCTTGCTTTGGTGGTGGTGTTTAGGTCAGGGGCTGCTGGCCAGGAATGTGTCTGTGTTCACCAGGAGGGGTAAGTGGCTTTTTTCCTGAGCATCCCCATCACATTGAGACAGGGCCTCCATCAGGAGATTGACTGAAAGGTGGAAATCTCTAACATGAGATAATCTTTAAAAAGAGTAGGGTGAATATAAATAAAATATAAATAAAAATATAGCTTATGTTTTCACATGCAGTTCTCTGACTAAGGATTTCATATTTGAAAGGGAAAATGGTACCTGCTTTTCAGCAGGAAATACATACTTAAGATATGAACTTCTCCCTGACATTCTGTTATCTCTTTTATTGATAGGTAAGTTGGAGGTCATTGTCATGGGGTTAAGCAAAGTTCATGTCTCTGTTTGGTCTTAGGTCACTTACCAGCAAACTTATCTTCATAGTACCAAAGGCTTTACTTTTTCTCACAAGACGTGACATCTGAAAATATTCAAAATGAAATATTTAAAAATATATTTTTAAACCCAGAACATAGCCAAGTATGGTGGCCCACATTTTTAATACGAGTATTCAAAAGGCAGAGGGAACCCACTCTCTGAGTTTAAGGTCTATAGAGCAAGTTCTAGGACAGCTAGGGCTATACAGAAAGGCACTGTCTCGAAATAAAATAAATAAGTGAAAATTTTTTTTAAAGGATCATAATATGGCATCTAGTGTGTGTAAGAAGACATAGCTTTGGGAAGAAGATGGCAGGACTATCCAAGCAAATGTGTGACAACTGTATCTAAGGTTGGCACGAATCCCTCAAGAAGGTCACAGCATAATAGAATGTTTCTCAAGGGTTTTCCTGTCTGGAAATGGGGGAAAATCATGTTTGCCACATAGAGTAATTGCTTTGACATTATAGCCCCCCCTTTTTTGTAAATGGCAAAAGATACATTTAACTCAAACACAAAATTAAATAGTGATCTTCGCTTGTAATTATAGGTCATTTTTGGTTCTCCTCAAAGACATAAAATACACAAGGCTGCACTGTGAGTGCTAAAGAGAAGGAGGGAAGAGTTCTTTGTGGGTGGTATCACAACTAAGAACTGAACGAGTGTCTTCTGCACACTCTTGGGTTACTTTTAAAGTAAATTTGCTTGTGAGAACATCCCTACATGATAGCAGAGAAAGCCCTGCCCACGTGGTATGGTTTCAGAACTATGAACATCCTATCCAAAACCACTCCAAGCTCCAGACTGCAGGGCTACCAGAAAATTTGCCACCATTCCTTTGGCAGGTCATGTTTGAAATATTCAATCAAATACAAACACCCAGTACCATTTATGAGACTTTAGTTGCTCTCTAAAATGCTTCAGGCTGAATTTGAAAACTCAGAGGTTCAGAGTAAGTGGAATTTCAAGGATACAGACACATGTAGACGAGTCCTGAGGGTGGTAATGGATGAAGTTGAGGCCATGATAGACAAAAGCAGGAGAAACAAGCAAGAGACCATGAGTACTAGGTTCCCTCTGTATGTCAGTCTATATCTAGATAGACACTGTGGAATTCCAATATTAATTGTGATGGTTTTAGTGCCCCCCCACAGACTCATCATATTTGAATACTTAGGGAGTGACATTAGGTGACGTATGGTCTTGTTAGAGAAAGTGTGTCGATAAGAATGGGCTTTGGGATTTCAAACATTCAAACCAGGCTCAGTGTTTCTCTTCCTGCTGCCTGTGGATCTGGATGTAGAACTCTCAGGAACCTCTCCAGTACCATGTCTGCTGGTATGCTACTGTGCTTTTCCACCATGATGATTAATGAACTAAGCCTGAACTGCGAGCCATCCACGAAAGAGACATTTCTACTTTCTTTGGAGACTTGGTTGTATCATGTGATGTTTTTTTTCTGGAAGCTGTCTTATGAGAGGATGTTTTGCTGAAGCAGACAAATGAGAGGATGTTTTGCTGGAATAGACACATGATGTTTTCCTAGAAGATGTCTTATGAAAGGGCACGTGATGTTCTGTTGGAGCAGATGCCTGAGAGTGCTTGTATAACCCCACAGGGAGTGAGAGGATGCTTTTGTATTGGTTTACCTTGCAACACTTTGCTAGTCTTTGCTGATCTTAGTTGCCAGGGCTTTATAGAAAAAAATCTCACTAGAGAACTTCCTGTGGTATTCTGGCTGATTCTTCCTATTTCTGAGGACTCTTGCCAATTCACCTGAGCCTCTCATTTTCTTCTGGATCAAGCCACTGCTACTGATTCGTGTTTGATGTTTTGGACTGCTGATATCCTGACAACAAAGATTGGAACTGCCTCAGAAAACTACTTCTAAACAAGTCCACATACCCTGTTTCCTATTAACCTTTCTTTCCTCCTACTTCTAGTATTTCAAATTCAAAGCATTTAAGGACCTTTATTAAAGTAGATTTTGTTTTAAAAAAAAATCTAAGCCTACACAACCCTATTAAATGCTTTCCTTTGTAAGAGTGTTTGTTTTCATGGTATCTCTTCACAGCAAAAGAAACTCTAAGTAGGATACGTAATTTCCTCTTTATAAGTGCTAAAGCATTGTACATGCTGGCACCTATACGACTTGCACCATATCATTTCTAGTCTTTGCCCTGATTTGTTCTTTTGTCCTCTAGTACTTTTAATTACTTGGATTCCGTCTTTATATTGTCAGCAATGACTAGCTGGCTCACATAAAAGCGCTGTAATATGTTAGGTCTCTAGCGAACATGGAGTCAATTTTACTGGTTTTCACATATTCTAGGCAAGGGATTCAGACCAATCAGCTGACCTAATTGCAACATGTTATAGACACCTGGAAAAATTACCTTGTTTATTTGTGGAGTTTGTTATCTGATTTTTTTATCTTATCACTGACAATATTTTCTTTTGATCTTTTATAGCAATGTCCTCATTGAGCTACTTCCTAACAGGTGCCCAAACTTATTCTCAATCTCTGATCATGCCTGGTATACAAGACAAAGACATGGGGAAAGGATATTTAAAGAATGAAAAGAGAAAACAGTATTGGAGGTGGTGGGGAGAGGGCACATGCAATAAGAAATACATTTCTTGTCACATTTATTTTTTTATTCCTACAAAGGAAGCTGAGACTAAATTAAAAGAGAGTGATGCTTTAATTGACTTGCTGAATACAGAGGAGTGGCATGTTTGAGTAGGTGCACTGAGCTAGGCAGGTTGAGGGTTAGGGAGCAGCACTGGAATGTGATGGACAACAACAGGTTATGCAGGCCCATGGATGCCTCTTTTGTCTTGTCACTCTTCCAGAATAAAGGTCTGTATACAGTTGTACCATGCCAACAAATTCTTTTATTCAATTACTTTTTAGTTCAAATATTATTATTCTATTCTAGAGTTCTATTCTAGAGTTTTGGACAGATCATTGAGAAACTGGTTTTTTTTGTTTGTTTGTTTATTTGGTTGTTTTTGTTTGTTTGTTTGCTTTGTTTTTGCTTTTTGTCAAGGTCAACCATTTTGAGAGTCATTAGCCATACATGTAGCTACTCTAGAGGAATAAGAAAAGCCCAGACAACAACTTTTCTCAGTCTACTCTGGAACAGCCCTATTGCCTCTTGGTCCATTAAGAGAGTGCCCCCGCTCTCTTTCCCTCCCTCCCCCTTCCCTACCCCCTCCTTAGTGTTTAATACCCTGAATGATCATCAAACACAGGACAAATTTTGTCAAACTCACATTTTGTTCACAGAAGCACACAGTGGAATTTGCATAAGATACCATCTTTGTCTCATTCATTTTTCTATTTGCAACAGCACTCAGTACCTACAGGGATAGGTGCCAAGTGAATGCTAAATGAGTGTCCAGCAATGGGAAGAGCTTAATCCTGGTGACTTTACTTTTCTCCAGTCTGATAGGGCTAACAAGCAGGGAGTTCCTAGTTATAAGTAAAAAATGTCCAAGAGAAAGAAGTTGGTAGCTTACAAGTAAACACTAGAAGTTTCTTAGTCTGAGAGGTATAAGGAGGGTTTGGAGAGCTCAGAACAAGTTCAGAATTATGGGGAACAGGGATCCTCTGAAATCTGGATGCTTTAATTAGACTAGGATGCCTGGGCACTGAATAGCAGTGAGTTCCTGTCTCTCTGATTAGCACATCACATGCTTTTTATATGTGGGCTCTGGAATATTAACTCAGGACTTCTCCATACATGTGAACGAAGCACTTTATCAACTGGACCATTTCTCCAGTCCTGCTCAGCTAAGAATTTTGTGAAAAAAGAAAAATGCTGACTATATCTTGCTCCTGATGATACTATGTGTAATATATATTGTATGATAATGAAAAATTATAGTTTTAGTAGGTATGAGTTGTGTGAAGTTAACAGAATAAGCAGAACATATAATAACCCATTTTAGATGCCACAGCTATGGCAAGAGAATAATATATTAAGTGATGTTAGAAAATGGGATTGAAAGAAAAATGGTTGTGAGCCACCATGTGGTTGCTGAGAATTGAACTCAGGACCTCTGGAAGAGCAGTCAGTGCTCTTAACTGCAGAGTCATCTCTCCAGCCCAATGGAATTGCAAAGTAATTAAAAGGAATCATTTCTCAGCTCTTATTTAATAACATTAATGCTCTTTAACATTATGTTTTTCTGTATTTCAATAAGGTGTTTGGTTTGTTAAATCCTGAAACAAAACTGAAGTAAATTTTTATAGGAGGGCAAATAAGCAAACAAACTCTTTGGTTTATATATAGTCTTGCCAACTGTTGAGGCTCAATGTATATTTAAATATTCAGGAACTGAAATTTAATCATCAGAAATGTGGCCTAAGTACTAGGGGTGGCCTTCAGGATGTGATTAAGGATGAGGGCTCTGTCTATATATGGTAGAGCAGGACAGTAGCAGCAACAGCAATAACAAAGACAAAGGAGCATCCAATGCTGGCCTTTTTACCCTTTTGTTCTCTACCAGTCAGAACAAGACGCAAAGAAAATGGCCACAACCTGGGTCTCTTGGGACTTGGAAATGAGTGTCTTGTTTAAATAAGCTCCTGAAAATAGGTGGGTCCAAACTAGGACATCTCCCCTAGATGTGACAAGTGAACACAGGCACCAGTTTCTATCTGACCAGGATTCTCTGTTGCTTTTTAAATATTTATTTAATATTTATAATTAATTATGAGTAGGAGTTAATACAATATTAAATTTATAAGAATGTTATTAAATTTTTCAATAAAAGGAAATGAGGAGGGTGGTAATCAAAGAAGACTCATCAACCCTGTTGCTAATCCAAGTGGAGGAAGGATATAGCGAGGAGAGGTTTGGTGGAACAACATCAGATACTGAATAATTCAAGGAAAGGGTAAGGAAGTTTTTTAGCTGGCCTTTGTCTAGTTGTACTGTTAGTTTCTCTGCTTCTTACAGTTTCTGGCACTTTGCCTGCCTAGCCTCAGTGGTTGTGATGTTTGATTTCATAACACGTCATCAGCCTTCTGTGCTGATAACTTGGGCCATGATTGCACTGACTGGAATGAGAGACTGTTAGATTCTTAAACTGTTCTTGTCTATAAGGCTATTTACAGAGATGCTTAGCATTTAGGTCTAGAGAAGGGAAGATTCTGAATGTGGGCATCAGCATCTAATAAGAAGACATTAGATGAGCAGAGAAGAAAGAGAGGAAGCTAGGCATCCCTCAGTATGCAAAGCCAACTGTTGCTGCTGCCATTGTCTAAGGACATCAGACTGCAGCATTTTCAGCCCCTTTGATGCAAGAGAGACCTAAGACTCAAGAGAGAGTTTCCCTGATTGGAGCCATTTGTGGAGTCTGTATTCCATTGCTGCACCTTCTTTTCAAGCATCTTGTATATTGTCCTCAAGAGATATTGGGTTTTCTGCATCTGAAGTGTGAAAAATAAGTTATTGTAAACTAATGTATGTGTAAATATGTATGAATGTACGAATGTACACAAAAACATATGTATAAACACACACATATACGTATACACACTTGTATACATATACTAGATCATCTTGTATGTATATATGTGTGTGTGTGTGTGTGTGTGTGTGTGTTTTAGAGAGAGAGAGAGAGAGAGAGAGAGAGAGAGAGAGAGAGAGAGAGAGAATTATAAAGGCCAATCATCAAGACCATGCTCTTGAAATTGTGAAACTGAACTTATTTCCTTTGCAAAATATCTGTTCTGTTGTCGTAAAAACAAAAAGTGATCCAAGGCCTAATTGATTTTAATCAGTGTAACCTGTACAGTAACTAGAATGATAGATTGACAGTCAAATGATCTCCTTTGTAAGGATGTGTGTGTGTATGTGTGTGTATGCATGCTTGTGTGACTCTCCTCTCTCTCTCTCTCTCTCTCTCTCTCTTTGTGTGTATGTGTGTGTGTGTGTGTTTGTGTGTGTGTTTGTGTGTGTGTGTGTGTGTGTGTGTGTGTGTGTGTGTGTTCCTTTGGTGTGTGGTCTGTTCCTGAGGTTTGAACTCAGGGTATCACACATGTTAAGCATACAGTTTACCAATCGAGCCCAACTCTCAATCCTCTTTTAGTTCTTTATATTCTTCTTTTCAGCTGCATTACTTACTTGACATGCTTATACCAAGGCTTAAAAATGATGATAAGCTTTTTGAAGACAGAACAGAATTAGGTTATGTATACCTTTACCATTTTAATAATGAAATTTCCTGATTCCCTATTTATGTTATATTTGCTGTGTGATTCACTGCCCCTCAGATGCTTGTGTTTGTGTGTATGTGACTGTATTATTTTGGGTTACTATGGTGAATCACCATGACCAAAAGCAGGTTGGCTAGGAAAAGGCATATTTGGATTATGTTTTCATATATAGTCCATCCCTGAAGGAAGTTAGGACAGTAATTCAAAGAGAGCAGGAACAAATAGGGAAGAAGTTAAGGCAGAGGCCATGGAAAGGACCTGCTTGACTATTTGCTCCCCATGGCTTGCTCAGCCTGTTTTCTTACAGAACCAAAGACCATGAAGGAAGAGGTGGTATCACTCACAGGGGCTAGGTCCTTCCCTAGTATCCATTAATTAAGAACTTTACATAATTTAAGAACTTACAGACTTGCCTACAGCTGAAACTTTATGCAGGCATTTTCTTAATCGAATAGCTTTTAGTTGAATATGAATAACTTTCCAATAATAACTTATATTTTAGAACCTGGATCCCATAGGAGATTTGCTATTGGGCTTAATTTTTATTGTTTGATTCCTTTTAAATTGCCCTTCATTCTCCAGAAACAATACTATAATCCTTTCAGGAATGTGCCACCATACACAGTTGTAACACTGGTACATCACTAAATGTGTACATTCTCATACACAGCCCCGAAACATAGGGGCCCCTAAGTATTGGGAATATTAAAGTAAGGCGGGAAGGGGTGTCTATCATTTTATATTCAGTAATTGATATTAATTGTAAAATATGATCAACATGCTAGGCATACTTTATTCTATTTGCATAACGAAGGTAAATTGTCTCTTAGTGATGTTCCTCGTCTGTTACAGCATCTTGAAAATTTAACTGAAAGTTGGTGAATGTGCACTTGGGAAGTTTCATTTGAATCATATTCAAAATAAGAAGAATTTAAATATAGAGATATATATTTATCAAGACCGAGAGGCTACTGATTGAGCCCTGTATATTAAGTACCTTTTGTTTAAACAATTGTCCTTTCTGTCACTCACTCAAGTCAGCACATTTCAAAGAGGAAAAGTGATCTACACATTAAAAAATGATGTAGTGAAAATAAGGCATATATTTTGAATTGTGGAATTCTAATGGTGAATAATATTTGGCAAAGGAATCATGAGTTTACTATGATTTCTGTTTACTCAAGAAACATAAACACCCCAAATTGGGAATATATAAACTTCTGTTTAGAGACGACTTTATCTTATAGGAAAAAAAATCCAAGTTAATGACTAGTCTCTTGAATATGCAAGGAATTCTGTAATAAACAATAAATAGCCCACTCAAAAAGTGAACAAAGGACTTGAATCAACATTTCTCTAAGGTAGATATATAAATGTCCAATAAGCAAATGGAAATGTGCTTACCATCAGTAGTCATGAGGGAAATGCAGTGGGAACCACAAAGGCATGCTACTTCAGGCTAAGAGAGCTCTAATTAAAAACAGATAAGGAGAGTGTGTGGGGAAATTGGAGCCATCACAAGAGTATGGGTGGGAATGTAAGATAGTCTTCCCCTCAAATAGTATGGGATTTCCACAAAACATTAAATATGAAATACCACATGATCCAGCAATCTATTTCCAGAAGGAATGGACATTTATTGGCCTTTAAGTGGTTAGCACTGTAGGCTGAGAGTTACTAATCCCAAAGCCAAGGACACCAACCTCAAAGAGAGCAGAGCTGGAGAAGTGATGCCAGCCCTTTGGAGGAACGCAGAGGATAATGTGTGAATCCCAGACATTGAAACAAGAAGCCATAGAATTGAAGCTGCCTTGAAGACGCCAAAATGTTCAAGACGCCAGAGCTGTGGAAAGCTGGTAACAGGGAGTGAAACCAGCCTAGGAGAAAATTGTGCACTCAATAAAGGTGAAAAAGGAGTTGGAGATCTGAAGACCACTTTGGCATCAGAGGTGGAAGTACAGAGTTTGGAGTTTGTCCAGCTGGTTTCCTGTTTTGCTTTGCAGATTACAGTAAAGTGATTGGATGAATCTCAGAAGAGACCTCGAACATTTGGCTTTTAACATTATTGAGACTGCTGTAGATTATGGGGCTTTGGAAGTTGGACTAAATATATTTTTTATTATGCTATGGATAGGTATGGCCTCCATAGACTCATGTGTTTGAACAAGTCAATGGGGGCCAGGGAATGAAATGGTTTATATATGGTTGGCCCAGAGAGTGGCACTCTAATGAGGTGTGGCCTTGTTGGATTGGTGTATCACTGTGGACGTGGGCTTAAGACCCTCATCCTAGCTGCCTGGAAGTCAGTCTTCTGCTAGCTGCCTTCGGAACAAGAGGTAGAACTGTCAGCACCTCCAGGCCCACATGTGCCTGGATGCTGCCATGTTCCTGCCTTGATGATAATGAACTGAACCTCTGAACCTGTGAGGCAGCCCCAATTAAATGTTATCCTTATAAGAGTAGCCTTGGTCATGGTTTCTGTTCACAACAGTAAAACCCTAAGATAAGTATTCTCAATTATTTTAAAAGTAGAGAAAGCACACATATTTTGGTTCATTTAGAAATTAACTGATTTGCATTTCCATCAAAGCTCTTGCAATCACAGTAGTTATCTCTTCTGCATTAGTATGTATCTGGTGTACAAAATGATGGGTATTACATCTTCATTCAAGAATGGCATTATTATTATTTTTTTTTACCGTAGTCATCCTATTACTTCTTCTTGTCCTCTCTCTCCATCACTGGTTCTTGCCCTTTTTCAGAACAGTCCGCATTATCCTGTCATGTCTGACAGACAGAGTAAATATACATATAGATATAGCTGTTGATGGATATGGATAAAATATGTTTCAAAATACATAATATAAAATGTGCAATATTTGTATAAAGGATTGCATTTGGTAGCTGTAAGGTTCCAAGCTCATATGTGCATTTGCAGCATTCTGACACACAGACCACCTTATACTTGCTGAGAAATATCTCTCACCCAAATAATTCCTTTTGCAGTCCTTCATTCCTCCCAGGAATTTGCATGCTCTTGTCACATCTAAAGGCCTCTGAATGGCTTGGTATCTGTTACCAATGATCCACAGCTTATTATATATAACAAGGGGACTTCATTATATATAACTACTGCCACTCGTGATCACATCTTTTTCAGTTATTGGGTCGCTGATCCCTCCAAGTTTCCAGGAAGAAGATTAAATAGACAGGAACTTCAGAGAGGGTGAACAACTCCTGGATCCCAAGCCCAGTATGAAAAGATCACACAGACTCTTCAGTGTGTAACTCTCAACTTTTAAATAGACAAATTTCACTAAGCTTCTTTCTTCCAGATCAAGTGTAAGTTTTCTGACATCACAAGAGGACAACCACCCACAAAAGAAAATGATTAGGAGCCCAGCCAGTAGCAGGCAGTCAAAAGAAGCCCCCTATTCTTTATCTTTATTGATTTTCTCTTACTGTCATATGATACTGTGAGAGAAGTGCACAAAAATCACAGCTTCTGCATTTCACTTGAAGTGGTAAAATAATTGACACAGGTAAATATCGTAAATCATATACAGTCACGCATGAGTTATCAGCAAGATCTGAGAAACGCACAATGAGCTGAGCGGATCATTGTGTGAACGTCAGAGCGTGATTCTGTAAACGTACACAGAGAGTACATATCAGCCACTCAAAACGACCTATTCATAGAATCGTAAGCACAGAGCACACAAAGATGCCGTCACCACCCCATGTTACACGAGGAATGACAATAATCTTTTTGCAACTATAAAAAATTAATTATAAATTATTGGTAAAATTCATGTAGTATATAATAAAAGATGCATAAACCAGTAGCATAGCATACCTGTTTATCAAATAAAGACAGTTGTCATATATGTATAATTCAGTCCAGTATGGAGGCCATAGATGACGGTGCTCCTGCACGATTGCAGCAAAGCTGAAAAATTATAATTCATGTCTGGAAGCACAGTGTCTGTGTTTATTTAAAGAACTGACACATGATGTTTGCTTTTTGCTGGGTTTTATATTCATAAATAGCAGCCAACATTTTTTTAAATCAATTTTTTTTCAAACTCAATTTTACATTGAGAGAAAAGGCATGACGGTAAGCATTTGATTTACCTTATAAGAACATCAGTTGGAGTAGAGAATTCTCTGCAAATTTCCATAGCTAAGGACTGAATACAAGCTATGCTTCCCAAAATATCTCATCCTTCAGGCTCAGTGAGAAAGTAGCTAGACCATTTGTCAACAGAGGATGGATTTTCTGCTGAGGTAATTTACTAGCCAGATGCTGACAGGGTCCTTTCATTCCAGGTCATAATCTGTAGCCAGAGACTACACCTTCTATTTCAAGCTTGGTGACAAATGTTTCTTTTTTTTTTTTTCTTTTTTTTTCTTTTTTTTTTTCTAGAGTAATTCCAGACCTGACATCGTGAAGCTTCTTTAAACAGATAATATATCCAAATTACCTCACCTCTAAGTAGGTTCCGGAGACACTCTGCCTGCTCCTCCCAGGCATTAAATCTGATGGAAGCTACCTCTTTTGCAACCTTTGTTTGCTTTGAACATCTGCCTCTTCCCACTGGTGGCAACTGAGTGACTTCAATTTCAGGTCTGTTCGTTCCAGACATGTCCACTTGAGATAACTAGGCATAAACTGAACGGAGTTTTCTGAAACTCTTCTTTCCTAGGCCCAGAAGTCATGGTTTTCTTGATAAGGAATTAGGAGCGTTAGCTGGCCTGAACTCTTTCTGGTTAGCTGGTAGTGATGATTTCAAGTCATCGGAAATGTACTGCATCGAAGCTCTGAGTTGATTGATAACACCAAGTAGTCAGGACATGTTTCCTGAGCATGTGTTAGTTATTAACCTCACCACAGCCCTTAAGAAGGAGTGGAGCAGTAGGAGCTTAGATTTCAGTATTTTCATTGGAAAGTTGAGGAATAAAGGAAAATAAAATTCTTATTTTTGAGTAAGAATATGCATATTCTGCATGTTTTCCATATGTACTTGATCTCATAATAGGCTTGTGAGTAGAGAAAATTGTTACTTTTTATGCACAAATGAAATTAATAACCAGCTTCTATCAGACTCCTCAACCACACTCTGTCTGATTTGAAAGCTTTTTTTTGTTTTTTAAGGACAATTTGCTGAGTTCCTTCTGAACCATTTCTGTTCCCTAAAAAGTAACTTATTAAGAAAAAAATAAGTTCTCAGTTTGATCTAAGAATTGTGAGAGAAGGTTAAAGTAATTTAAAAGTATCAGTAGAGGGAATAATTCTTCAATGACTTCAGATGTCTCTCATTAAAGTTGGTTAACTTTCTAGTCATGATAGCAAATGCCTGTCAACCCAGTAGGCCAGTTACTGCAAGTTTGCTGCCATTCTGGTCTACTTGAGTTTCAGGTCCATTTTTACCTAGCAATAAAAGAAAGAAAAGGGAAAAGACAATAAAGACATAATGAAAAGGAAATTGATTAACTTTTAAGCACATTTTAACAAAACAAACATTTTATACTTTAGACAAAGGAAAATAAAGGAGAAATGAAAATTCTATTTTAAAAATACAAGTAAAATGGCCATAATACATTAAACAGTTCCTAAAGTTGGGTATTTTCTATGTTTTGCAATCTTAAAGTAGTTATAGGGGGAAAAGATCAGTTAATGAATATGCATGTGAATCTAGGAAGATAAGTAAATGGAATTTATAGGATCTATATGATACTTTTAACATGAGCAAAAAGAAATCAATCTTCTGTTTGCTACAGATACTCTAAATAAATTTTGGTGGCTATATATTTAATTCTCTGTCTTTCTGTATAGGACTTTGGTCATAAGAAAACCGAGAAAGAACTTGACAATCAAAATAAATAGTTCTGTGTGTTCAGAATTATGTGATTACAAACTGACTTCCAGGTTTATTTATCTAATGCCAAACAAATGGGAAGTAAAGGTGAGAAGGGCATCAACAATTTATATTTGCTCTGTTGAGGTTATCAAGAACCATTCCCTAAAAGTCAGAGACAGAATAACACAAGCACTACAGAAAGGGCAGCCTGTGTGACTCTGGAGTTGAGAGCTCACAGTAGGGAAGAAACAAGCACAGACATCCAGGGCCAAGAGCTTGACAGGGTTCAAGGGAAGCAGGGTTCCACTCAGAGGTGCTGGGACACTGAAGTGGTGAATCCCTTTGAGGTAGATTCTGAGAAGCAGCTGAGGCTATGTAAGAGAATAAACCTAAATCACACAATTTCTTCAGTATTCACTGCTTGTATTGCCACTGTGAGAGAATGGCATGGTCTAGTATTTCAGCTGTTTGTACAACCCTACTTTCAGGATGTGATTTGAAACTGGAAGCTTTCTAGGACTGTAAGCACATGGCTGGGTTTCAGGAAGGGAAACAGGGTAGACTGTGATGCCTTTAAGTGCCACTAAGATTAACATCACCGGTTTCATTGCTCGCTGCAATGCATAAATGGAGTTTCTTTTGCCTGATCATTCCATACATTCACACACTGAGGATGATTTTTTTTTAATAAGGAAGCACATTTGTTTCTGAATAGCACACAGTGCAACTCTGCAAATGAATCGTAGTGTTCTTTTAGCTGTCTCCGTTACTCAAGCTTCTGAAGAAAGAGAAACAGCCCACGTGTGAGCGATAGTTACCAGGAACTGTATATGCAGGCACAGTGAGGTTATTATATCTTTATAAAAGAAATGGTGACTGTATATACTCAACTCACTCTGTGTAATGTAAAAAGTGATATAACATTGCAAAATGAATTTTACTCTCACAATTCCCCCATTACTTAGTAAGTTATAAGGAACTGCATTTCCCACAGAGACTTAGGATCAATATACAAACAAATGATGCTATTTCATGCTATTTAGGGAATTTTCACCATGCACTCTTCATGTTCAGTAACAGTGACTAAGTGAAAAATGAAACCTTCTTAATAATGTCATTTACTACCAAAGGTGAAAACCTATAGTAGCTTCCTTTGTAAGTTGAATCTGATTTCGCTAACAAATTTATCAATGGGGCATTGATTTATATAAAGAAATAAAAATAAACTACTTGGCTTGCCAGGGAAAATAATGATTTTTGTCTATTTGAATGTCTTTTTCCCATCTCCTAATAAATTCAGTTACTAAAATTTCAAAAAGGTATTTTATACAGATAATAAATTTCAAAAATAACTTTGAAAACTACTAAGCTCCCTACCACTCATATCAAAAAATCTGGACAAGTTGAATTGTTAAAAATGATTAAGTATTATGCCTTTCCTACTGTGACTGTGCAAGGTGCTCTCTGAATGCCGCAATCTAGAAAATGTAGGTGATAATGCAGCGCTCAACAGGAACTGACTATAGCGCATTACACAATTATCCCTGTACTGATTCCTGCCCTTGTTTCATGTTTCAAATTCCCATTTATGAGATTCTTAAAACTATCAGCCATCAGGTTGAGCACCAACTAAATCAGAAGTTTTGTTTCTAAATTAGCCATTTCACTTCTTTAAAATGTCCCATTGTGTTACCTTGACATATTTTGAAAGTGTAGCATTACTTTTAACAAGGTTAGATTGATGGCCAGTAAAATAAAAAAAAAATACCCTGTCTCTCTGCCTCTCTATCCTATCCCTCCCCACACATGATCCTGAACCTCCTACTCTGCACCATCCCCTCTCCTACCCAGTTCCCTCCCTCCTTCCCCCCTCCTATGACTATTTTATTCCTCCTTGCTTGGACCTTCCTTCTTGTTTAACTTCTTTGGGTCCATGGGGTGTGTCATGGATATGCAATATTTTATGGCTCATGTCCACTTATTAGTAAGTACGTACCATGCCTGTCCTTTGGTCCTGGGCTACCTCACTTAGGATAATTTCTAGTTTCGTCCATTTGTTTGCAAAATTCATGATGTCCCTGTTTTTAATAGCTGAATAGTATTCCATTGTGTAAATGGACCACATTTTCTATATGCGTTATTTTGTTGGGGGACATAGAAAATAAGAGAATTAATGGAAATCTTCATCCTTTGGAAGTGTGGATGGGTGGGGGAATCTCTAGGAAGCCCAAGAGACCTGGGATGTAGGAGGCTCCCAATCCAGGTAACCTTAGCTGAAACACCTAATAGTGGGTATGTGAAACCAGAAGAGCCCACCTCCTCTAATCAGGCAGGGCCCCCGGTGGAGGGATGGGGACATCAATCCATCCACAAAATTTTTTGACCCAAAATTTCTTCTGTTTAAAAGCAATGTAAATACCAAAATGGAGCAGAGCTTGGAGGAATGCCAACCAATAACCAGTCCAACTTAAGACCCATCCCATGGGCAAGCACCAAACCCTGATACTATTTTTTAATTAATTAATTTATTTACATCAAAGGTTGATCCCAGCCTGGTTCCTCTCTCACAGAGACCTTTCCCTATTTCTCCTCCCCCTTTCCTCTGAGAGTGTGGACCCCCTGCTTCCCCGTGGCACATCAAGTCTCTTCCAGGGCAGATGCATTCTCTCCCACTGAGGCCAGACTAGGCAGCCCTGTCCTGTTACGCTTGCAGACAGCAGCCTTGTATAACTGCCCTCTGAGAGACTCTACACAGCAGATGACTGAAACAGAGGCAGCTATCCACAGCATAAGATTAGATGGAGGTCAGAGGCACTTATGGAAGAGTTGGCAGAATGATTGAAGGCCCTGAAGGGGATGGAAACTCCACAGGAAGATCAATTGAGTCAACTAACCTGGACGCTTGGCAGCTCTCAGAGTCTGATTCACCAAGCATTCACAGGCTGGACTGAGGCTCCGAACGCATAGGATTAGGGGGGAGACATCATTTGGGATGTAAATAAATAAATTCATTTAAAAAATAAAACATGGAATATTTGCTTTAGCAATAAAAAAAGAACTCACGACGACAACAACATCTAAGTGCTAATGTAGGAAATACTAAATATAAAATAATATTGAAAGGCGTGATGGAGGCTAGAAAGCATGGGCTGGAATGGAAGCGGATATAGGTTGACAGGAATAGGAAAGGGCTCAGTGAGTATATGACATTTAAATTAAAGCCTAATTGGGAAGAAGGGGTCAGCCATTTGTCTACTTGGAAATATAAGTTCCCAGTAGGGAAAGGGAAAGTCCAAAGATTCAGGGCCAGGCACTTCCTGATGGGGTCAGGCATGAACAGGAGGGTGCCAGTCACTGCTACTGGAACAGAGGGATGAGGCTACGCTGTGAAGTCAGCTCCAGGGAATGACAGAGCTCACATGATGCTGAACATTGTCTGAACTTGAAGAACTTATCAGAACTCAGGTTAATTATACTCCTCTAGGGCTCTGTGACTCTCACCTTTCCCTACCTGGGACTCATAATACAACTACCATTTCCAGATCTGCTTCAAAGATTCAAAATGTAAAGATACCATTATTTAAACGTCCATTCTGCTCACAATTCTTTTCCTTTTCTCCTAGCAAAATTGCATTCAACACAAACTATTGTTATGGCTTTCTTACCATGAGCCAATCTTTTCAATCTGTTTCTTTCTAATTAGCTTGAGCCAGCCTGGATAGAGGGAACAAAGGGACAATGAGAGCATTGTGAGGCAAGGTCAGAAAAGTGCTCGAGACCACGTGACACAGCATTGTCTCTCCTTGCACAGGCTAGAGAGCCAGAGGATTTTAAATAGAAGATGGTCAAGACCTGACTTTCCTTCTAAATAAATTAATCACTCAATTAATTCATCATTCAATGTGCCAGGGATTGACTAGAAGAATATATGGCAGGGACAGACCTATGCTTCTGTCGCACTATTCCAAAGTGCTAAGTGCTCTCTTGAGAGAATGTTCTGGAACTTGATAGGCATGTATGCCATCACCAGAGTTCTGGGATAGATTCAAAGACACTAGTGTACAATGCTGTGTTCCAATAAGGTGTAGGAACAGATTATCTGAAAAGGAAACACCGTTTTTCAAAAAGAAGAAAAATTAACAGAAACACAGTCTACTATGTGTATTCTGAAGTGGTAGGGATGGCATAGACCAAGCACTCATAGCACTGTCACTGTGCTATGTAGTTTTTACTTCACTCAGGCAATGGGGGAATCACTAATGCTTTTTCATATCTAAATAAAGAACATGGAGAAAAATCTAAAACGCTGAAAAAAATTAGAGGCTATCACTGATTCTTGCCTTGGTCTCAGCCTAGCTGAATTAAATAAAGTAAAATTTAAATTAAATTAAATAAAAGTAACAATTGTGTACACAGACATCAACTGAGGTAGAAGAAGATGAAAGATTTCAATTGAAAGCAATAGAAGCAATTTCAATAGAAGCATCGAGAATTGCATCTTCAACGGCATCATCTTTGAAGTAGGCTTCTAAACCCAGGGTGGTTTCATCTTTTAAGTCAAAGACGAAACCAGGTTAGGAAAGAATGAAAGACCTAGAAACCTTACTATGTGCTTTTTGAGAGGGAGAAACAATCACTCCAGTCAGGGAACCTGCGGCAGAACAGTCCAGCTTGCAAAATGACTGAGAATGTTGAGATCACTTACAGGCGATTGCTAAGATGTTACTGACAGAAAGGAAGAAGAATGGGGAAAAACCCACAAGTGCACAGTTCCCTTGAACAACTTGCAGACAACCGGACAGCTTAGAAAGGCTTCTCTCCCCGGCCATCTTTATTGCTTCTGTTACTTTGAGGAAGTGTCTTAGTAAACCTGTAAAGGATTTCCTTAGGCTTGTGAGTGGTTTTTTCTAATCCTTGCAAGTTTTGTTTACTTCATGAATCTTAAGGAGCCTTCTTCCTGAAGAAGTTGGGACACGACAAACTTTCAAGAGTCGAGCCTTTGAAAGATACAGCCTGAGCAAGGCCATACAGTGGGAAAGGAGAGACAATGGCAAGGACAAGGACTTCACAGCATTTGAACGGTTCGACCATCTGGGTGGATCTAAGCGGAACCATGAAGCTCGGCCTTGAAACTCTCAGGTTGGCCCAGTGGAAAGCTGATGATGGGTAGCTTAGTTTTGTGTAGGAAGACTGGACATTAGACTGTTCAAACACTGCACGAAAGAAATAGAGGTTTGCATTAGACCTGCAGATATGACCACAAAGTAAGCGATGAACTCACAGGGTAAGGCAGAGACCAGTTCAACTGTATTTGGTGATAAATTACATGACACTAAAGGAGAAAAAAGAAGTCATTAAAGGTCTCCCAACCAAAAAGAGCCCAGGTCCAGACGGGTTTAGTGCAGAATTCTACCAAACCTTCAGAGAAGACCTCATACCAATATTATCCAAACTATTCCACAAAATTGAAACAGATGGATCACTACCGAATACCTTCTACGAAGCCACAATTACACTTATACCTAAACCACACAAAGACACAACAAAGAAAGAGAACTTCAGACCAATTTCCCTTATGAATATCAATGCAAAAATACTCAACAAAATTCTGGCAAACCGAATCCAAGAGCACATCAAAACAATCATCCACCATGACCAAGTAGGCTTCATCCCAGGCATGCAGGGATGGTTTAATATACAGAAAACCATCAACGTGATCCATTATATAAACAAACTGAAAGAACAAAACCACATGATCATATCATTAGATGCTGAGAAAGCATTTGACAAAATTCAACACCCCTTCATGATAAAAGTCCTGGAAAGAATAGGAATTCAAGGCCCATACCTGAACATAGTAAAAGCCATATACAGCAAACCAGTTGCTAACATTAAACTAAATGGAGAGAAACTCGAAGCAATCCCACTAAAATCAGGGACTAGACAAGGCTGCCCACTCTCTCCCTACTTATTCAATATAGTTCTTGAAGTTCTAGCCAGAGCAATCAGACAACAAAAGGAGGTCAAGGGGATACAGATCGGAAAAGAAGAAGTCAAAATATCACTGTTTGCAGATGATATGATAGTATATTTAAGTGATCCCAAAAGTTCCACCAGAGAACTACTAAAGCTGATAAACAACTTCAGCAAAGTGGCTGGGTATAAAATTAACTCAAATAAATCAGTAGCCTTCCTCTACACAAAAGAGAAACAAGCCGAGAAAGAAATTAGGGAAATGACACCCTTCATAATAGACCCAAATAATATAAAGTACCTCGGTGTGACTTTAACCAAGCAAGTAAAAGATCTGTACAATAAGAACTTCAAGACACTGAAGAAGGAAATGAAGACCTCAGAAGATGGAAAGATCTCCCATGCTCATGGATTGGCAGGATTAATATAGTAAAAATGGCCATTTTACCAAAAGCAATCTACAGATTCAATGCAATCCCCATCAAAATACCAATCCAATTCTTCAAAGAGTTAGACAGAACAATTTGCAAATGCACCTGGAATAACAAAAAGCCCAGGATAGCTAAAGCTATCCTCAACAATAAAAGGACTTCAGGGGGAATCACTATCCCTGAACTCAAGCAGTATTACAGAGCAATAGTGATAAATACTGCATGGTATTGGTACAGAGACAGACAGATAGACCAATGGAATAGAATTGAAGACCCAGAAATGAACCCACACACCTATGGTCACTTGATTTTTGACAAAGGAGCCAAAACCATCCAATGGAAAAAAGATAGCATTTTCAGCAAATGGTGCTGGTTCAACTGGAGGTCAACATGTAAAAGAATGCAGATTGATCCATGCTTATCACCCTGTACAAAGCTTAAGTCCAAGTGGATCAAGGACCTCCACATCAAACCAGACACACTCAAACTAATAGAAGAAAAACTAGGGAAGCATCTGGAACACATGGGCACTGGAAAAAATTTCCTGAACAAAACACCAATGGCTTATGCTCTAAGATCAAGAATCGACAGATGGGATCTCATAAAACTGCAAAGCTTCTGTAAGGCAAAGGACACTGTGGTTAGGACAAAACGGCAACCAACAGATTGGGAAAAGATCTTTACCAATCCTACAACAGATAGAGGCCTTATATCCAAAATATACAAAGAACTGAAGAAGTTAGACCGCAGGGAAACAAATAACCCTATTAAAAATGGGGTTCAGAGCTAAACAAAGAATTCACAGCTGAGGAATGCCGAATGGCTGAGAAACACCTAAAGAAATGTTCAACATCTTTAGTCATAAGGGAAATGCAAATCAAAACAACCCTGAGATTTCACCTCACACCAGTGAGAATGGCTAAGATCAAAAACTCAGGGGACAACAGATGCTGGCGAGGATGTGGAGGAAGAGGAGCACTCCTCCATTGTTGGTGGGATTGCAAACTGGTACAACCATTCTGGAAATCAGTCTGGAGGTTCCTCAGAAAATTGGACATTGAACTGCCTAAGGATCCAGCTATACCTCTCTTGGGCATATACCCACAAGATGCCCCAACATATAAAAAAGACACGTGCTCCACTATGTTCATTGCAGCCTTATTTATAATAGCCAGAAGCTGGAAAGAACCCAGATGCCCTTCAACAGAGGAATGGATACAGAAAATGTGGTACATCTACACAATGGAATATTACTCAGCTATCAAAAACAACGACTTTATGAAATTCGTAGGCAAATGGTTGGAACTGGAAAACATCATCCTGAGTGAGCTAACCCAATCACAGAAAGACATACATGGTATGCACTCATTGATAAGTGGCTATTAGCCCAAATGCTTGAATTACCCTAGATGCCTAGAACAAATGAAACTCAAGACGGATGATCAAAATGTGAATGCTTCCCTCCTTCTTTAAAAGGGGAACAAGAATACCCTTGGCAGGGAATAGAGAGGCAAAGATTAAAACAGAGACTGAAGGAACACCCATTCAGAGTCTGCCCCACATGTGGCCCATACATATACAGCCACCCAATTAGACAAGATGGATGAAGCAAAGAAGTGCAGACCGACAGGAGCCGGATGTAGATCGCTCCTGAGAGACACAGCCAGAATACAGCAAATACAGAGGCGAATGCCAGCAGCAAACCACTGAACTGAGAATAGGACCCCTGTTGAAGGAATCAGAGAAAGAACTGGAAGAGCTTGAAGGGGCTCGAGACTCCATATGTACAACAATGCCAAGCAACCAGAGCTTCCAGGGACTAAGCCACTACCTAAAGACTATACATGGACTGACCCTGGCCTCTGACCTCATAGGTAGCAATGCATATCCTAGTAAGAGCACCAGTGGAAGGGGAAGCCCTTGGTCCTGCTAAGACTGAACCCCCAGTGAACTAGACTGGTGGGGGGAGGGCGGCAATGGGGGGAGGGTTGGGAGGGGAACACCCATAAGGAAGGGGAAGGGAGGGGGATGTTTGCCCGGATACCGGGAAAGGGAATAACACTCGAAATGTATAGAAGAAATACTCAAGTTAATAAAAAAAAAAAAGAATTTCAATGACAGCTAACTTCTGTCTTCAGTCTCCATGCTTAGGATAGTACGTTTATTACCGTAAGAAGTAGGAGGAAAAGAGAAAGATCAGGTTAGATGATGGAACTCAGAACCGACCTGGTTGACTTGGACATGCAAAAATTTAAAGAAAATCCCAAATTTAATTGCATCATACGAACTGGGAAAGTTTTAAGAGCACAGTACCTGCCACACTGGAGATAATTGCTATTTTCTCAATTCTGCAATGCAGCACTGAGAGAAATGAAGCAGGGCGATTTGCGAATGTACAGTATATTTCAATCCTTCAGAATCCCGGACTTCTAGCACATCTCATTAGTCACTCCTACCCCACCTGTCCATGCTAACGTCTATATACAAGCAAGCTAAGGCCCAGAGCTAAAACTTCCAATCCAGGGAGACGAAATTGGTGCTGAATTTGCTGTTCCCTGGTCTAATCCTTACTTGGTTGATTGTGTTCTTTGGGCCATTTAAAATATACTTGTATGTCATTTTGATAATCATTTAGCTACCATATTCAAGTTAGATAATCTGTAATTTGAGTATAATTAGAAAAATGATGAGATAGATAGATAGATAGATAGATAGATAGATAGATAGATAGAGATAGACAAAGAGTGAAAAAAGTAGTAAAATTAATCCACAACTGTTCACTTAGAAGACAAAGATATGGTACCTCTAGTCTGCCATGACATATTATGTCACAGATCTACTGATATAATAACTCGTATAACTTGTAAAATAAGTGGAAGGAAGTTTATGGATCTAGGCTTTCTTTAAGGTAAAAAATACAGTTCTATTTATAGATAATTTTATAATCACCAGGACTCAATAATGCACATAGAGTTAGTAATTCACTGTGACCATAATATTGAAATAAAATGTATTTAAATATATGTCACAAAGATATTTTCTATGTAATAGTTCTTCATAGTTAGAGCTAACTAGAGAAATATCTATTACTTATTTAACACTCCTTAAAATAGTTGATAACAAAAAATAGTTGATAACATTTATGCATTTAAAAATATGTCTGATGAAAATTAGAAAAAGGATCATGAATTCAAAATGAGTTTATATTATTAATTTATAGAATTTAAAGTGTATTTTTCTTCTTCTTTCCACACTGATTTATTGCTGAAGGTCAATGTCTCACTAAATAATGCAAACAGAATTACTGCAAAAATAATTGCATGTCTGCTTAAAATTGCTCATCTGACAGATATAATTATTGGAGAATACTTAATTCTTAAGTATAATTCTTATATAATCTGTTTCCTTTTAGTGTGTTTAGAAACATTACGTGTTAAATAGATGATGTATATGACTCTCAGCTTGTTTTCTATACTTGCTAATGTTGGTAACCATGAAAAGCCTCAAACACATGACATTATTACACTGCAGAATCTCCTAACATAACATTTAAGATAGTACATTTATTTTCTTAATCCTGAAAATCCCCATACTTATAATACTATCAACTGTATTATAGACAAAAATAAGAGAGATAGGTTTATTAAAAAAAGAGAGAATGCTTTCCCCTACATGACATATTTAATTATGAGCAGAATTATCTTTAACTCGGCCATGAATATCAACCCAGGATAGTTCTTAAGATTTGCTTTGCACATACCAATGTCATGAGAACATAGAATGCTGATGCAGGAACATCATACCTCTGATCTTCCCTCAGTGGCACATGTGACTTGTGTTGCACTACATGTACTCCAATGATGCCTGTCAGTGACAGAAGCATAGTTCAGTTTAATTCCCACCTAATTACTTCATGCTTTTGTTTTAATAGAAAGTGTTCTATAACAGTGACCCAAGTCAACATTCTTATCTCAAACATCCTTATCATGGTGATTGATTGTCAAAGAAATTTCATAGCTGTTTCATCAGCCCATGCCATTTCTTGGTTTGTATTAATTTTTAATGTCTTTATGTCCCTCTTCTTACCCTTCTCCTCCTTCTTTCTCCTCTTCCTCCTTCTCCCATCCCCGCTTACTTCTTCCTTCCTCCTCCTCTAGTCTCTGAGGCAATCAAGGACAGGAATACAAGAATTCTGTGGTGCTCAGTTTTGTATTAAAAGTGCTTGGCATACAGTAGGGGATTAATTAGTGATGTCAAACTGATTTTCTCTGATTTACAATGGGCCAGATATTTTCCAACGTAAGCATTTGTAACTATGCCAGTGGTATCATTGTGCTCTTTAAACCAAACTTTGTCAGCATTAGAGTCAGAGATATTTTCAGAAACACGGGTTGAAGTGTCTTATTACACAGAGTATGAATCAGAGTCTGCTTATACGTAAGTTCAACCAATAGCACTTTGGGAAGTTCTTCCGTCCTCTTGTGAACCTCAGCTTCAAGTAAGTCTTTTGGTTGACTGTTATAGGTAAGAAAATAAGATACTCGTTAGCAAAATCTCAGCCTCTCCACTTTCTTATTTAATACCACACAGATATCAAGGTGAAGTGAAGAATTTATGCGACAAATACATTGTGCTATCAAAATTTATAACTAGTCAAAAGCAAAGTATAAACTATGTATAGTGGCTATACCTGAAATCAAAGCATTTGGAAACCAGAGACAGAAGCATCTCCATGAGTAAGAGCATTGTGAGTAGCCTTCCAGGTCTACATAGCACAAAACAGGCAAGCTAGGGCTACCTAATGGAGACCTGATTTCAAATTTTACAAAAGAAAACAAAATAAAAACCTACCAAAATTGTTATCAAGACTGAGCAAATATAATGGGGGTGTGAGACTCCATTTTGACACCAGTTCGACTTGTCCATGTTCAGTGAGTGGTATGGGTGTTATCATTGGCAAGGTGGCCCTGCAGCTTACAAAGAATGAAGATTTATCTTAACAACAACCTTGGTTGTGTGGAAATCCACTGGCCCACCTTGGCCAATAACTTGATTGAAATTAACACAGTCCCCCCCACTGCAAGCCTTGCCTGGCAGCAAGAGATGGTCAGTTGAAACTCTGTATCCCCAATACTAGGAGTCTCCATCAGGATCACCTTCATACCATCCAAGAAGTTTCCACTGCACTATGTTTTCACACTCCCTCCCCAAAAAAGTATTTAAACACACTTCTATCTCAAAAGCCCATCATACTTTTCCAATTGTGTTTATCTTTGAATTATTCTCTTGCTTTCTCCCACTCCTGTATGTATGTATGTGTGTGTGTGTGTTTGCGTGTGTGTGTGTGTGTGTGTGTGTCTGTCTGTCTCTGTGTGTTTCTGTTTCCTATACATAGGAAAATTTTATATGCCAGCATGTAACTTTGGCCTTAAACATATATCTGAGTCACCTTTCCCTCTCTTTTCCTCTTTGGAATGGAAGGTGGTGTATTCGCCTCTGGGGTACCCATGTTTTGTGTTTAATCATTAGTAGGAAGAGGGATGCAAGCTTGGCATGTGATGGAGTAAGATGAGGCTAGAAAAGATGAAAATAGCCCAACTCTGCCTCAGCCCCAGTTATTTCTCCAAGTACATTCATTCCCCAGGGTGATATAAATAAGATGAAATGGAGAACAATTCCCCTTGTCACTGAAGATTTTGGGAAAAGTCATTTTATACTAAGAGATAGCTATCATTGGAATAGAGTTTACCATTTGGGTCTAGGATCCCCTCCCGCTTTTCCTAGGAGCTGAAAAATTAATCAGACATGTGACATATGAGACATTTACTGATGAAGTGACAGTGACAGTTACCTAATGACAAGTGACCTGGCTAGCCCCTCAGTGGAAGAAGCTATTATCTCAGCCCTTAAAAAGCAGAGAAAGACATTAGGTGGTAATTGTCTAAATTTCTTTGCCATTTAAATGAAGATATGGGATGGAGAGGGGAAAAGAAAGGAAAAAGGGAAATTAGACTGGTTCATTTTCATTTAGAAAAGGAAATTGCCCTGGGAAGGAGGTGGAATGCAAACTTTACTAAGACACAGAAACTAGCCATGCCAGGAGAATAGACAGATGGTGAGGGCTGGAGGATGTGGATGAGGGAAACATCCAGCTTTCCTCTTCCCTAGTGTCCTATGGCCAATATGGCCACAATTGCGTCTTTATGAAAACAGATGCCACTTACGCGGCAATGAAGAGCATCCAAATAACACCCAAGAAGTGCTATTTATCCAGAGCTTACAATAGCCTGGCGGTCTGAGAGAGTTTCAAATGCGCATCAAAGAAAACATTTAATAGTGAAATAAGGAAAAGGTTCAAGTGTGCACTGAAGAGGAGTCGGCCTAGAGAAGCTGGCAATGAGTAAGCTATACTTGGGTAACCTATGTGCTTAATGAGGGATACTTATGTGATTTTCTTTGATATGTATAAAGGTGAGACTTCCAATTGTTAACCATGACATGACATTTTGATCAGATCACTATATGATTTTCTGAGTTATACCTCTCTGTCTTTTTTTAATTGGATATTCTCTTTCTCAGTTTCACCTCCTAAACGCTCTATCCCATCCCCATCTCCCTGCTCTTCTTACTTTGTTCCCCCTTCTAAGAAGGACTGAAGCATCCACACTTTGGTTTTCCTTCTTCTTGAACTTCATGGGGTCTGTGAATTGTATCTTGGGTATTATGAGTTTTTGGGCTACTATCCATATACATACATGCCATATGTGTTCTTTTGTGACTGGGTTACCTCACTCAGGATGATATTTTCTAATTCCATCCATTTGCCTTAGAATTTCATGGAATTATTCTTCTTAATAGCTGAGTAGTACTCCATTGTGTAAACATATCATGTTTTCTGAATCTATTCCTTTGTGAAGGACATCTGTGTTATTTCCAGTTTCTGGCTATTATAAATAAGGCTGCTATGAACATAGTGGAGCATATGTCCTTGTTATATGTTGGAATATCTTTTGGGTATTTGCCTAGGAGTGGTATAACTGGGTCCTCAGATAGCATTATGTACGATTTTTTGAGGAATCGCCAGATTGATTTCCAGAGTGGTTGTACCAGCTTGCAATCCCAACAATGGAGGAGTGTTCCTCCTCCTCCACATTCTCACCAGCATCTGCTGTCACCTGAGTTTTTGATCTAAGCCATTCTGACTGGTGTGAGGGTTGTTTTGATTTGCATTTTCCTGATGACTAAGGATGTTAAACATTTCTATAGGTGCTTCTCAGTCATTCGATGAAGCAATCCCAGTAAAATCAGGGACTAGACAAGGCTGCCCACTCTCTCCCTACCAATTCAATATAATACTTGAAGTCCTATCCAGAGCAATTAGACAACAAAAAGAGGTCAACGTGATACAAATTGGAAAGAAAGAAGTCAAAATATCACTATTTGCAGATGATATAATAATATACTTAAGTGACCCCAAAAATTCTACCAGAGAACTACTAAACCTGATAAACAACTTCAGCAAAGTGGCTTGATATAAAATTAACTCAAACAAGTCAGGAGCCTTTCTCTATTCAAATGATTAGCAGCCCGAGAAAGAAATTAGGGAAATGACACCCTTCACAATAGTCACAAATAATATAAAATACTTTGGGGTGACTCTAACCCAGCAAGTGAAAGATCTGAATGACAAGAACTTCAAGTCTCTGAAGAAGGAAATTGAAGATCTCAGAAAATGGAAAGCTCTCCTATGCTTATGAATTGGCAGGATTACTATAGTAAAAATGGCCATCTTGCCAAAAGCAATTTACAGATTCAATGCAATCTCCATCAAAATTCCAACTCAATTCTTCATAGAGTTAGAAAGAGCAATTTGCAAATTCATTGGGAATAATAAGAAACCCAGGATAACGAAAGCTATTCTCAACAATAAAAGAACTTCTGGGAAAATCACCATCCCTAACCTCAAGAGGTATTACAGAACAATAGTGAGTTAAAAAAAAACTGCACTGTACGGGTACAGAGACAGGCACTGGAGTATAATTGAAGACCCAAAAATGAATCCACACACCAATGTCACTTGATATTTGACAAAGGTGCTAAAACCATCCTGTGGGAAAAAAAACAGCATTTTCAACAAATGGTGCTGGTTCAACTGGTGGTCAACATGTATTAGATGGTAAATAGATCCATTTTTGTCTTCTTGTATAAAGCCCAAGTCCAAGTGGATCAAGAACCTCCACATAAAACCACATACACTGAAAATAATAGAAGAGAAAGTGGGGAGGAGCCTCGAACACATGGGCACAGGGGAATATTTCCTGAACAGAACACCAGTAACTTATGCTCTAAGATCAAAAATCGACAAATGGGACCTCGTAAAATTGCAAAGCTTCTGTAAGGCAAGGAACACTGTGGTTAGGACAAAACAGCAACCAACAGATTGAGAAAAGCTCTTTTCCAACCCTACATCGGATAGAGAGCTAATATCCAAAATATACAAAGAACTCAGGAAGTTAGACCCCAGAGAACAAAATAACCTTATTAAAAATGGGGTACTGAGCTAAACAAAGACTTCTCAACTGAGGAATCTCAGATGGCTGAAAAGCATGTAAAAACAATTTTTTTCAACATTCTTAGTCATGAGGGAAATGCAAATCAAAATGAACCTGAGATTCCAACTCAGAATGGCTAAGATCAAAAACTCAGGCAATAGCAGATGCTGGCCAGAATGGGGAGAAAGAACACTCCTCCATTGCTGGTGGGACTGCAAGCTGGTAAAACCACTTTGAAAATCAGTCTGGGGGTTCCTCAGAAATGTGGAATTAGTTCTACCTGAAAACCCAGCTATATCACTACTGGGCATATACACCAAAGAAAGTACAACATGTAACACAGGCATGTGCTCCACTAAGTTCATTCCAGCCTCATTTATAATAGCTGGAAGCTGGAAATCATAAGACTTCTTACAAGGACTACAAAAACATAAAAGGTTGTCAATTTCTTGTAGCTAAAAACTGATTTCCTGGAGATGTGACTGCATACTGCCTGTAAGAGTTCTCATTTTAGCCAAGGTTGGCCATTGTCCCTTTGGATAGTCAGTCTCTTACTTATAACTGGGTTACTCAAAGACTGATCCATAAACCAGCAGTATTAGAATCCACTTGAATGTTCAAAAAAGAAATCGAGATTATCCAGTCCTTCTTATATCAAAAATACCAGACTCCAGAGCTAGAGATTTAGACATAAAGAGTATTGACTGCTTTTCAAATAACTTAAATTAGGTTCCTAGAACCTATGTAGGCTTAGTTTACAGCTGCCTGGAAATTTCGCTCCAGTGGTTCCGATACCCATCTTCTTGAATCTTCAGATGCCTGCACATATATGGCAGGTACACAAACACACACACACACACACACACACACACACACACACACAAGCACACTAGAGAAAGAAATGAATAGATAAACAAACAAATAAATAAATAAAATTGAATAAAATATTTTTTTTAAAACTCACCATAATCTACTAGGTAACTATTATGTAAATCAACAGGAAATAGTGGACCATAGTACAGTAGACTGTACTAGTATTTATTGGTCTACTGCCTTAACTCTATCTTAAAGACAAGGAAATGAAGGCTTGATGGACAGATGACTAGTTGTATATGTATTCTATTAGAATAGTCAGATCAAGGTTCCTACTACCTTTCAAACTCTGTTGTGTGTGTGTGTGTGTGTGTGTGTGTGTGTGTGTGTGTGTGTGTGTGTGTGTGTGGTGTGGTGTTTTCAACCGGCACAAAGCACTGCTTTTTCTCCAGAGCAAAAGGATTAAGCAATGGAACCATATGCCAGTGAGATGCTTAGACCAACTTGTCAAAGCAGGATACTAGGCAACGTGATGAATGTCAGTGCAGATGTTGATGAGGTCCCCTTCAGAGTATTTGTTACTAATAAGCACTAGTCTCTATGACAAAGTCATCATGAGAAAACTGTAAGATCTGCCTTTGGAATGAAGTCCTTTGAGTATGGACATGTGACAGTCCCTCCATCTCCTTGGGGACCAGAAATATTCTATGGTTGTCATTCCTAAACAAGTATTCCCCTCACAGAAAATAAGCAGAAATGGCAACAAAGCTAGGATGTTATAGTGCATGTGAATTTTCTATGTTCTCCTAGAATCTGAAGTTGCTATGCAACGAAGAAAAGAAATTAAAATTTCTATTCAGATGTAAATCCTACAAGCCACAATTACTAGCATGGTAAAATATACCAAACAGGCAACAATGCTGCGTCCATCTCAAGGGTAACGTATAGCTATGCAATTGGACTTAAGGCCAAATTAAGAGGAGGGAAATCATGCCTAGTAAATCAAACCAACTATCCATGGCTGCTGAGGTCATGGACCCCAGAGGAGAAGCATGATAGCCACACAGTGAATTTCTCAACTGCATTCTAACTACGTGTCCGTATATCCAAAGGCAATGATAGCTCTCATCTCCCATCAAATAAACTAATTTTTTGCAGCAAGGAAAACAATCAAAAATTTATATCTGGTCAAAATGTGGACAAAATGTGCCCAATTCCAGGTGATATATCTACAATGCAACCATATACCTAATGCTCAAGGAACAATATGAAAATATGATGCAGAAAGACTCTAAGAGCAACAAGGCCACGGAATTGTATCTTCTGTATGAGAAGGATGAATCTCAACATTTGGTTACCTAACAAGAACTGTGTAATGGCAATAACAGTTGATATGTGATGTGGGTGGGAAAAAGTCTCACAAGGTCATACTTGGAGATGAAGAACTATAGGAGTGGTTGCTGTGATAGAGAACTATAGAATGATGCTGGATAATCCCAAATGGCTATCTTTAAACATATTTAAGTATCCTATGCATAAAGGAACAAGTCTAAATGGAATAAGCAGGATTTATTCTCTCTCTCTCTCTCTCTCTCTCTCTCTCTCTCTCTCACACACACACACACACACACACACACACACACACACACACACACACACACTAATAATAACAATATTAAAAAAAGAGGTCAGGAAGTTGAAATGACTAGGAACCACAGAAGGAACTGGAAAGTGGAGGAAGAGAGGTGGTAATGTTATAAATATAATAATCAATGTATGACATTCTCAAACCAATTAATGAATTATAGAGTAAAAATACAGAAAATATGTTTTTATCATTATCCTTTTAAAGAACAAAGAATGATTTGCTCTAGGTATTCTAGGATTAGAAATCTGTGATTGCATATCTTACTAGCAAGCATGGATGAACAAAATTGTAAAGTTATAGAAGTGTGTCATCGAGAACCATGCTCCCTGCATCTAAGCTGTATTACCAAAGGGAGGAAAATATCCGAATTTTGTCTCAGAGTCTGTGGTTTGATCAGATTCAAGAAGCTTAGTGATAGGTTTCTCTGTTCTCTGCTAGGCTTCCAACGGCAAGATGAACAATAGAGCCTCTCAGAAGTATGATGTGGAGAGCTGAAAGCTATTTGTAAAGACTGGAACTCTGTGAAACTTAAATAAAAAGCAGCAACTTTGGACTTTGATTTAATTCCTTGTCTCTCTGTCTCTCTGTCTCTGTCTCTGTCTCTCTCTCCTTCTGTCTCTCTATCTCATCTCCCTACCTCCTCACTGTCTCTGTTTCTTTTTTCTTCATTTTTAATAGTTCTTTGAGAATTTCATAAGATGTATTTTGATAATATTCACCCCTTCTCTGGTTCCAACAAAATCTACCCCTTTCCCTACTCTCACATTTTTATGTCCCATCATTGGGTTGTCTGATTAATACATTCTTCTACTTTTCTTGCCTGCATTCTGAAATAAGTAAAAAGAAGATATTAAATTAATCAACTAATACAATCCTTTGCATAAAGTTTATGAATATTTTAGGAAAATGTATAAGAAAAATAGACTAACTTCAACTTTTTATAGCAACTTTTTCAGAAAACAAGCCTTTTATTCATCCTTTCAAGATGTTTATAAAATGACATAATTTCTAGCTATGTTTTCATTATTAGAATATTGAATATAAAGAGTACATAAATTCACAATTTTACTGGGATCACAAAATCCATCATATTATTGCAGTTACTAGTTTTTAAAATATTTTCCATAAAGTGTAATACAAATATTTTTAACTATCTTACTTCATCTTAATATAAATAAGTAATCTCGTTCTGTGTAAAGAAATAACGATCTAGATAAGCTTAGCTGAATTGCACATCTAATAAAAAACCATCACAAATGGCCTAGAGGATAAACCTGCATCACAAAACTGAAACTCAGGGTGACTGATACAGCAGTTTTAAGGAATAATTCACTAAAAAGAGTGAAAACAAAAAGGTTAAAAGACTCTCTCTCTCTCTCTCTCTCTCTCTCTCTCTCACACACACACACACACACACACTCACACACACACACTCACACTCACACACACACACACACACACAACTATATTTCCCTGGATACATACTTTCATTATTTTTCCATGGAGTATACCTACAGTCTTACACTATGTGACAGGAAAAGGCATTAAGTGAAAGGAAGCCATTTCACTTCTTTTTGAGACTAGAAACCTTTCCTAGAACATTGTGTTCAGTCGGGTTCATGTTTTATTCCTTCTGAAAGCTCAATAATGTGAACTCATGGAACTCCTGGAAGCTCTGAGGATTATATCCCATGCATTGCAGGGGTGCAGCAAACCTACAGAGGCAGCAGACTTCCGGGTGGAGGAGTAGAACCACTTTCCTGGTCAAGACTTTTAATACCCTAGTGGAAATATATCATGGAGCCCCAGGACTAACCAGAATTTCAACCAATAGTCCCCAGTCAGTGTGGAACTAAGGAACATTTTAGTTACTCTAATATACATTTTTGTCACACATATTCCAACACACTTCATATACTGTTTTAATGTTTTAAGTTTCTCCACACTATTACAGTTCATCAGTTGAATTTACCCCTATAGGCTTTGTATACAGTTATAGAAAATAATATGTATATACATTTATAATTCCTCTATAAGTTATATAGATATACGCATACATATACATATATATAATACATATATATATACATATCTATAAAATGTTTTAAAGCTATAAGCAAACAATTTTCAAAGCAGGCAGAAAAAAAAAGTACACCAAAGTTATAATACAAATGTATAGAGAGCCAGAGGATAAAGTGTTAACTCCTGGAACTCTAAATAAAATCAAGAAGAAGTTATAACAATACGTATTCCCAATTGAAAATACTTTATTATTAACGTGAAGAAAATGAATATAAATTGTCCAACGTTTCAAATAGCCACAATGACAGAAAGTATTCTAATTACAAAGTAAGTATGCATTTCTTACATTTATTCAAGCAGTCAATTTGTAATGTTATTTTTACTTTATGAATTTTCCTTTTGGTAGTCAAGCTCAGAGAAAGCATCGTATTTCCATCTCGCCTACAAATTCAGTAGTGCCGAGAGCTATTTAAGAGGGGCCTGTGGCGGTATCAGAGTCAATTTATAGAAAGCACAAGTCTTGAGTGAGTCAGAAGGCCAACAGTTTTAAGCACAAAGGAAAATTCTCTAGACATGTTATACATCTTTCCCTTCAGAGGATTGATACACCGAATAAAACTGTAGAAAATAAATGGATAGAAAGAGAGAGTTGGATCATCTGAAAATCTCTGGAGCAATAATTCACTCACCCTACATTTGCAATAGTGCTCTATGCTCTAAGTTACAGGTGCAAAATACATTCTCCTAAAAAGTTACAATGTATGTCTAACCTGGAAATATGTCTTGAAATGGTTTATCCTTCTAAAACATTTGTTCTCTATTTTTAATAAATTCATGTATATTTATAATAAAAACACAACGTAACCTAGCCCTATTGATCCGTTCAAGTCACCATACATACCCCAACACTCCACCTCCCAACGTCATGTCTGCTTTTTTGGATAATCACCTAATTCCACTTAGTTCTGCCATGTGTATATTGGCGTGGGTTTGTTCTTTGGAATGAGGGGAGCATATCAGCAATCACATCCTAAATAAAGATCGATTCTATCTCCCCCAGAAGATATCTGCTACCTCTAGCTCTTCATTAAGGAAAGTGGCTTGGTGATTGATTACCTGCTTAAGCCATTCTGGTATTCGGGGTAGCTTGATCTTGTGCAGGTCTTTTTTAAGTGCATACCTGCTGTGAGTTTATAATTGTGGTAGCGATAACATGTGCAGAAAACAGAACCCCAAAGCACTCCTTCCTTCTTCTTATAAATTGGCAAGAGTTTGAAGGGAAATTAACAAGTTATGTTATATTTATTGCTTCAGCAGATTTACAGAGGCTATTGTTGATGTAATGAGATACATGCTAAGTGTGATCATATAGAGATATGATCGCTCATCCTTTAAACGGTTTCTCAGGAAAGCTCCTGATGATGGGGAAAGCAGTAAGATGAAGAAAAATATTGTACAGAAAATCAGAAAACTTAGGTTCCTGATACTGACAGTTTGGGGACCTTGAGTAGTTCATTCACTTCTCTTTTGCTCAGGAAGATGATAGAGTTAACTACTTATCTCCCAAGGTCCTTCTAATGCTAACATTTTAGGATGATGTTATTTGTTCCTTTTTTTCAATTTTACTGTACTGGTAAGACCAACAGTGACAATACCAATAACAACATATCTAATATCTTCCCTAAACAGGAGTTATTACTCTGGGTTTTAGCTTTATTTTTTGATTTTGTTTTTTTTTCTTGTTCTCATTTCCTTTTTCATATTTTTATGTGGAGAAAAAAGTGAATCTCTGAATTCTTGTGAACTTTCACAGGTCATAAAATTTTTATGCAAAACTGCCAGTATACTAATCCATATACATGACCCAATTATACTAGTTGAAAAGCAAAACAAACAGTCACATTTCTGCCCATATGTTTTCAATTAAAGTTCATTGGGTTCCTCCACATACTGACTGGCGATCTTACATCATTTTGGTTTCCATAGATTCCTTTAAAAAATATGATCTGCTCTTCCCAATGCTCTTCCTATTCAACTGAATGATGTTCTGAGATATTTAGGAATTTGGCTTGAAATATGTTTCTACTAATTCTTTCATAGTGTAACATATAGAAATAGATGACAGGATTTAAATATTTGCTTTATCAAAACTACGTTATAGACACTGCACTTTTAAATGACATTGGTAGTATTTAGTGTAATTTAATGAGATGAAATTGAAAGTAATTTTTATGTGAATAAAGATTCATATCTTTAAGTTTTAAATTTTTATTAAGTTGTTTTAAGTTAACTTGTAATATCAACCTTAAGTAATTTGTAAATAATTTTTCAGATAGAGGTCTAAAAGTTTTCTTAAAGTGGACATGGATGCTGCAATTTTTGTAGTCTCTCTGAGGGGTGGTGTCCTACTGATAAAATAATATTTTCAATACATAATGAAAGTTCAAATCATTTGCAACAGAATTTGAGATGCCCTTAACGGGAATGGAGATGGCCTAACTGGAAGTCAATATTTGGTAGATGGACTTGTGTCCATCATGGCAAATGCATTGATGAGACTACTTCCTTTACAGCAGGAATATGGAACCTGAAGTAACTTACGCTGTTCTTTGATAGTGCAAAGAAATAGCTTGTTCTTCATAGGTTTTTGGTTCAGTAAAATCATCTGCTTTATTTCAGGTCTAGCTTACACAGTAAATTGTATGTATATATAACACACATAAATACAGATGTGCATATGTGTATTGTGGAGGATCCAACCCAGGGTCCTGAGCAGACAGAACAAGTTTCCTACCTCCGAGAGTCACATCTCAGTCTCTAACTTGACAGAAGACATTGATAACTTTAGACCACTTCTGCCTATAAAGTAGACAATACTAATGAGAAGGGTAAAAAGTTTTAAGATAAATATACGTGAGTGAGAGCATCAGGATGATGAAATTGCTATTTTTTTGTCTTATAAAGAATTGGAGGGTTGGGGATTTAGCTCAGTGGTAGAGCGCTTGCCTAGCAAGCACAAGGCCCTGGGTTCGGTCCTCAGCTCCAGAAAACAAAAACAAAAACAAAACAAAAAAAAAGAATTGGGGAAATACTGTAATGGTGACATCCAGGTTAAAGGATTAGGTTAATACTAAACCCTGATGGACTGGCTTAGTCTTGAGAATTTGTGAAAACATTTGTTTTTCATAATTTTTTAAAACAGTAAATATTTTATTATGTTTTGTCATATGGTGTGTGTGTGTATGTGTGTGTGTGTGTGTGTGTGTGTGAGCGTGTGTGTGAGTGTGTGTGTGTGATATTTTGGCCTTGAGCATCCTCAAACTATTTGGGTCTAACCACGTGTTTTCAAAATACAATTTAAATACTATTTTCTCGGTAAAAATATAAATTGACATTATAATATGATTAAATAATTTCCCTCTTTCTTTTCCTCCCTCAACCTACTCCTACACATTCTTTTGCTGTCTCTTTCAGATTCATTACCTGTTTTCCTTAATTGTTTCACACACACACACACACACACACACACACACACACACACACACACACCTAAATACATAAATACAACCTGCTTAGTTTATATAATGTGCATCCTCTTATCTGTATGTATGGAGTCAAAGCTGACAGTTTGCTAATAAATGTGGATATATAACCTGTAGTAATTGCAGTAAACACAAAAATATATTGGGACCATCGGGAGGGAGGAACAATAAATAAGTGATTGCCAGTACAAGTGATTTGAAGGGGGAGACAGAAAAAGTGTGGGGTTTGGAGATTCAATTATGGAGGGGCAATAGAGATAAATTCAATGTGGGGGAAAGGTAAAATAATCATAAGGATGCCTGAAAAATTTATAAGAAATCATATTATTTTCTATCTATCTAAAATTATGTATAATGCAAATACAATCTTGTACACATGTATGTGCTCAGTTTAAATGAAATCATTCCTTTTGGAATAACAATGGTCCTTCAAGAGTCCTAGAATATCTAACACAAACCTCAACAGGAGGCACAAGAAGTGATATTTTGTGTTAGCTTTGTCCAAAAGACTACTAAAACATGATAGGCTATTCCTGTTGCCCTTGGTTGCCTTCCAGAGATGAAATGTAAGTCCTTATTGCTGAAGACAGCATGCCTTTCAGACATAAGGTCTGGGTGAGCAGAGGTGGATCCATGGAGCTTTCTCCATGATGACCAATTTTCATAGCACCAGAGGGCTCCATGCTCTCTTCCCTTCAACTAAAGTAATGAATAGTTCTATGCAGCTTTGATGTGTTTGAACTACAACTAAGACCATCATGATGTGATAACCCTAAATAGAATATCCTCGTGGCAAGCAACAGCTCTCTAATTTCTCTTAAGATCCTCAACAAGAAGGACATCATTTCTGGTACTGGAAAACTAGCCACTTACTATGGGTGAGTGAAATCGGGGAATTTGAAGGAGAACCTGCAACTACCACTTTACTAAGTCAGAATAATTTTTAACTATATTCTAAACATATATCCTTATTCCCAAAGATAAGTATATTCTTTCAACTCATCACAGAAATGTCTCTTTGGCACAGACAGAGACAATTATAGAAAACCACAGCCAGTCAAAATTTAGAGAATAAGAGATTGTGTGTAATGCAGTTCCAGCTGATCTATCTATAGCATAAGTTCTGTGCCTAAGGCTCATAAATCATTTCAAAACAAGGGTCAGAAAGATTATAAAAGCCAGAGGAACAGAAAGCTTGATGTTGTATTGTCTTCTAGAAATGTCAGAGAGGCTATGTCATATTAAAATTATTTAGATGTTCTTAGTGAGAATTTCTTTCTTACCTACCTGAGCTCAAATCCTCATTTTTTCTTATGGTTTGCAAGCATTACACACCCCATTCCCCAAGTAGTCTTATATTTGCCTCCTTAAAAAGTTAACCAAATCTCTAGCAATGATGTTAACATATATTTAATGGTTCAACTTTATTAAAAGTTTTAGGTTTGTTTTCAGAACAAGTTAACATTTATGTTCAAACAGTATAAGTTTTAACAGAAGTTGTAAGAAAATCTAAAGATTTTTTTCTGTTCCTCAAAAGAAAGAATATTAATGAGGAAGTAAAAGTAAAAAAGAAAAAACTTGGAGCTAGACAATAATCTGAGTAGCTCTAAAAAGTTAAACATTGGACATGTTGCACTATGACCATCACCCCTAAGAACACATCATAGAAAGTACTTCAGTCCCCAACAAGGGATAAAGACTTGTATGCTAGCAAAAGTCCTCCCCATATTCATATCCATCAACATGCCTATTGAACTTGAAGTACCCTGTGGAGACAAGCACCTCCAATGCAGATAGGACCAAGGACTTCTGTGTGATAAATAAAAGAAATAAAGAATTGCCTTATTTATAATAGCCAGACGCTGGAAAGAACCCAGAAGCCCTTCAACAGAGGATGGTCACAGAAAATGTGGTACATCTACACAATGGAGTACTACTCAGCTATCAAAAACAATGACTTCATGAAATTCATAGGCAAATGGATAGAAGTAGAAAGTATCATCCTGAGTGAGGTAACTCAATCACTAAAAAGTACACATGTGGATTAGTTGAAAAGCTCAAATTACCCAGAATACAATCCACAGATCACATGAAACTCAAGAAGGATGACCAAAGTACAGATGCTTTAGTCCTTCTTAAAAGGGGGAACAAAAGTATTCATAAGAGAGGATATGGAGACAAAGTTTGGAGCAGAGACTCAAGGAATGGCCATTTAGAGCCTGCCCCACCTGGAGATCCAGCATACACACACACACACACACACACACACACACACACACACACACACACACACAGCCGCCAAAACTAGACAATATTGATGAAGCCAAGGAGTGCATGCTGACAGGCGCCTGATATAGCTGTCTCCTGAGAGGCTCAGCCAAAGGTGACAAATACAGAAGTGAATTCTAGCAGCAAACCATTGAACTAAGAACGGTGTCCCTGTTGGAAGAATTAGAGAAAGGATTGAAGGAGCTGAAGAGGCTTGCAACCCCATAAGAATAACAATACCAACCAACCAGAGCTCCCAGGGACTAAACCCCTACCCAAAGACTACACATGACACATGGCTCCAGCTGCATATGTAGCAGAGGATGGCCTTGTTGAGCACCAATAGGAGAAGTTCTTGGTCCTGCCAAGGCTGGAATCCCCAATGAAGAGGAATGTCAGGGCAGGGAGGTGGGAAGAAGGGTGTTTGGGGAGGGGAACACCCTTATAGTAGAAGGGGAGGGGTATGGTATAGGGGGCTTATGGACAGGAAAGAGGGAAAGGAAATAACATTGAAATGTAAATAAAAATATCCAATAATAAAGAGAAGGAATTGCAATACTGCTAAAATGCTCACTGTGCTTAACATCTACTTTGGAAAGTGTTCCTTAAGCTGCACATACTTTTTCTGAGGCATTCCATATTTTATTTATTCATTCATTCATTTATTTATTTATTTATTTATTTATTTATTGCATTACAAATTCCTTTCTTATTCTTATTTGTATTGGATATTTTTTATTTACATTTCAAATGTTATTTGCTTTCCCGGTTTTCCAGTCCATAACCCCCTATCTCATCCATCCTTCCCCTGCTTCTGTGAGAGTGTTCCCCCACCCAATCACCCACCCTTCCACCCTCTCTGCCCTGACATTCCCCTACACTGGGGAATCGAGCCTTGGCAGGACCAAGGGCTTCTCCTTCCATTGGTGCCCAACAAGGCCATCCTCTGCTACATATGCATCTGGAGCCATGGTTCTGTCCTTGTGCACTCTTTGGATGGTGATTTAGTCCCTGGGAGCTCTGCTTGGTTGGTATTGTTGTCCTTATTGGATTGCAAAACCTTTCAGCTCCTCTAATCCTTTTTCTAACTCCTCCATTGGGGACCCTGTTCTCAGTTCATTTGTTGGCTGTGAGCATTGGCATAGAAACAATAAAAGAAACTTTTTTTTATAAAAAATGGCACTTCTTAACCTATATCTGATCAAATAGCTTTATAAAAAGTTGTTTCTTGGGGCTAAAACTTTGTTCCATTCCTTTGAACAAGGAGCTACAGTCCTATATCACAAACACATACCTCTCTATGACAACATAAACAGAGTAAAAATGGTCGTCACCAGGAAGCTTCTATTCTATTTTTCCTGCTTCCTGGCATCAAGAATCTGTTCAAGTAACATGAAACCACGAAACACACTGATATTTCCACAGCCACTTCTTTTCAGACAAGAAAGCAAGAGCATAAAGATTATCATGATTGTTGACTGTGATGCTGCCGATGACATTCTCATTCATGTGTGAATAGAGAAAGAGGCAAACACCTCCTGTAAATTTGTATTATTCAATTTCATACAGGTAAAATTGGAGTAAAACCTGAGAGGAAGTGAATTGATGGCTATCGTTGTCTATGGGCACAATCAGTGTAAAAAACTGCCCTGAATATTCTCTGATGATTTTTGTTCTTACACCTTTTGCTTCCTAAGATTACTGTTTAGTACTGGAGCTGTGCTTTGAATAGCAATGCATCCCTTTGTTCTGCTAAGGCTGCCAGTGTAATAACAAGAATAATAGCCTGTCATTTTAGCTTATAGATGTCAACCCTTAGGCAAATTATGTGTCCTCTCATGCTATGAATTATTATGTAGATGCCTGATCCCCACAGGTTAAGCAAACTCAGAAACTTTCAGTTATCATAAGCATGAGCATTGAAGCGCAATATTATTCTACTTTACCTATTTGTCACCATCTAATAACTTTATCTATAGTACAATTGCTAACATAAAATATATTTCAAATGCTTAAAGCCCGCTATTTATGCTGCCAGACACATAGAGTTTTGCATTTACCATAGACCTTTCCCCTAGTAATGGGTTTTTAGTTCCAAGAGAGATAACAAAGAAATACCAAGATTATTACCTTTACTCAGATCAGTAGTTGTGCTCGCTGTTCAATCTGTGAGTGTGTGAGGCAAAGCATCAGCTACAGTGCTTTTTGTAAGCAAGAGTCTTCAATAAAAAAAAATTATTAGGGGTGGCACTGAGAAATCAGTAACTGTTAATACATAATCTCTCTGGTGATTTGCATATTAATGATTCTTCAAGAGACACTGAATAATCTGAATGGACAATCTTAACTCTGCGTCTCCTCTAACACCTATTTAGGAATCATATGAATGTCACAGAAGCCCCATCAAATATCACACTTTCTGGCTTCATGGAGTCCTATCAACAAGTGTGCCCACCAGCAGTCATTTCCTCCAACCTGACTCGGATTATCTGGCTGCTAGTTAACTAAGTGTGCTTTGACTCAGCTCTGCAATCAGCGGCCATCAAGTGGGAGCCTTTGACTGCCTGGTAAGACTTAATCCATACCATTTACCCTTCAGTTACTGGTTGTCAGGATCCTAGTTGATTCAATAACTACTTGATCACCAGGAATTCAGTCTATTGTCCTGACTCAGACAATCAGACCATAACATGCATGAATTCTGTAAAGTGAAGTAGAATGCTAAAGGCTGGAGTATACTCATAAATGAGGGGTGCTGACAGCTTTCAGGACAATATGTGGTTATGTCATGATTCTCTTCTTGTATGAATCAGAGGGCCAGTCAGTTTAGTGTGTACATTTTCAGTAAACTCCATAGAATGAAAAATAAACAGAAATATCCTATTGACTAGGAAAATTACAAAAATTATAGCATGATTTGAGCTGGAGTGATAGAAGTCCATGATATTAATAACAGCCAATCATGGCTTGAAGGATTCACAACATTATCTGTTTACACATTATGGTTGAAAGAACTTCCTAGGTATAGTCCTCTTCCTCTGCCCTCACTTTGAAGTCTTCAAGGTTCGTGAAGCATATAATATTTTTAAAATCGTATCATGTCAATACTTTGATTATTTTACCAGAAAATATATCCCAATTTCAGTTAAATTCTTTCAACTGTCTTGAGTTTCGTGGCTTTAGCTCTTTAGTACCCAACTGTTAGCCTGGTTTGGAGCCCATGAGGGGGAACCTGTATATAATGAGTGGACTGCTCATGTGGCACCCAAAATTCCAGCAGTATCCCTTTCCCCTTTTCAAAGTCTGCTCCCTGTTCCCTCACCAAGTTATTCTTTAGAAAGAGCATGTTTACCTGTTTCCCTATTAGTATGCAAGACTTGAACTGAGTAGAACATCACTGGCTTGGCTTGAAGATAATTTTATTAAATCTTATTTCCTGAATATATTTTATAGTGCAAGTTATAATTATACCAGCTCTTTGACCAACGTGATGTTCACATAGGGTTAGAGTAATTAGAATTGTAAAAATTTCTGTGTTCAACACATGCCTCCCTCATGGTGTTATGAAGCCAACACACTCACATTCTATACTATTATTTTTTATTACTCAAAACATACATGCATACATAGCCAAATACACTATTCACAGAATTTTATCTTGTTTTGAGTCAATTGTCCAGCTCACAAAATTAAGGATGTTTCTGTTAACTAGAAATTCCCCTCTCAAGCACCATAGTCACCTAAACTTATTAGATTATCAGGTTAATTGAAACATTATTATATGCATTCATATTAAATTATCACACTTTAGATGTTTGCATACAAACAATTAGATCAAGATGATATGTTCCAAATAATTTCTGTTTGTAAAATATATATGTATATTTTAGGGATCAATTTACTTCAGTTCAGCCCTCAGTATCTGAAACTATATGTGAGAAATGTATACATAATCCCATTTACCCTATCATAACTGAACAATCATAAAGTACATATAGTTAATTTACTGAACAGATGTTTGTACAGCTCCTATCAGTGCAGTTAGCTATTGTTATTCAGCATGTATTGGTATATAATATCTGCCCTACAGAGGCAATTAATTTACATTCTAATGCTGAAGGTGCAAAATAGCATGCATTCAAACAAATACATATATAATTTAAGTGCAATAAATGTAATGATAGAAATAAAAAAGGAGGGAAGCAGGATGGGTGACTTGGTTTGGTATGATGTTTTCTATTTCTATTCTCTCTCTCTCTCTCTCTCTCTCTCTCTCTCTCTCTCTCTGTTTGTGTGTGTGTGTGTGTGTGTTGTGTGTGTTGTGTGTGTTAAATTCAACCTCATGAAAATATCCATTACTAATCAAAGAAATCCATGACTATCATAATTTATAATAGCTTAGAATTAGGCAGCTGTTCATAGATATTTGTGGCTCTTTGGGTAAACTTTAAAATACCATTATTATACAGTTTTGAGACAATGCATTTTGTCTGAGATATGGGGAAAATGATAGTTAACATTTTTCTAGTGCCTTAAATAGGGTACTGGGTTCTCATTTTTTTATGGACTCCCTAGGAACAAACTCATAATTCATATTTCTAACCTCTTTTGGTCTGTCATAAATTTTTAGCTTTTGCAAAATGATATCGATTTAGGAAATACATTACAAAGTCTTGCAAAGGGTACTGTGCAATTTTGTGCTCATAGTTACATCGCTTGATGGTATTAGGTTTGCTAGGAATTTCCAGGCTGTGAGCAGTACCAGCCTGCTAGAATTTCTTAAAACCATCATTTGGCTGCCTAAAGCAGAGACTGTTTCCAATAACATAAAAGAAAAGAAAAAAATGTACCCAAGTCCATCTATCTGGACTGATGAGCATGACTGTACTATCTGTTCAGTTTGCTAGATGAAGTGCTTGTTTACTCTAAATCTAATTTTACAAGATCAAGGTTGGGAAACCGATGAGCTAGATTAAATTCTGAATTAAAGTGGTAGAAGGGAAGCTGGAGTGCAGAGAGGCAGTGTTATAAATAAGGTTTAAATAGTGATGGCAGACCAGAGAACATATCTGTACAATATTATCAACAGTTGGGCAAGAATGGGTATCAGGAAGTTCAACGATTTGAGGAAGCAAAAACAAATGGGTAAAGATGGTAAAAAAAATTACAAAAAACAGTACATTCTAAACCATTTCTTATTCCTTACATAAGGATGCAGACTACTAAACAAGGCCCAACAAAAATAAAGGGCTTGGCAATAAAGTGAACCTCAAGTCAATAGACAAAATTTCAGCCTTATCTTTCCATTTCTTCCATATGGATCTGTGCCTTGTCATATATTCTGCCTTCACATGGGGCCCCGGCATGTGACAACAGCATGGCACATCCTACCTGAGTTTGCAATAAAGGACAGATGGAAACCTCAAGTTCTCAGAGTGTGTCCCACTCCCTTGTTACATTTTATTTGTGGCAGAAAAACCTGAACACAGTTCCTGAGTATTACAAAGTTTTGGCACAATTTAAAAATCTGACAAATATTGAATATATGAACCAAGCAGAATTAACCAAGGATCAAGTTTTAAGGACAAGCAGAGTAAAGGTGGGTTAAGTATAAGTTGACAGAGTAGCAATAAGGAAAGCTACTGAAAGGCAGACAATTCCGGAATTCTAAAAGGGAATAGAGGAATTTCCTCTAAAGGGAATAGAGGAACTGATCAAGCAGGGGAACAAAGAAGATTTGACATTCAGTGGGGTCTAAAGGCCTGATCATTCACAGAAATACTCCAAACAGACAACCTACTGATAGAATGGTGGGTAACTGGGCACACGGCAGACAAACTGAGAGCTATTGGAGACAGACTTAAGCCAAAGTGAGAAGGTTGGACCAGTAGAGCTTTAGATTGTGGCAGGGTTTTTCCCCTCTTAATGCACCCTGGCTATTACAGCTTCTGATTTATTTGTGAATAAACACTTCAATGTCTGCAAAGGAAGGGCATACAGACATAAGTAGCTCATCAAACTAATTTAACCCCTTGTAACAGGCTAGCTGGAACAATGGCAGGTTTGATGGCTAATGGAATATGATGTAGTTGAATTTTCACATGACGTCTAAACACAGCTAACAATGGTGTTGTTTTATCAAATTCGGCTAAGAGGAATATGTACAAGTTGGTAACTGTAAACAGAAGTGTCTCCCAAATCATGATTGAAACAGATTTTTATTTGGTATCTAAATGAAGCCACACAGATCAATAAGTCATGGGAGCAAGTAACAATTTGGTATTCCCATCTGACAAATGATACTGGAAACTCTTGGAATGTTGCTCTTTTCCAATGACAGTGCTACATAGACACAAAAGAGAGGTCCGGGTGGGGGATTACCAACAGCCAGCTCAGCTGGTTCAAGACAAACATTGAATATGAATTTCCTTTACAATGTTAACAAGTAATGAAGTTCATGTCAAACAACAATCATGGCTTATCCACAAATTCTTCCACATCCGTGCTACACCAAGTTAACATGTCAGAAAATGCTATGCACATAGCTTCTTCTAGACACAAAGAAACTTTGATAAATAATTACTCTACACATTGAGGAATCCAGTCTGTGTTGCCCTTGGTCTTAGAAGAAGTAAGTGTTTGGTGTTAATTCGTCTCTATAATGATCAGCAACTAGCTGGAAGTGAGCCCAAGTCAGTTACTTTTATCGGTCGAGTAGAATACAATTAACTCAACTAGTTTACCCCTTTCTTTAATTGGTTGGTTTACGTCCTACTGAAAGAAGTTCAGTGCCACACAGAAATACTTTATCAAGTAAAAAGACAAACTCAAAAACCAGCCATACTTTCTGACTTTTTGAAATAGATTATGCTGTTTTTTTCAAAAGTAAAATGAGAGGAAAAATTTACATTTTTCAGTTTTTTTTAACATGAAGAAACTTATATAAAACACACCTCAAAGATTCAAAATAAACCCACTGTTTTCTTTGTGGGGTTAAGAAGTTGCCCCTTCATAGATAATGTAGATCTTTACCTCAGAGAATTTAGTAATTTAGCCATTATCTTTCACAGTTCGAATTTTTCTAATGAAAAAGGTACGTACTGACCTGTTTGCTGAGAGTTGATCTATGCCCACTTGTGTCTGCCAGGTTAACCTATGCTTCTCCATGAGGATAAACTGTGAAACTACTGATCCTGTTTGTATATTCCCTCAAAGAAGACTTTCTTTTTCATCTTTCATTATTCTTCCAGAAAATTATTAATTATTAATAATTATTAATTTCCAGGAAATCTGTTGCTCATTTAGAATTGCATAAGTATATGGTTATTTTATAATGTAGAGTAATGGATATTCATGGAAATCTAATTCTATGTGTGTCCACAACAAGGAAATGCTCTTATTTGGCAAATATACCAAAACTGCTTTAAAAAATTAATCCTTCTGAAATTGAGAAACTGTGATGCATATATGGTCAATGGTCTACTAGTCCTCATTACTTCTATACATAGCTTTAATATTTTTTCTCCATCTTTATTAAATTGTGTATTTTTACTTACATTTCAATTGTTATTCCCTTTCCCGGTTTCCAGGCCAACATCCTCCTAAACCCTCCTCCTCCCCTTGTATATAGGTGTTCCCCTCCCCATCCAACCCCTATTACCGCCCCCCCCAATGATCTCGAACACTGGGTGTCCAGTCTTGACAGGACCAAGGGCTTCCCCTTTCACTGGTGCCCCTACTAGGCTATTCATTGCTACCCATGAATTTGGAGCCCAGACTCAGTCCATGGGTACTGACTTAGTCCCTGGAAGCTCTATTAACATTATAGTCTCAAGTCATGGCATGTGTGCATGTGCGTGCATGCATGTGTGCATGCATGATGTGTGTGTGTGTGTGTGTGTGTGTATGTGTGTGTTTGTGTGTGTTACCAGGAAAGAACCAATAAACTCTTGGGCCTTACACATAAGTGTCAGGTGCCCTACACTTTAGCTTCCCCCAACTCACTGAATTGCCCTAGTAGAATCTTAGTTTTCATTCCTTTTTCTTCAACCCTGGACATTAAAATTGTAATTCTGAGTCTCTTGGCCCAGCATTTTAGATGAAAGAATAATGATGGAATAGTATCCTAACTGGTTTTGCTATTTGTTTGTTTTATTATATTGGAAAATACTCTTCAAGAGTCATCAGTAATCTATTGAGTTACATAGTATTTAAGATTTTCAGTAGAAATTTTGCATTACATTATATAACATTTAGATCAAACTATTTTCTAAACACATATTGGAATGAGTAGATTTACATATTGTGCAAGCACTCAAAATGCAGAATAGACTTTCTAGTATTTATGAACTACATTGAAGAAAGCCATATATTTTCAACAGTTCTTTTTATGAAGCTTATATATGCTTGGTAAGACGAGCATTTGGTAATCTCTTCACATTTTGATTACATTTCATGGGATTTATTCATGCAAACCCTCCAAAAGGAAAGCTATGCCAGAAAGTTATTTTATCTTCTGTGGAACAAATCACAAGAAGTGTAAATAAAATATCATGAGAAGTTATTTTCCTATTTTTGAACATTTTCTCTTTAGCATCATGACCATATGTTGGTGATATATCCTGCTAATCAACAAATATATCTTGCCTGTGCTTTGCATCTCTCAGCCTTCAAGTTGTCTCCTTCCACTCCCCTGTGATCTGGCCTTTAGAGACAAAGTCATTTATTACATAATTAATTTATATTGCTTGTATTCTTATTTTGAAGAAAGCATCTCAATATAAATTTCAGATAATCCTTGAACTTGATATGCTCTTGACTCAGCCTATAGAGGTCTAGTATCCCATGTATGAGCCAGTGCTTCTGTCCTTTTTTTTTCTATTGTATGTGAACATCTCAGGGTATTTTTTGTATTTCAGTCAAGATCTGGTGACAGGTAATTTCAACAAAAAGAATCACTCACAGCTATGAATTTAAGGTGGAGAAGCCTAGTAGGGGTGATTTGTTAACAAGTTTGAAATATTTCTTCTCACATAAAGTGAATTCCAGCACATGAGGCATTTAACTCTGCAACCACAGTGAAGCTTTCTAACATAGGACTGGTTTCCTGAGAAGCTAGCTTTCTGAGAGAGATCTCTGCTCCACTGAGCTGCCTGGCCTTCAGGTGTGGACACTCACACAGCCTGGCACTGTCTAGCAAGGGAAAACAGTGTTTTGCTGAGTTCAGGTGTCAAGAACCAAAATACCTGAATAAGTCACATCCCCAGTGCCACTTTTAAAAGTATAAACATAACTTTAAAATATAGTTTACTCAGGGGCTGGGGATTTAGCTCAGTGGTAGAGCGCTTACCTAGGAAGCGCAAGGCCCTGGGTTCGGTCCCCAGCTCCGGAAAAAAGAAAAAAAAAAGAAAAATATAGTTTACTCAGACTAGAGAGCTGGCTCAGTGGTTAAGAGCACTTGCTACTCTTGTAGAGGATGTAAGTTCTGTTCTAGCCTCACAAAGTGGCAAAGTGGCATCGTCCCCTTCTTGGACTTAGACTTGGAATTCTTGATGAGAATTCTTGTGCATAATTCATTGCCTTTGCTAGGAAGTACTCTGAACGACCACTGGAAAACCCCACTGAGTCACCGGGTACTTTCTAAATTCTTTTTTCTATATAAAGTGTATAGAAATGTTTATAGTTTATTTAAAATATTTAAGTATGGGCAAGGATGAACATGTCTGGATGATTTAAAACACTGGTTTTCCCATGGCTCATTTCTCACTTGCTGTCAAGTAGAAATTCTACCGTCTTCAACATTCTCCATGTCTCCTGCTTAACTTTTGTGTTCCTCTACCTGCTGTTCTCCTCCATATTCAATACAGTAGCCAGTGTGCTCCTATCAAACATGGTTTCTCATTTTATTTAAATTGTTTCATATTGGGTTCCGTATGTATTAACATCCTATTGTGTCCCTTTTCTCTCACTGTGTTCCAGTCACACTGTCTTCAATGTGCTTTTAACACACCAAGCACAGTGCATTCACAAGGCTTATGCATGTGTTTTTCCTTTCACCAGGAATAGTCTTCTCCAAAATATGTAAAGAGTTATATTGTCAAATCGCTTGGATCTTTGCCTAAATGACTTTCTCACAGCAGAATAATGACAGTCTCAGCAATGCCCTGAAAAGAACTCACTGAAGTGACTCTCTAACGTCATTTCTTTTAAAAATCTTTGTACTGAAAATGCATTTCATATATTATATCTTGTAAAATAAGTTATTTGCCAGATCTCCTCTTCTGATAGACCAAGAAATGTTTTTCAAGCTCATTGGGCAATGAAATATTAGTCACATATTAAAGATTTAATGAATAAATTTTACTTTAGACATTGTCAAAAATACAATAGTGAATTTTTATAATATTAACATGTAAGTTGAATTTTAAATTTTCATACAGATGTGTTATTAATAGACATAAGAGCTTAACATCTGCTCCTTATCAAGTTAACTTTATTTCACTGTATGTGGAAGGCCAATTTACTTTTGGTTTTCCAGAATTCAATACCCCCAACAAACACCATCTACTTTCTCTCTCTCCTTTGCCCCCGTCTATCTCTGTCTGTCTCTCTGTGTCTGTCTCTCTCTATGTGTGTCTCTCTCTGTCTCTGTCTTTGTATCTATCTCTCTTTCTCTATCTCTCTGTGTTTGTCTCTGTCTGTGTGTGTGTGTGTGTGTGTGTGTGTGTGTGTGCGTGCGCGCGCGTGCGCATGTGATGAACTCACTAGGGAACTGGAAGAGTTTATTTTGTACTGATTTTTCCATAGGTAGAGACCTAATAATGTCATTTCTTATAATAATCATGAACATGTAGTTGCACTTGACAGTTATTGGTAGAATGTACACCAAAGAATACTTGGAAAAAGATCATTTTCTCTTTGACATGATTACTTTTAAAACAGGATCTTCCTGTGTCCACTTGCAACTCCCTATCCTCCTGCCTACACCTTCCATTTACTTAGATTCTAGACACACATCAAAGTAGGCAGCTATTATTTGATTTTTAACAGAAAAAGGACGTGGCAGGGTTTGCATGTATTTTTTTTTTTGATGCCGTTGAAAGGGCACATTTCAGGACCAAAGGGTAATGTCTTTCCATATTAAACATCAGTCTCTTTGCCTCATCTATCTAATGGGGATTGATATATCCACATGACTATGTTGGACATAGACAGTTATTGATTTGACAATGTATGAGGACAGAGCCCACAGTCTGACTCATGGAAGAGAGCAATTTCTTTTTCTTTCACCTGCTTTCCATTTGCCCTCCATTCACTTCCACCTTACCTATACCATTTAGGGCGACCCCATCCTTATTTAATCAGAGAATCTGGCAAAGTGCATTTGTTTGACTACTATGATAGTTATATCAGTCTCAATCATCTGCATCGTTTGTTCTCATATGCATAATTTTGTAGAGGGGAAAATTTGGCAAGTTTATATCAATCCTTCTTTTCTGTTCCCATTTTCACAAATGCAACATTTTCTGTGGCTTTAAGTTGTCATCTGAAGTTACAGTAAAACTTGATATATTGGACACATTTGGTGACCTCAACCAGACAGATTCAATTCTGATGAGCAGATCCAGGCTGGGCCCCACATCTTCTCAGTACTAGATTCACATTCCAAGTACATGCCATTCCATTGTATGTTTCCAAAAAAATCTAAGGGATTATATTCAATAACTGGGAACATAAATTATTTGTTGCTATTAATCTTTTTAAGTTTTCTTTCAGATATTTTAGATAAATTACTTTCCCTGTGGATTTGAAGATAGACAAACTGACTAATACAATACAAAATAAATCATTACATTTTAATTAACTAATTAAAAATGAACAAGGTTGTATGATGTATCTCAACAAAATATGTCATAATGGAGCCAATAAAATGGTTCACCCACTAAAGGCACTCACTGTTAAGCTTGGTGATTTGAGTTCAAAGGAAGGAGAGAATCAACTTTAGTAAGTTATCCTCTGGCATCCACAAACATGGATAGTGCGCGCGCGCACACACACACACACACACACACACACACACACACACACACACCACGTAGCTACCCACCCCCACATACTAACACAACCTCATGCATACACACAATAAATAAATAGGTACATAATAGATGGGTGGATGGACAGATCCACTATTTCCTGTGACATAATGCATATGCACTATGTCATAACAATTTCATCTATTAATTTCATCTATTAATCTAATATCACTCAGAATTAATTACGTATACCAAGCATGATTTGGATTCTTTTACCTTAAATAGAAATACTAGTCTCTTAAGTACTTATATTCATATATTATATACACAATCATATGTGTATCTGGCTACACTGTCAAATTATATACATTCAGCTATATTCACACAATTTTATACCATATTAGATAATCCCAGAAGAACCAATTAACTCATTATTATTATCTCATGCTTACTCTAGAAGTAAAAAATGGAGTAGAAATATTTTGATAACTGTCCCAGAGTTATAATATGTACTTGGTAAGGCCAAGGTTCCTTGTCCCCTATGCTTTATAAGACTAATAGTTGGATGAACTTACTTCTAAACATCCAGGTTAGAACAGTGTAGATTTAAAGTGAAGAAACCCAGGTGATCAAAGTTAGAGTTACAAGTCCTTTTGATGCCATGGACCCCTGAGACAACGGACTGAGAAAGGACTATTAGCTCTTTCCTCCTCTCTGCTATACAGATAAGTTCAATTAAATAATGTAATTATTCATTTAAATAAAATGTGGAAAATATCTCCTATTGTTAATCAAACTGCTAAGATAAAGAAACAAATTGAAAGACTAAGATATTGTCACCAATTCCAAGTTTTGAGAACTAAATACGGATCCCCTGCCTAAGTTTGGATTAAATCCTAAAATGGAAGGATTTAGTGAAAAGAAAAATGCAAACCCATGGAATATTGTGGTTCGGTCATGGTGTCATGCTAATGCTAAACTTTCAGTTTTGAGAAATCTGATATCATTACATTAAATGGAAACACCAGGGAGATTTGCTGGAGGGCTTATGGGGACTCTGTGCTGTCTTTGAAATTTTCTTATAAATACAACAGAATTCTAAGAGAAAATGCTAAATGTTCCCAGTTTCCTCGGGGAGGTGTTTTTTTCTTATTTATGGTGAAATGATGCATGGTGGTAAGTAACATATGATAACCACATCCAATAGAAGACAAACTCTATCTTAGACAATTTTAGTGCTTACTGTACTAACACCACACTCTTAAATCGTTTTAATTTCTAACTTAAAGTTTTAGGGAACTGTATGAAAGGTATCATAGTGTGTGTGTGTGTGTGTGTGTGTGTGTGTGTGTGTGTGTGTGTATGTGTGTGGATTCATATATATATATATATATATATATCTTCATATACTGAATGTGTATTATATATATTGTTAATAATAAAAATCAAAGAAAAAGAGTCTATCAGTTTGATAGTGAGTGAAGAGATAAAATGTATACTGTGTGTGTGTGTGTGTGTGTGTGTGTGTGTGTGTGTGTGTGTGTAAAGGTACATCTCCCAAATACTTTTTTTGATCACGATTCAAACACAGGTATCAGAAGGTCCCCTGATTCAGCCATCATACAGAAACGCTTATAAATTTCACACTTCCCCCTTTTCACCAATGGCACAAAATCCATTTTCAACTAATACTTTCAGAACAGATCTAAACATTGGAATCATCTTCCTTTTCATTAAGCCTATTAGAGTGGAGGATCGATCTTTCCTTTGTCCTTTTCCCTACACACTGCTCATGAAGAGTATTTATTCATTTCCACTTCGCTTACTTAAATATAAAGGCTGTTGCTACTGACACTTCAGAAAGTATGGGGAGTGCATACATGTGTGAGAGTATGAATAACTGAAAGAATGAGATATTAGAATATGGTTCAGGTTAGAATTCATTTCCAGGAAGATAGATGAATATTAGCAAAATTTCAATCACACACATAGTATTTCTTCACTAAACATTTGTTTCTGATGATAGCATATTTTTCCCCTTAAGGAAAGGATTTTAATGGTTAAATATATATAGTTGGCCTTACTCTAAAGGGTTTGGCTTATGCTGCCATGGTACATAAATAGTACTGTGTATGTCTCTTGAAAATTTTTAGAAGAAAGTCAACAAAAGAGAGGATTGACTGAAATGTCATAAGCTTATTTTCTAAAAGAGTAAGTCTGATAAACAACAAAAGGTATATTTGTATATATTTATACATATATGTAACAATAATAATAAAGTAGAAGAGGTTATCCGTTTGAGAGGGAGGGAAGACATGAAGAATATTGCATGGAGGGGGACTTGGGAGGGACTAGAGAGAGGAAAGGAAATGGGAAAAGTAGTAAAATAATGTTTTATTAATATATATTTATAAAAGAATAAAACTGAGTAATAATATTTGAGTATTACTAACTGAATAATAATTGTTTCATTATAGATAATGTTTTCTAACAAAAAATCAGTGCTTATTCTGGAATCAATAAGAACACAATATTACATCTATAAAAGATCATGTTTGTCTGTCAAGTCTATCTTGACTTGGACTCTCAATTGCTAGTAACAAAGTTTATACCTTCAAGCCTGAGTTTAAATAAAGGGTGTGGTGGTGGTGGTGGTGGTGTTGATTATGGTGGTGGTGGTGGTGGTGGTAGTGGCGGCAGCATCATAACAATAGTGAAGTTCCTAGTAGAATCAGAGGGCCATATCCCCTGGGTCATAGAACTTTTTTGTTTCTTCATGTGTCCTTCTCTAATCACACTGCCACAGACATGAAACCTCAGAGTGAACTCAGAACTGCCATTCTCCAGCTTGTTTCCCTTATGTAGAAAATATTTTTTTCTCATTGTGATGGCTGAATGAAAATGGCCCTCATGTCTTATAGAGAGTGGCTTTGCTGAAGGTGTGGCCTTGTTGGTGGAAGTGTGTCACTGGGGGTGGACTTTGAGTTTTCAGCAGCTCAAGCCAGGTCTAGCGTCTCACTCTCTCTTCCTGTTGCCTGCCAATCTAGACATAGAACTCTAAGCTGCTTTTCAGCCTATATGCCACCATGCTTCTTGCCATGATGACAATGGACTAAACCTTTGAAGTGAAAGTCTGCCTCAATTAAATTCTTTCCTTAGTATTGCTCATGATGTCTCTTCACACCAAAGAAACAATAAGACACTCGTTTTTTTTCAGCAACTCAAGCAGAAACAACATCATCTACTTTACAGGGTTACAGCAAGACTTGAATGGAGGGGTTCCATGTCAAATACAGAGCAGTGTCTTATACAGAATTTTAAAAGTAGTAGTTACCCTCATTGGTTCTTGAAGGTGACCGTGAAGGTCTCTCTTTTTTATTAATTAATTATTTTATTTACTGACATTCCAAAAGCTGCCCCCCTCCTTGTGCCCCCTTGCAGAATTCTTCCCCCACGCCCCCTCCCCTTCACCTCTGAGAGGGTTCCACTGGTATCCTCCCCCGGGGGTGGGGGGCACATCACATCTCTACAGGATTAGGTGTATCCTTGCTCACTGAGGCCAGTCAAGGCAGTTTTGTGCTATATATGTTGGGGGGAGGGCAGGGGTTCTCAGACCAGACTGTGTATGCTCTTTGGTTGGGGGCTCAGTGTTTGGGAACCCCCAGGGGTCCAGGTACTTGACACTGTTGGACTTCCTGTGTGGTTGCCATCCCCCTCAGTTCCTTCAATCCTCCCCCCAACTCTTCTATAGGGATCCCTGACCTCCATCCAGTGCTTGACTCTGGGTATCTATCTCAGTCACCTGTTGGGTACAGCCTTTCAGATGACAGCCATGCTAGGCTCCGATCTGCAAGCACAATGTAATATCAGTGTTACTGTCAGGGTTTGGTGCCTGCCCATGGGATGGATCCCACATTCCTTTAATCTGTGCTCCATTTTTGTCCCTGCATTTCTTTTAGAGAGCAGCAATTGGTATGTCGATTTTGTAGGTATCCCACTGTAGGTCCTATCTGATTACTGAAGGTGGTCTCTTCAGGTTCCATATTCCCACTGTTGGGCATTTCAGCTAAGGCCACTCACATTGAGTCCTCGGAGCCTCCCCCATCCCAGGTCTCTGAGACTTCCTAGAAGTTAGCCCCACTCCTATGCCTGGCAGCTGGATATTTCCATTCATTCTCTTGGCCCTCTAGGTTTCTCTCTGGTCCCCCATCTCCATACCTGATACCGTTCCCCACATCCCCTCACCCTCCCCTTTCCCTCTCAGTTCCCCGCCTCCATCTGTCTCCCATCATTATTTTATTCCCCCTTATAACTGGGATTTAAGCATCCTCACTTGGGCCATCCTTCCTTCTTGCTAAATTTCTTACGGTCCTTGGGTTGTATCGTGAATATTCTGTACTTTTGGCTAAGATCCACTTATCATTGAGTACATATCATGCATGTCCTTTTGGGTCCAGGTCATCTCACTCAGGATGATATTTTCTAGTTCCATCCATTTGTCTGCAAAATTCATTGGATAAAAGTTCTATCTGAAGACCCAGTTATACTGCTCCTGAGCATATACCCAAAAGATGTCTGACCATACCACAAGGGTATGCGCTCAGAAATGTTCATAGCAGCCTTATTTATTAGAGCCAGAAACTAAAAGCAACCCAGATGCCCCTCAACCAAAGAATGGATACAGAAAATGTGGTTCATTTTCACAGTGGATACTATTCAGCTATTAATAAGAAGGACATCATGAAAGCCCCTCTTAATTAACAACCAGTAATTGTTAAATGAGGACAACAGAGGTTTTCTCAAAATAATTTATTAAGAAGAAAACCACAACCATTTTACTTAAAATAATTTTATTTTGTTAGATGGGAGATGCATAGATTTATAGAAATGACAATTTGATGAAGGCATTGGAGTTAGAATTATATTCACTTATATCATGAGACACATGTTTTCTGATTGGAAAAAATGCATCTTCACAGCTCATAGTCTAAGAGGGGACAGAAGGAATGAAATGTACTATCTTCCCCTGGGTACCCTTAGAGCCTAACTATTTTGAATTGTACTCACCTATTGCCTCTCAGGTGCTAGGACTTGACTTAGCTATTTTTCTTTTAGTTTTATTAATTTGATATATTTCTCCCTTTATGGGTGTGCCTTCACTAGAGTATTTATTTCTGTTAGGAGGGGGCACTTATTTTTAGGTGTGTGTTTGTATTTCACATAAACATATATATTATTTCCTATGGAAAATGTTCATGCTAAAGAGTATAGTATTTTTGTTAAGGTATCTATTTGCTTTTCTAAAGGCAAAATTACATAAGAAACCTTTGCTTTTTCAGTTATGGCTAGTAGCAATCAGAGATTAATTCTTATTCTTTGCAAAAGAAGAAGAGAGTGTCCTGCCCCTTAGTTTCTGGGATTATGAAGTCCTTTCCTTCCTTTCCCTCCTGTCCATCTCTGGCCCCTAATTTTACTTCTATGAGTTGCTACAACTTAAGTAATGGATTCCATTTGGATATGGGAAAATAAAAAGCTAGTTCCCCATAGCAGAGATCTTGGTGAGAAGTCCAAAAACTTTTTTTCATTAATGACCAAGAAACAACTTCTAACCAAATGCCAAAGTTCCATAGAAGCCACACTCCATAATTGTCACAACAAGCATCTAAAATGTAGCTGTTTGTTTGATGCTGCTTCACCCTACGTGTTGAGGTTTGTTCTGGTGCTATGTGCTGTAATATTAAATTCTGTATCCCAAGGTCTAACTGCCTCAAGACAATTGAATTTTTATGTGTACTACCTTTTGTTATGCAAACCTTGCTCCTTAATTTAAATAAAGTGGTCTACAGCCTATAGCTGGACAGAGAAAAGGTAGGTTCCTGAGGCAGAGACCACGAGGAGAGAGAAGGCTCAATAGGGTAGTTGGGTCTTGAGTGCATGGCCATGAGGGACACCAGTTTGAGTAGGAGTGGCCCAGGCTGAACATGGCAAGGGATATCTTTAGGTCATTTATAGAGAAGTAGAGAAAATAGCACAGAAGGTTGATCTCTGCCCAGCTTTAGTGCTCTAAGGCTTATTATAGATATAAAGGCTTTGTGTCTTTTATTTGGGAACTAAATGGTTAGAAAACCCCAAAAAATACTTATCAAACATCTAGGCATGCTTAGCATGGACCCAGTCTGTTTGTGTGTGCTTGTGCATGTGTGTGGAGCTGGGGGATCTGTGGAGCAGAAAAGGGACTTGTCCCTTGCTCTACTGGGTCTACAGATTCCACTTGCTGCTAAGGAACCATAAATAAGAGGAGGTAGAAGCCATTAGATTGGTCATACAACCCATGGGGCTGAGTGACTGAGTGACAAGACACCTGGTCTGGGACCAAGTGTTCTATCTGACTACTGTTTTCCAAAAGCTCAGATAAAAATTTTGGCATTACTTCATGCCTCTGTGCAATAGTCATAAATGCCTATGGCAGGTTTTCTGTTCTGTTTTGTTTTGTTTTGGGTTGAAAAATGAAACTTGTATAATCCAAATCATCTGATAAAGAACTGTAACAAATTAATAAAAGGTTTTTTATAAAACAGTACAATAAAAGTTTTCTAAAAATCCATTCAATGTTCGATGGGACAAGGAATTAGGCATTGACTTTGTTTACAGCATCACCAGCCAGTCTTTATCTGCTAAATTTTAAATCAGCAGGTTTCCAAACAGGCTAGGGCCTAGGTCAGCAGGGCTAGCTGACACAACAGATTTGTATCTGACTCCCACACGTATGACCAGCAGATTTAACAGCCCATAAAACAGCCTGTGGAATGGAAAGGGCACTCAAAAGGCTAGCAGGAAAGAAAGGACCTGGGCCCAGCATCTGAAAACAATGCTGTGTCGATTTATCAGTCAAGTGCAGCAGCTTGAAGCTGGAGAGTAGCTGCTGGGATGCTCAGCATTGCTGGAAAAAGGGTTTTGGCAGCAGAGAAAATGCCTGTTTTTCCTATTGCCCTTGATGAGCTTTGAAATTCGACACGGAAAACCCTTGGTAGGCATCAGATGCGCAGGATCTGTGTGACTTCCGGGTGCATTTTTGAGGGTAGAGTCCATTTTGAGGAATTTTTAAATTAGGGCTTTCTTGTGAATGTGGTAAAATGGAATTTCTAACAAGGTAACTAATGGAAGGTATTTGCATGACTCATTTATCCCTTTATAGCACATGCATGGCCAGACAGGGGTGTTATCTACTCTGTTTCTAAAATTACCTTTAGGAGACTTCCAGTCTTCGAGAACTTCAAAGGAAGTCTAGAGAAAACATATTTTGTCAGGTTACTTTAAAAACAGGTAATTTGGCTTTTAAATCAAAGAAAGAAAAATCCTCAAAGACTGCAAAAATCTACACTTCAACAATTTCTGGCAATAACAGAAAAATTGGGAAAAATCAAATTAAATCAAGGTTGTAAAGATGCACCCCCTTTGTGATATGAAAACATAAGGAAATGCCATGTCTTATATATTCCATGTTTCAATGTTTAAATAATCTGATCCAAACCTTTCTTCCATTTTTAAAAAAGAGCCCTTTAAACTGGCAAAGGGTTCTTGCAATGAAGAGATTTCTCCCCATTCCAGTCAGTGAATGACACAGAAAATGTGGGCCAAACATAAAAATTTTCTACGGGCTACTTCAACATTTTATAAGGTCTTAAAGAATTTATAATTTTAAATTTATAAGGAGCAAAAGGCAGCCTGCTGGTGCTTTTAACCCTTTTAGTGTCTGCCTTTCCTTCTGCAGTTGGAAGTTTTCTTTGAGACTGCACACCCAATCAGCCACCACCAAGGCAAGCCTACCGGCTGTCTCTCCTACTGAGAGGATTCCTTATTTCACTGAACACATCCAGTGAAATGGCCCATTTGCTTTACAAAGCCCAAGACCATATTGTTTTCATCTGTGTTTAAAAACATTTTGTTGTGTTCTGGTTACATGAAGTCTCACAAAAATAAAAATCAAGTTGATGGTTATGCTCAAGGTTAGTTTGGACTCAGAATGAGGTGGGCACGTGGCTGTGGATTCTCTGAGAATCCTGTCTGCAGAGACACTCATAATTCCAGGTATCAAAGACTCAACAGTTGTCCTACAAAACATTTACCTTCCTCTGTAGGTCTAAAATGTCTATCAACAATGCTTATTGTAAAGCAATCTTAAACCCATAAATGCACAGTGGCAATCAATGAGAAAAGCAATCTTTCAGCCTCCATTCATTCATCATTCACAATGAGGAATTGTCACAGAGCTCTTGGGGAAGAATTGTTCCAAAAACAACTCAACACAAGAAAATAAGGGTAAGAGTAGAAAAGGCTACAGAAGAGAGAACAGTAGAAGACGGGGCTCACCCCAAGCCATTCCTCCTAGTGTCATTGTCTACTTCTGCCATCTGTGTTTCTAGCATCTATGGTGTTTCCTGTATCCAGAAAAGAACAGTGGTAGTCGCAGCCCTGGGAAGAGAATACAAACAGCTATCCAATGTTTGCTTAAAACTGGGTTGGAACATTTGATATTTAAAGAGTTGGCATAAGGGTAAATTAAATATCTGTTTCTCCTTGCTAGCTCTGGGTTAAGTTCTATAACAAGAGAGAAATGTTTCTAGACTATCTCTCTGCTGCTTTGCAGCAGAATCCTGTAAAGGTTAAACTTCAATGTTAACAGCCTCAGCTCTTCTAAAGGTGAAATTTAAACCTTGGACATTTAACTGCCTGCTTATTCTACCTTTTGTGAGAAACTCTATCACAAATTCCTTCCAATATTTAGTCAGAAGTGTTTTTTTTTTCTTCAGAAAGATTTTAATACTACTTTTGTTGGGTAGAAAAAGATACTGAACAAGTCAATATCCTGGGCTTTTGGAACCAGCTGTCCAAGTCTCTTTGAAGCTGCTGTCACCCAGCCATTCCACTCTCCTGCCACCATGTGCCTGCTCTCTTTCCGCCTCCTTCTCTCATTCCAGTACTGTTCATATTTGAGATCCACAGTTCTGAGGCTGGTGAAAAAGGTTTTGGAAAATGTGGGTTCCCCAAAGCACACCTTGTACACTGGCATAGTTCCTCTTGAAAGGGACATAGAAGTGATTATTTTAGGGATACGTCTTGGTTTTTAAAATATGGCAGGTTGTTCTCACACATTGTTTTCTGATGTCCAAGGATTCAGATCTTTATGGGTTTGAGTTGAATAGTGTGGTTTATATGAAATGTTTCTACACACATACATGCCAGGCTTTTTTTCTGAAAAGGTAAAATGGTGAAAAAACAAACAAATAAACAAAAATAGACAGGTGACCTAACAGAACAATACACACACACACACACACACACACACACACACACACACACACACACAAAAGAATATCTTCTATATATGACTATATAAAAATCACCAGTGCACAGCTCGTTTCTGAGGCCACATTAAGGAGAAAATATGCACAAGGAAAGCAAAGAATTCTGTAAGGAAACCTAGTAAGCTTTTTGTAAAAAGGAATAAAACTTCTGAGCTCTAGTTTCCTGGTAGTTAAGCATAGGAGCTTGAATTAATTGTTTTTATTTTTAAAGTATTTTACGAAAAAGGTTTTGTTTGGGCTGTAAGCCAATGGCAAGGACTTGATTACTAGATAGTTGCCTCGCTTTCCCATGCAAAAGGTTATTACAAACATCAAACCCAGGGTATAGCTGCTGTACAGTGAGCACCATTGATAGAAATCTTAGGCCTACATAGAAAGGTAGATTTTTCCAGTCCAATTGTTGAGTCTGTGCAGTGTAGACACAATCTGAATATACAGTTTGTTCAGTTCTGGAAATACAGATATTAGAAGCATGTTTCCTAAACATCCCAAAGCACTGTTTCAAGTAAAGGCTGAGCACTTAAATGACTGCACACACAATGCTAATACAGGTAGCTCCTTTTTTTTATAGCCATGTGAATGAGAGCTGAAACATTTTATATTTAATTACTCTTTCCTTTTTGTAGGGTTCACCCAAAATATTTCACTTTCTATATACGAATATATAAGAGCAAATGGCACTAATTTGTAGTCAAATTCACCAAGATACATTCAGGATTTTAAGTCTCAATTCACACTCTTTGAAATCGTGATAAGATAAGAACAAATATATGGTTTCCTTTGATTATACTCACAAACATAGTCAAAATGATGCAAGTATAATATTAATCGGATTTTGTAAAGAAAGAAAAAAACCAAAAGACAATGTTCAGTGGCACTGAGAACTAGGAATGGTACTGTTGCTAGGGTCCAACATCAGTAGAGCTGACAACTAGCAATAGAAATTTGGGGAAAATGGTTTAAAAGTCCTTTTCTCAAAAGCAATATTATACTACCTTATAAGAAACCAACAGAGAGGCTAGAGAATCTCAGTTATCTTTCCCACTTTTAAGAGCAAAGGTCAAGAAGCCTCTGAGGAACGAGAAACCCGTGCCACTGCTGTAGGACTGAGCTGAGTGAGGACGATCCAAGCAAGCCCAGCGGTGCCCACAGAAAAGCATGCTCTTGCTGGCTTGGTTCAAAGATTTTTCTTTTTTCCTTTTTATCTTTCCTTCTTTCTTTTATTTATTTTGTCGTTGTTATTGAGTGAAGTTGTTTCCTAAAACAGAAAAACATAAGCCATAATCAAAGAAAATTTAGAAAGTAACAATAATTAAAACTACATTTTGTCTTGAAAAAAAGTTGTGACCGAAATTATACTCGGGGAAGAAATAAATTTTATTATTTTAATGGTTCAACAGGAAGGAATAAAAATAAGTTAACTAAATAAGCAAAGCAGGACTAGAATAAGAAAATTAACCAAAGACAGGCCAAGAAGGGAATAAAATAGATGTCAATGTTTATGTTCTTACCCTGTTAACTTCTTTATATAAATTAATATAATACTCCCTACCTCTCAGAGTAGTAGCTATTCTTACTGACACTATTTCACAAATGTGGAAATTGAGTCTATTTTTCCCATATGAGGAAGTGGAATCAATGATTCATCAAAGCAATGCCTATTTGTTATTTAAAAAAAAACACGAAGGATATGACCTATACTAATTAATTGGTGAAAATGAATCTATTACCAAAAGTACAAGGAGATTCATAAAATTTAAAATGTTTATATTTCGTTTAAATTACATTTAGATCTCTTAATAGTCAAGTGCCAAAGAAAATATCTGGCGTTGCAATACAATGTACATCTCCAATATAGGCTCAAGAAGTACTTAAAATGCTTAAAAAGGAAAAGGAAACAATATGCATCGAATGCTAAGTTCTCAAAACTAATGATATAAATTAGTAGGGAGTACTTTCAAAGGTGTTCAATATCCTCAGCTATCAGGAAAGTTTGGAGTAAAACTACTTTAAGATCCCATCTCGCCTTTTCTCCAATATGGCGCCAAAAGCGAAGGAAGCTCCTGCCCCTCCCAAAGCCGAAGCCAAAGCGAAGGCCTTGAAAGCTAAGAAGGCAGTCCTGAAGGTGTCCACAGCCACAAAAAGAAGAAGATCTGAACATCACCCACTTTCTGGCGGCCCAAGACCCTGCAGCTCCGGAGGCAGCCAAAATATCCTTGAAAGAGTGCACCCAGGAGAAACAAGCTTGACCACTATGCTATCACCAAATTCCCACTGACCACCGAGTCGGCTATGAAGAAAAATAGAGGACAACAACACGCGTGTGTTCATTGTGGATGTTAAGGCCAACAAGACCCAGATCAAACAGGCTGTGAAGAAACTCTATGACATTGATGTGGCCAAAGTCAAGACTCTGATACGGCCTGACCGAAAGAAGAAGGCATATGTTCACTTGGCTCGTGATTATGACGCTCTAGATGTTTCCAACAAGATTGGGATCATCTAAAGTGAGTCCAGATGGTTAATTCTAAATATATACTTTTTTTTCTACCATAAAAAAAGATCCCATCTCATCCCAGTCAAAGCTTCATTAAAACTACAAATGACAGCAAATGCTTATATGAACTTGAAGAGAGGGGAATCATCCTACCCTCTTGGTAAACTAGTAAGGCCATTTTATATATCAGTTGACATTTGTCTCAAAAAAAATAGTAATAGACCTACTGTATGACCCAGCTTTGATGTCCCTGAGCATATACCCCATGTTCTTGGAGGTACTTGTATATCCATGTTTATTGTTGCTCAACTCATAGCCGCAGAACGTAGAATCAACAAAGATGTCTATAAACTAATGAATGGATAAGGAAAGTGTGACACATCCACAGTGGAATATTATGTAGCTGTGAACAAAAATAAAATAATCAAATGCATGTGTGAATGGATAGAACTGGAAAAAAATACTGACTAAAGTCTCACATACCTATTTTTCTCGTGTGTGAATCTTAGTTCTGAATTATTATTACTATTGTTTTTGCATTTAGCTTGAAGTACACGTAGAAGTCAGGAAACTAGGAAGGGGCCATTGAAAGACGCATTAATGAAGGTGTGTAACAGAATAGATCTAAAGGGAAAGGAGAAAGAAGAAGTACCAGAAGATGCTCAGATGGGGTGGGAGTAAATGAGAGGTTTGGGGTGGGGGGTTAGCCAAAATAAAGGGTAGATGAAAAACTCATATGGAAACATGTTATCTTTAAAACAAATAATTGGTTAGGATAGTAGAACACGTGATACAAAAGAAGATGGGGTGTGGCAATAAAGCTTATAAGGTTTAAGAAAAAAATTGGCAGAATTGGAGGGAAGATAGTAGGGGATAGGTCATAGAATATCTAAAACTAGAGATGTGTGGAAATGCCTTGTGGAAACCCACTAGTTTTGTAAGCTAATTTTTAAAGTATGGCTTGTAAAACCATGTTTAAAAAGAGATCCTTTGCATGAGTAGACAATACTGCTTCCAAGGAAACATGCCAATTAAATGAAAAATCTCATGGTCAGGCATGGGATACCCCAGTACAGGTTACTGGTCAGAGAAGCCATGAAAGCACCAAAAAGACAGAGGCTGTGGCAGTTTCTCCTCATTTCCCCCAATAACCAGACCCTGCTGCTAAAGGCATCACAAATATTGGTTGTGAGGCATCGGGAAAAAACCCTGGACTTAGTGGAAGCTTCCTTCTGCAGTCTAGTTTTCACAACACAGGACCATGCAGACCACTGGGGACCAAACAGCATTAATGGTCTTATCAGATGTTACTAACAATAATGACCTCCAAGGAAATATGTGTCCACTAATACAGTAGTGGCATGGCTCCTATAGGACAATCTACTGATTTTTTTTTTATTTTAGTCATGCCACACTGTAAAGAATCCATGCTTAAAACAATAACCATAGTCAAAATCTGATTGCACAGGGAAAATCATAGGGCCTGGTGTAGAACATAAATTTTATGATAAGTTATCATATTGTCAAAGTATCTTCTGAATACTTATGTTTGTATTCATAGATTCATCCTTCCTTGATCAGAGAGGCTCTGTTTTGTTTCAGTGACAGCATTTAAATCAGAGACTTATAAAGTGATGAGAAAAAGGGATTTCTGAGTGCTCAGCGGTAAATGGAACATCTATATTAATACTCCTTTACCCACATTGAAGGCTCAGGTGATGTAAAATGTTGCACATTGGACATGATGTGGCAGTTGCACGTATGAGTTCACAGCTCCTTGTTTTACCCTCACAGGACTCACACAAGAACAAGCCAGTCAAACTTCTCTCATGGATTGGGGAGAAATTCTTGTGGCTACCCTTCTAGTAGAGGAGCTCTTGCCAGTTGATGGATTCTAGGTCAAATGGCTAGCCACTTGACTCTGGGGTCACTGATGCTGGTAGGTTGCCTGCCCATATTTCAGTGGATGACCCCATATCTAAGTACATTAGTACAACATTAGACTCAGCAACTTAAAAGGAAGAGGGAGAATGTGTAGTTGAAAAAGGGCTTGCAGTAGTGTCTGGGAAACGTTAGGGTAGGTGGGTGGTTATGATCAAATACATGGCACACATACAGGAGATTTTCAAAGAATAAGTGAAATATATTTAAGTGAAGAGTAAAATATTAAAATAAGCAAAATAGAACTATAAATGATACAATGAATTCCCTAAAATAATACTACAGGTTTAGCCAGCAATAAGGATGCTATTATTGACCTTGAGACTAAATTAAATAGTTAAAGGAACAAAGCATATGTGAAGCAGGTATCAAATAACAGGAAGGTGAAAGGTCAAGGACACAATCTTCATAGAAGTTATTTGTAGAAGAAAGAGCTACACTGTGAATGGATTGGTGAGGCAAGTTAGTACGCTAACTGGAGAGCTGGCAGAAGAGGAACATCTGTTCAAACAACTCAATAAGCATATCCTCATTGTTGGTAAGGGCATCAGAGGGCTCCAGGTGGTGGAACGATGGAGCTATTTACATTTTGACTCAGTGAAAGTCCAAAGGACAAGAAAATTTCACTACAACACCTGTTCCATTAATTCTAGACACAGAAGAGCCAGCAATTAAGCTAAAAATGAAATTTCTAGAAAAAAATCTCATATACACTGTGTATGTATACAGATGAGGAGGGGTTTGGTGTGGCTATGAGTATTGCCTAAGAGGAATGGGGTTGATGGGAAGGTTTTGATCCCCTTGTTATAGTACCTAGAGACCACCCAACTTAATGGTGCAAGCCTTATCTGCTTGCACGGAAGCAGTCACTGTCATTGACAACCCACCCAGAACACTAGTTCCCAGGAAACCTCCTGCTTGTTGCTTTATTCTTAAAGCCCAAATGGATAATCTATGTAGCCAATGAGTGAGAGAAGTCAGCAGCTAGAGAAAAAGAAAGATTAAGGCACTGACTAAAAAAATAAGAAAAGAAAAAACAATAGTTTTTGGAAATAGGAAAGAAAAAGACAAGAAGTCGTTCTGGAAAAAAAAAATTATCCCACAGCCTCTACACTGAATGTAGGAAGTACTATTGATTGGTAGAACAGAAATATGAATGATAGATTCAGCAAAAGTAAAGTATCATAAATTATCAAAATTATAACTATAGTATATACTGTTATTATATAAAAGGCTTTCTCCTTTTTTATACAACTTTGGGAAGGACATGCATCCTAAAGAATTTTACAGGTAAAAATCTAAAATGTTTGTAACTTTTGGTTTAATATAAAAAAATACAGATACATACATATATTAAGTATACAGAAATATGTACACACCTACACACACACACACACACACACACACACACACACACACACACACACGCACACGGCACGTTTAAATAGCCAGAACTAATAGTAACTATAGACAGAGCATATACAAATATGTTTTTAGACATTCTTGCTCTTGTACCTTTTTTAATTTGCATGTTTTGTTGTTTTTACAAATGCGAAGTTAAATGTTTGACTGCTTGACTGGTTGTTTTTGCTTTGTTTTTAAATATTCTACTTCTCTTGTAACGTTTCAGAAAAGTATGAGTCTACACAAACCTTAGATTAAGAAAGCAGGAAACTCCAGGCCTGAGAAGGAGGAAATGGGGAAACACATCACATCGGGGAGAGGATGCTCAGATTTTGAGGAAGACCAATACGGAATGGACATGACACCCAGAGCAGGCTCTCCACTGAAGCTCGTAGGAAGCTCCATAGCTCCGAATCCTTTGAAAGGAAATGGAAAGAACATGGGTAACTGGGTTTTTAATTAGTAACTATAGAGAAAGTAAATAAACATTTCATCATGAATAACCACTGAGAAATCCATGCCTTGGGAAAGATCAACAGTATTAGTTTTCACATGTGTGTGCTGAAATAATGTTTATATAGTGAAATGAGGAACTGATAATATGACAGTCAGGGAAGGCACCCATAGCTAAGAAAGCAGGGACACGGAAAGGATTTAAAAACTTATTGTCTGTAGAAGATTAAAATAAAAATAATCCTGAAGCAACAAGAAACATATACTGTAGATTGATCTGACCTTGTGAAATGAAAGAATGAATCATATTATTAAAAAATATTTACATTAATGTCAAAATGAAGAAAGAAATAGTTATACATTGCTGATTTGCATAAGCTAATAGGCTATTTTCTTATTAATGATTTGAGAATTTCATATAATATGGGTTCAATTTTAAATCACATTTACCCTTCCCTTTCTCCTTGTGACTCAACCTACTTTCTTTACTCACCCCAGTTAGAATCCTCTTTTTCGTTATTTATTTTATTTAATGTTTTACTTAAAATACAATTTTTCCTCTGCTCTCCTCCCTCCCTCCATCCCATTACTTATTCCCTCCTTTCCAATCGATAGCGTCTTTGTCTTTGATTATTACTGTTACAAACACAGAGATTCCCAAATGCATAGACACGGGTTGCTGAGATAATTTTCGCTGCTTGTGTGTATATGGTTTTAACACTGAGTAACTGTATTGGGTAGCCAACCAGGAGCTCTCTCCTGAGAGATGCTAATTCCCCCCCCCCCCTCTGCAGTACTCAGTGGTTTGTAATTCTTGGAGATTGCCCCCTTCCACCTGAGCATGGCTATTGTTATTGCCATCTTTTACTTCAGTTTAAGCAGCTGCTTCTAGAGACAGTTTCACTGATGACTTCCGGGTCCACTGGCTCTTCCAACCCCTCTTCCTTTAACCTTCTACCCCCCACCACTACTAGACCAGAAAAATTACTAACTATATTCTTTTGGTTTGTTTTGGTTTTGTTTTCTGTTTGCCGTTTGTCTTTTAAATCCATCAGAGAAGTAGGTATTCATGCACACTTGGATGTGTAGCCTTTCACAGTAACTTGCTCAATGGAGTAGAGGCCATACACCTAAAGAAAACTAATTATCCCTCTTTGAGAAGCAAAGAAATGTCATTAGTTCCATTAGTTCGTTGGTTACAGGTGAGACTTTTGCCTTCCCCCACGGTGAGATTTTATGTGTCTTGTATTTGCATAGCTCTTCACATGCTGTCACATGTAAATCCTGAGTCCACATGTGTAGCTGTCCCATTGTATCTGAAAAATACCACTTCCTTGCAGCCATTCATGTCCTCCGGCTCTTACTATCTCAATTTTTAAAATTTTATTGGTTATTTTTATTTATTTACATTTCAAATATTATCCTCTTTCCTGGTTTGCCCTCTGAAAACCCCCTATCCCACTCCCGGTATCTATGAGGGTGCTCCCCCACCCACCCACTCCCACCTCACTGCCCTAGCATTCCACTAAGATGGGCATTGAGTCTTCATGGAATCAAGGGCCTCCCCTCCCATTGATGCTAGATAAGGCTATCCCCTGCTACATATGGGGCTAGAGTCATGGGTCCCATGTGTATTCTTTGGTTGGTGATTTAGTCCCTGGGAGCTCTGGGGGCGGGGGGTGGTTTATTGTTGCTGTCTTCCTATGGGGTTGAAAATTCCTTCAGCACCTTCAGTCCTTCCCCTAACTCCTCCATTGGGGTCCCCATGAGCAGTCTGATGGTCCTATATGTATAACCAGCACAAAGATACTGTGAACAATCAGTCCTGGAAAGAACCTGTATCCCAGAGGCTGATTGACTGCTCAGAGCTGTAGTACTGTGGGGTATCAGAATGTTGCCAGTCCAGTAACTGATGACTTAATCTCAGGCTAGTTCTAGTCCTCCAGAACAGTTGTGACTGTCCCAGCTAGTTTTATATCAACTTGATATAAGTTAGAGTCATCTGAAATGAGGGAATCTCAATTGACAAAATGTCTCTATAAGAACCAAATTCTAGGCATTTTCATAATTAGTGATTGGTGGGGAGGGCCCAGTCCATTGTGATACCATACCTGGTCTAATGGTCCTGGATTCTTTATGAAAGAAGCCTGAGCAAGCCAGTCACAATACTGCTCCATGACCTTTTCATTAGCTCCTTCCCCCACATTCCTGTCCTGCTTGAGTTCCTGTTGTGACTGCCTTCGGTAATGAACTGTGATGTGGAAGTATAAGCTGACTAAACCCTCCCCTCCCCAACTTGCCTTTTGGTCATGATGTTTCGTCACAGTGGTAATAACCCTAAATAGGACAGTGACTACTTTTTTTTTTCAATTTGTAAACTATTAACTTAACAGAACACTAGCGTCTACCACTCGAAAAGCTAACAGTGTCAGCAGATAGCATCATGTATTATAGAAAGGTTCTTTCCATCTCACTGGGACCCCTTCTCTGATGTAGTCACTAATGTATTTTAATCCTGCATTGGTTGCCTGTAAACTATCCTGCCTTTGCTCTGTAAGTTATAAACACTTCCTGAAATTGCTTCTATGTTGGAACATGGAATTTAAATCTGTGTTCTCAGGCCATAAATGGCTCCAGAATAAACAGTCTCTTGTTACCTTTAAGAAGGGAGAGGCAAAAATTAAAACAGAGACTGAAGGAACACCCATTCAGAGCCTGCCCCACATGTGGCCCATACATATACAGCCACCCAATTAGACAAGATGGATGAAGCAAAGAAGTGCAGACCGACAGGAGCCGGATGTAGATCGCTCCTGAGAGACACAGCCAGAATACAGCAAATACAGAGGCGAATGCCAGCAGCAAACCACTGAACTGAGAATAGGTCCCCCGTTGAAGGAATCAGAGAAAGAACTGGAAGAGCTTGAAGGGGCTCGAGACCCCAAAAGTACAACAATGTCAAGCAACCAGAGCTTCCAGGGACTAAGCCACTACCTAAAGACTATATATGGACTGACCCTGGACTCTGACCCCATAGGTAGCAATGAATATCCTAGTAAGAGCACCAGTGGAAGGGGAAGCCCTGGGTCCTGCTAAGACTGAACCCCCAGTGAACTAGACTATGGGGGGAGGGCGGCAATGGGGGGAGGGTTGGGAGGGGAACACCCATAAGGAAGGGGAGGGGGGAGGGGAATTTTGCCCGGAAACCGGGAAAGGGAATAACACTTGAAATGTATATAAGAAATACTCAAGTTAATAAAAAAAAAAAAAAAGATGAGACCTTTGGTTTGTGCATCAACAATACAAATACAATTAATGATAGATGGATATGGGATGTAGAGGGGATAGGAAAAGGGAAATGTCTGCTGCCTCCCTGAGGGAGAATAAATAGCAAAGCCAGTTCTATCCATTTTTCTGTTAACTCCATAACAGCATCCCTGCTTTTGACTGAGTAAAGCTCCACTATGTATGTATGCTACATTTTCTTCCTTTCTTTTTCCCCTGTTTATTTATACATTCATTCATTCATTCATTCTATATCCTGATTGCTGGCCCCTCCCAGTCCTACCTTACAGTCCTTCCCTGATGCCCTCTCCCTTATACCCCTTCCTCTTCTCCTCTGAGAGGGTGTTCCTCCACAGGTATCCCCCCACCCCGGCACATCAAGTGTCTGCAGGTTTAAATGCATCTTCTTTCACTGAGGCCAAACCAGACAGCCCAGTTAGAGAAATGGATTCCACAGATATTCAACAACTTTAGGAACAGTTCCTGCTCCCGTTGCTGGGAGACCTAAATGAAGACTGAGTTGAGCATGTGTTGCATATGTGATGGGAGCCTCTGTCCAGCTCTGTTGGTCTTCATGTGGAGTTCTTATCCCTTTTAGGGCCCTCAATCTTTCCCTCCACTCTTCTATAAGAGTCTCCAAGCTCCAGCTGATGGACTTCTGCATCCCTTTCAGTAAGCTGCTAGATGGAGCCTCTCGGAGGAGAGTTAAGCTAGGCTGCTGGTTGCAAGCATAACAGAGTACCGTTAGCAGTATCAGTGACTGGTGCTGGCCCATGGAATAATTTTCTAGTTGGGCCTATTATTGGTTAGTTCTCCCCTCAGTCTTTACTACATCTTTGTCCCTGTATTTCTTGCAGACAGAAAAAAAAAATGAGTCAAAAGTTTTGTGGGTGGGTTGGTATTCTTATAGCTCCACTGGGGGTCATGCCTGGTTATAGGAGGTGGCCTAATCCAATTCCATATTCCTACAGCTAGGAGTCTCAGCTAAGGTCACCTTCATTGACTTCTAGGAGCCTCCCTCATTCCAGGTCTCTGGCATATCCTAGAGGTATGCACCAGAACCCTTCCCTGACATCTGCAGATTTCCATTCATTCCCATGGCTCTCTGGTCCTCTAGCCTCTCTTTCCCAACTAATCTGATCCCCGTCCCCTCTTTAACCCTGTTCCCTCCCTACATCTGCCTCTATGACTATTTTATTCCTTTTTTAAGTGAGATCCAAGCATCATTTCTTGGACCTTCCATTTTGTTTAGTTTCTTTGGGACTGTGGAGTGTATCCTGGGTATCTTGTACTTTAAGGCTAATATTCACTTCTAAGTGAGTGCATACCATGCATGTCCTTTTGGATCTGGGTTACCTCACTCTAGATGATATGTTCTAGTTCCATCCATTTGCCTGCTAAATTCATGATATCCTTGTATTTAACAGCTGAATAGTATTCCTTTGCGTGAATGAACCACATTTTCTGTCTCCATTCTTCAGTTAATGAACATCTGAGTTTCTTCCGGCTTCTGGCTATTACAAGTCAAGCTGCTATGAATAAATATAATGAAGCACGTGTCCTTGTGGTAATGTGGAAAATCTTCTAGATATATGTCCACAAGTGGGATAGCTAAGTCTTCAGGTAGAACTATTTCCAGTTTTCTGAGAAACCTCCAGATTGATTTCCAGAGTGATTGTACAAGTTTGCACCCCCACAGCAATGGTGGGGTGGTCCCCATGCATCACCTCCTCACCAGCATGCTCTATTCTCATTTTCCATTCAGCTTCTGGTGTTCATTGGATTGAGTTCAACACACCGCCATCAAGAATAGAGAGGATTGCCTTAACTCAAATAAGCCAGATTCACATAAATAAGAGTCACATATTTTCTCTGATATGTGGAATCTTGGAAGACAGGAAAGTACAAAGGCTTCTACAGGAGATCTGGAAGATAAGGGGAATGGGGAGTAGGGAAGATTAAAAAAGAACAGAGGGGTGACTGTGAACAAAGCATACTATATTAATTCAGTAATATAAGGGTACACAAATGAAATATATGGATTCCCCAGTAAGAAATAAAGCCTCAAAACACTGACAAGCATAGATAAGCCCAGGTAAAGAGTACAGAATGCTTTTAATACTTTTTCTTGTTCTTGTTTTTTAAATTTTAAATACAGTTTGTGTAAGGGTTGAGCCTATAGATGCTGGTCCTGGTTAGTAAAATAAGAAACAGAGTGACTTTTAAATGTATATGTGGTCTGGAACCAAGTGAGTATCAAAGTATGCCAAGAGAAGAGGATGCTTAGAAATTGAGGAATATAAGCATGACAGAGTATAGAACAAGTCGATGAGTAACATCTGAAGTTAGTGAGTGTAAAGTTAGTATAAATACGAGTGAAACTTAAAGACACACTAAAACAAACTGAGTAGATGGAGATCCGTCTGGGGACCGAGGCAGAATGGAGACTGGAAAGCACAGGGTTGCATTTTTTAAGTCCTTTCTTATAATTTAAATTAGTGTCCATGCATTCATATTACTTTGATAAAAATGCAATTTTAAAGCTCCATTTTAAAAGTATGAAACACGGTAGGAAGCTTAGCAATATATTTTGTAGCTAAAATAGCCCTGGTTTAATAAAGACAGGATAATATTTAAATTACAAACCAATAGTCTCATGAATATAGATGAGAAATTTAAAGTAAGAGACAGTTCTGGTAAACTGTGCTCAAAATAGAATGTTTGAAGTTAATAAAGTGTGACTGTGCATTGTTTTTTCTCAATATGAATTGTTGACTTAATATATGAGAATATACTCAATTTATCATGTAAAAACTCAAATTAAAAGGAAAAAAAAAAACAAGCACATGCTGTGCACATAGACCCGATCTCATTTAATAATACTGTACTATTGTCCTGTTTTCTTGGTGCTAATAGAGGGTCTCATTGTATAACAGCAGCTGGCCTAGAGCTCAAGGTCTACCTACCCCAGTCTTAGGTTCTGGACACTAAATATTATTGAATAGACATCTTCTTGTTGTTGTTTTTGTCATTGCTGTTGTTGTTATTGTTGTTCAAGACACAGAGTCACAACTTAGGTTAATCTCAATCTCTCTCGCCAGCTTCAACTTTTCTTTCCGCCAACTCTGGGCAGTGCTGAGTTGCAGGTCTGCCCCACCATGCTAATAGCTGAAGTGGTAGAGGTTGAACCCAGGGCTTCATACAGGTTAGGCACGTATGTACTCCACCAGCTGAGCTAATCCCCAGTCATGCAGAGACCAATTATTAAGCAAAAGAGCTCCTAGAATTATAGATAGGACAACTTGGCTGTCCTCTTGTTGAGGGCAATTTTCTGCCCTCTATTCGTTTATTTGCCTGTTGAGTGAATACAGTTGATTGTAGTGCCATCTTGCACCCTGTGATGGGATGACGGAGATTTCACAGTGACAAAATCACACTGACTTCTCATTTGATGACCAGGTACTGTAGTGAGCAAACTTGCCAAGGAATAAAGAGGGATGTGATTTTCACTTGTGCAGCTTCAAAAATCAATAAAAGTGAGTGAGGGGTAGGGAGCCTGGAGGTTGCACTTCAGATGCAGTGTTGAGAGCCTCGGGTGTAGAGAAGGTAGTACTGGTTAAGAAGACTGTGCCCAGTGTGACTTACGAGTTACACAAGCACTGCGTCAAGGGACAACTTTGGTTTATTTGGGGCACCAGAAATGGAGGAGGGGACAATCTAAACCAGCAGAGCTTGAGAAGAGACCCTGTAACCACAGTCAGACTTGCTAGATTATTGGTTCTAGGTGCCAGGTAGCAGTTCCCTGCGTTTGCTCACTGCTCCTTTAGTTTGCTCAGGGCCTAACGACAGTTTCTTTGTGAATGAGCAAATAACAGTTTCAAGCCACCTGCTTTAATTTCTACTCTAGGAATGTGCCTCTCATCTGACTCTCCTGAACGCCCTCAGGTTTTCTTTGGTTGCTTTCTTCTTAACGCCATTGGACTGTGCCTCCAACCCTTCTCCCCTTGTGAGACCATGCCTCATCTGACGATATTCACCCTGACACTTCTGCGTGGTCACTTCTCGGTCATTAGTGCTGCCTGCAGTCTGCTACCAACACAATATAGAAGGTTGGTCCCTATGTTTATTGGTTTCCTTTAACTGATAATGTTTGCAAATGATATAGACTTTCACTACATAGAGAATTTAAGGATGCAGACAAACAAACAAACTTGAAATTCTTTAGAAAGTTTAGCAACAACTAATTAATAAAAAATTAATAATTTGGAATATGAACAAATAAAATAATTTAATAAAATCTTAATACTTTCTATAACTGAAATAAACACAAGGTTATGTATCTATAAACTATGCAAAAGACATAGGGATAAACTTTGCTAATGGAGACTTAGGAAAAACACATGAGTATACAATGATCAACTTGCTTTAACAAGAAAAAACAGAAAGTTTGCATTGATAAGAAAATACATGTACCACATTTTTCCTGAAAAGGGGGGACCTCGAATTTTTTTGAAAATGCTTGATTTTGAAGCTTTTTAAGAGAAAAATGGGTAAGGTGAAGAAAATATTAAAAGAAAATGTTCTTAAGGTTACCCTTGGTTTCTCTCTAGCTCAAACACACACATACAATGTCTATGTATGAATATATATAATAAATAAATATACCAATGTAGATATAACCACCCTATTCCAAAACTTTAAAACCAAAAATATTCTAAATCTAAAATTTTAAACACAGTGTATGCCACAGGAAGGAAATTCCATGCCATAAAATTATTTCTTGCACTTTAAAAAATTGTATAAATTACCTATTATATATACATATATTTTACATATAATAATAAATTTCATGTATAGATTAAATACTTTTCTCTTAATTATCTTGTTATAAACCTCTCAATATTTCAAAGTCTGAAAAAATGTGGAATTTTAAATATTTCTCACTTAAGCCTTTTTGAGTAGCATGTGTTCAATTTTTATTGTGTTAACTCACTGATTCGTTATTGACACAATAGTACACCTATTGTCATAAAACATAAAACCCACATAGAGTTCCAATTATATAAACTTTTTAATGAATTTTTGCTAATTGGGGATGTGGGATCAATTGGCAATAGAGTGTGCAGTGTGCATCCTCTGAGAAGGAAACATTAGTGATGGAGGATTAGCACTTTCTGAGGAAAGGTACTAGAAAGGAAAAGGTACTCAGGAGGAGGAGCTGTGATATAAGGGAGGGGACAAGCCAGAACAATGCTTCTGCAGATGTATAACACAGTGGAGCAATCGACATCTCACTGGAGGGACCTTCCAGTGGATAAGAAAATGACCTTGGGCATCAACGGCTACTCACGCCAAGAAGAGTGTGACCCTAGTCTAGAAGCTGAGAGGAACTCTATTGGTGCCCATAGTGGGAGTGGTCAGCTAACCTCACTCCCTTCAGAAGAATGATGGATGCTTAATGAAGTGGAAACGTAAGGGTCTTTTTGAAAGTCATCTGTGTCCGATGGTGTTTTGCTGGAACATACACGTGAGAGTGAGTTTTTCTGAATCAGACACAGTTGAAAAGATGTTCTGCTAAAGTACACATGAAGGAACGTTTCTCTGAAGCAGACACAGGTGAAAAGATGTTCTGCTAAACAGGCATGTGAACAGAGACGTGATAAAGTATTTTTCGCTAACAGCTCACATGCTTTGATCTACCTTACTTTGTGTAGCTGGGCTGCATTTGTCAGAATTCTATAGCTTCCAGTGGTATGCAACAGCTTCTTGCCGCTTCTGTGGACTGGGGCCAGTTGACAGAATGATGTCAGCTGAAACAGATGCACATGGTAAGACACGTGGAAGACACGTGATGATTAGAGGGAGCATGAAAAGGACGTGACGGAGGTGGAGCTTGGACCTTGGCTTGCTTATAGAGCTAGTGGTACAATGCTCGTTGGTCTCATGTCTAGAACTTTTCTTGATGTTCCTTTTGGTCCTGGTCCTTCCTGCTGACCCCTGAGCCAGCTGAGGCCTGACTGTTCCTATTAGGTCATGCCACCACTACTGCTATCTCTCTCTACCGAACTAAACCGCTGGTACATCTGTGAAGGTCTGAAAGCGGAATGAGCTGCTGCCGCTGACCTGTGAACTGAACTGCTGATTTACTGACAACACAGATGGAATTTGCTCCAAAGAACCGTATTAAACAGGTCCATTTCCCCTGTGTCCTTTCTCTTCCTCTATGTCTGGTGGGTGATGGGCTACAAGGAAGGTTAAAACATTTAAGAACCATCATTAACAAGATGGATGAAGCAAAGAAGTGCAGGCCGACAGGAGCCGGATGTAGATCGCTCCTGAGAGAGACAGCCAGAATACAGCAAACACAGAGGCGAATGCCAGCAGCAAACCACTGAACTGAGAATAGGACCCCCGTTGAAGGAATCAGAGAAAGAACTGGAAGAGCTTGAAGGGGCTCGAGACCCCAAAAGTACAACAATGTCAAGCAACCAGAGCTTCCAGGGACTAAGCCACTACCTAAAGACTATACATGGACTGACCCTGGACTCTGACCTCATAGGTAGCAATGAATAGTCTAGTAAGAGCACCAGTGGAAGGGGAAGCCCTGGGTCCTGCTAAGACTGAACCCCCAGTGAACTAGACTGTTGGGGGGAGGGCGGCAATGGGGGGAGGATGGGGAGGGGAACACCCATAGAGAAGGGGAGGGGGAGGGATTAGGGGGATGTTTGCCCGGAAACCGGGAAAGGGAATAACACTCGAAATGTATATAAGAAATACTCAAGTTAATAAAAAAAAAAACATCATTAAAGGTAGGAGTTGAAAAACCTAAACTCTTAGGAAGATGTCAAAAATGTAATCTCTGTGTAAATGGGAGCTACTGAAAAATGACGTTACATTTCTTCCTCACTCCAGAGGGTAAAATTAGATCCAAAGGAGTCATAGCAAAAGGGATTATATAAGTAAGATAATCAAAAGCAATAACTTATTACATTTTTCTTTATTTATGTGCATTTCATGTATGCAATGAAACATAATACCCAACTTACACTTTACTACCCCCACTCTCCTTAACTCTCTCCTAACCCAACCCCCTTCCAATTTCACATCCTCCTTTTTTCCCCCCTTCTTTTCTTTAAATAATCCACTAAGTCCAACTAATAATCTTCATGTATGTGGTGTGGGACCATTTATAGAAGCTTAAGAAATCTACCAATGACTTCGAATTGAAAAATAAATACAATGATTTTTATCCCAGCAGCTATCAAGTGCCCATAACTCCCCAGTGATGGATAAGACCTGAAAATCTCCTCCCATATCTATGCCAGACTTTTGTCTGGATTGATCTTGTGCAGGTATTATGCAGGTAATCGTAATGGGTGTGAGCTCAAGAGTGGTGCAGTCTTGTGGAGTCCAGAGCTTTGCATTTCAGAGCGCCAGACTCTTACACTCTAAGGGTAGGTGTGGCTGTCACCCTCTGTCAAAGAAGCCTCTCTTTAAAACAAACAGAGACAATCACAGAAAACCAAACAGATTACAACACAGAGATCATTGGGTCATGAGGATTGAAGCCCTACTGGATAGAAACATTTACAGCACAATACCTGCACCTAAGGCTCATGAAATTTTTCTGAAGAGGAAGAGGAAGTCTACTGTGAAATTTAGTTTCCAAGAAATGATAGGGAAGTCACAAACTATGTCTACCTAAACAAGACCTGAGCAAATAAACATGAATATACCTGCTAATATGAGAAGGGGAAATCTCAGAGAAATCACATCCCTAGAAAAAGGACTATTGACAACTACTGCTGAGAGAGGGATAATTAGCCTTTCCAAGTGATGAGCCCCCTAATTGGTTATTTAACAAAAAGTGTTCAGCCATGAAATGATACACACACAAGCCACGCTAAACAAACCCAGCATGTTCCATATGAGTGTGTGTGTAATGTGTGTATATGCAATACATATATGAGTGTGTCTGTCTGTCTGTGTCTATATGTATTTTTGTGTTGTGTCTGCATTACGTATGTATATTTTTGTGTGTCTGTGTATCTTTGTATATTACATATGTATGTTTATGTGTGGTTGCGCAAATAGGAATAATAATGATAATAATAATAATAATAATAATAATAATAATAATAATAAAGATGCACCCAGTTTAAGAAGTGAGGGACATACCTGGCACCAAGGAAGGAAGAAGGAAGGTAAAGGGAGAAGAATGCAATTATATTTTAACAAAAATAGAAAACAAAACAATCCTTTAAGGACTTACATAGTAAAGGCGGAATAAAAGGATAAGATAATAAATAAATCACATAAAATCCCAAACATTTATATATTTAAAAACAGCATAAAATTATGAAGAAAAGTGGACTGTTAAAATAATTGAAGTAAATATTGAAGAACATGATCATCGGTTTGCTACAGTGCAGTTTCTAGGAGAAATAAAAACAAAAAGTTGACACGATAAACATGAGTAAGGACAGGACATGGTTTTAAAGTAGGAAAACTTTACAAAATTGAATAAAGTAAACATTGTGATAAAATACTGTCAAATATGAGACATATTTTCTAAAAAAACTGACTCAAGAATACTTAAAGTCAACGATTTTCAACTTAAGACTTGTGAGTATTGTCCTAAAGCTTTGGTGAGAATATACCTAAATTATAATCTGTTGCCTATACCAAAATGCACTTGTGAAAATAAGTATATGCATAGATTTCTGACTGAGATCTAATGATGCATCTAAGTATGTGATATGACTAACATTTATTTATAAAATCTATAGTAAAGATTCACAATAACCACAGCCTAAGTATTGCTTTTAAATGTCTTAGCAATTCTTTTGTTGCTGTGATGAGACACCATGACAAAAGCAACTTATAGAAGAAAGAGTTTATTTAGAATTTACAGTTTCAGAGGGTTGGAGTCCATAACCATCATGGTGGGGAGCATGGCAAGAGGCAGACAGGCATGTCTTGGGGCAGTAGTTGAGATCTCATATCTTGAGACTTGACCATGAAGCAGAGAAAGTCACTGCTTAGACTTTTGACAACAAAAAGCTAGCCTCAATGACATGCCTCCTCCACAAGAGAACACCATCTAGTCTTTCCCTAACAGTTTCACAAACTGGGGACCAAGTATTCAAATACAGAGATGGTGTTCATGCAAATAAAATAATAAAGAAATGGTTGGTATAATTAAGAAAGCACAGTGCATGTATGGGAAAATGTCCATTATTTGGGCCTAGAATATGAGGTTCCCTTGGATAAGTATCTCTTGTCTTCCATGCACATGATTGTTGATGCCTAGTGTACCCCTACACCTCTTTTTCTTCATCTCTGCATGACTTACGTTTAAAAGAGCAGAATGATATTTAGGGGTGCTTGTGCCTGAGACCTCACTCTGAGATACCAGCACATTCCCTCTAAAACTTTTACTTTTAGAATTTTTGTCAATAAAGAAAGTACTACTTACTAGTCACTAACTAGACCAAACCAATAAGCTTTGGCATTACACAGGTATGTATTTAATTTATGTATATCTTTTTGGTAATATGAATCACTATATAACTTCTAAACCAATATAATACTATTCATTTAGGATCAAGTTTATATGCATGTGCATTGGCTGAAGGGGTGGTCATTATGGTGAAAGGAAATAGAGAAATGCATACTACAGAGTTATATGCTAAGTGGTGGGGCAATTCATTTCCTTCTTGTGTTGGCCCAATAAACAAGATATTAATTAGTGAAAGAAAGCATTCTATTATATTACCACAACAGCTGTACTGATTAATGTGATTAAAATGTTCCTAATTCTTCTAATAAAATACAATTTAACAATCCTACCCAGGTCAAGAAGTTCTTTAAGGTGAAGGTCTAACTTATCTCTGTACCAGTTGACTCACTATACAACATTATAAGTTCAATAAGCATTTACAAAGCTGAAGAAATTAAACAATTTAAAGGCAATAGAATATACCCTGAGGTAGACAGTACAAAAGCCAGTCTTCTTCTACAGCCTTCAGATGAAGATGTAGAGGTCTCAGATCCTCCTATACTAGGCCTGCCTGGATGCTGCCATGTTCTTGCCTTGATAATAAAGGACTGAACCTCTGAACCTGTAAGCTACCCCCAATTAAATGTTGTTCTTAGAAGAGTTGCCTTGGTTGTGTTGCCTGTTCACAGCATTAAAGCCCAAACTAATAAAGAAGCCAAATAATAAGGGCCCAAGGGAGGAGCAAAGAGGTTGGGTGATGGAGGTGGAGCATTAATGTGGACATGGAGGGGTTGACACCTAGAGGGGCACTTCCCCTTCCAAGAGGAATTAGGGTAATTCTTATGTGAGTGGGAACTAGGAGGACAGAAAGGACTGATATTGCTTTGTGAAATGAAATAATAAATTTAATAATAAAGAAAAAGAGATCCAAAAAGAAATATTTGATAATGTAGAGTTCATTTAGCAATTTGTATGTCAATTACATCATAGGGAGTTGCATATTAAAACGCAAGGTGATAAAAAAACCCAATTAGATAGCCACTAGATCAGCAAAATAAGGAGTATTTGAAGCACTAAATGTTAAATGTTGTGATAGTTTGAATGAAAACTGTCCACCATATGCCTAAACAATATTGGTGGGTACCACATATATGCTTAGATATTTTAAAAACCTACTCTAATAAGGTTTCTCAAACACTTCAACCCCACATCCCTTCTAGTCTACAGTCCAAAGATAGGAGGGAAAGGTTGGTAAGTAGGACAAGGGGCTGTGGACCTGTTTAGAAGTGTCTTTGGAACCCACGGATCCCGGCCCGCAGCAGCTCTCTGCTCCCAGACCCGGTGAGAGAGAGACCCAACCGCCTGGTCAGGTGGGCACTCCTGAGGCTGCAGAGCGGAAGAGACCACCAACACTGCTCACCCCTGCCCACATCCCTGGCCCAAGAGGAAACTGTATAAGGCCTCTGGGCTCCCGTGGGGGAGGGCCCAGGAGCGGCAGGACCCCTGCCACAGACACCGCCGGACCCTGAAGGAAACAGACCGGATAAACAGTTCTCTGCACCCAAATCCCGTGGGAGGGAGAGCTAAACCTTCAGAGAGGCAGACAGGCCTGGGAAACCAGAAGAGACTGCTCCCTGCACACACATCTCGGACGCCAGAGGAAAAAGCCAAAGACCATCTGGAACCCTGGTGCACTGAAGCTCCCGGAAGGGGCGGCACAGGTCTTCCTGGTTGCTGCCGCTGCAGAGAGCCCCTGGACAGCACCCCACGAGCAAACCTGAGCCTCGGGACCACAGGTAAGACCAAATTTTCTGCTGCAAGAAAGCTGCCTGGTGAACTCAAGACACAGGCCCACAGGAACAGCTGAAGACCTGTAGAGAGGAAAAACTACACGCCCGAAAGCAGAACACTCTGTCCCCATAACTGACTGAAAGAGAGGAAAACAGGTCTACAGCACTCCTGACACACAGGCTTATAGGACAGTCTAGCCACTGTCAGAAATAGCAGAACAAAGTAACACTAGAGATAATCTGATGGCGAGAGGCAAGCGCAGGAACCCAAGCAACAGAAACCAAGACTACATGCCATCATCGGAGCCCAATTCTCCCACCAAAACAAACATGGAATATCCAAACACACCAGAAAAGCAAGATCTAGTTTCAAAATCATATTTGATCATGATGCTGGAGGACTTCAGGAAAGACCTGAACACACTTAGGGAAGCACAGGAAAACATTAATAAACAAGTAAAAGCCTACAGAGAGGAATCGCAAAAATCCCTGAAAGAATTCCAGGAAAACACAATCAAACAGTTGAAGGAATTAAAAATGGAAATAGAAGCAATCAAGAAAGAACACATGGAAACAACCCTGGATATAGAAAACCAAAAGAAGAGACAAGGAGCTGTAGATACAAGTTTCTCCAACAGAATACAAGAGATGGAAGAGAGAATCTCAGGAGCAGAAGATTCCATAGAAATCATTGACTCAACTGTCAAAGATAATGTAAAGCGGAAAAAGCTACTGGTCCAAAACATACAGGAAATCCAGGACTCAATGAGAAGATCAAACCTAAGGATAATAGGTATAGAAGAGAGTGAAGACTCCCAGCTCAAAGGACCAGTAAATATCTTCAACAAAATCATAGAAGAAAACTTCCCTAACCTAAAAAAAGAGATACCCATAGACATACAAGAAGCCTACAGAACTCCAAATAGATTGGACCAGAAAAGAAACACCTTCCGTCACATAATTGTCAAAACACCAAACGCACAAAATAAAGAAAGAATATTAAAAGCAGTAAGGGAAAAAGGTCAAGTAACATATAAAGGGAGACCTATCAGAATCACACCAGACTTCTCGCCAGAAACTATGAAGGCCAGAAGATCCTGGACTGATGTTATACAGACCCTAAGAGAACACAAATGCCAGCCCAGATTACTGTATCCAGCAAAACTCTCAATTAACATTGATGGAGAAACCAAGATATTCCATGACAAAACCAAATTTACACAATATCTTTCTACAAATCCAGCACTACAAAGGATAATAAATGGTAAAGCCCAACATAAGGAGGCAAGCTATACCCTAGAAGAAGCAAGAAACTAATCGTCTTGGCAACAAAACAAAGAGAATGAAAGCACACAAACATAACCTCACATCAAATATGAATATAACGGGAAGCAATAATCACTATTCCTTAATATCTCTCAATATCAATGGCCTCAACTCCCCAATAAAAAGACATAGATTAACAAACTGGATACGCAACGAGGACCCTGCATTCTGCTGCCTACAGGAAACACACCTCAGAGACAAAGACAGACACTACCTCAGAGTGAAAGGCTGGAAAACAACTTTCCAAGCAAATGGTCAGAAGAAGCAAGCTGGAGTAGCCATTCTAATATCAAATAAAATCAATTTCCAACTAAAAGTCATCAAAAAAGATAAGGAAGGACACTTCATATTCATCAAAGGAAAAATCAACCAAGATGAACTCTCAATCCTAAATATCTATGCCCCAAATACAAGGGCACCTACATATGTAAAAGAAACCTTACTAAAGCTCAAAACACACATTGCACCTCACACAATAATAGTGGGAGATTTCAACACCCCACTCTCATCAATGGACAGATCATGGAAACAGAAATTAAACAGTGATGTCGACAGACTAAGAGAAGTCATGAGCCAAATGGACTTAACGGATATTTATAGAACATTCTATCCTAAAGCAAAAGGATATACCTTCTTCTCAGCTCCTCATGGTACTTTCTCCAAAATTGACCATATAATTGGTCAAAAAACGGGCCTCAACAGGTACAGAAAGATAGAAATAATCCCATGCGTGCTATCGGACCACCACGGCCTAAAACTGGTCTTCAATAACAATAAGGGAAGAATGCCCACATATACGTGGAAATTGAACAATGCTCTACTCAATGATAACCTGGTCAAGGAAGAAATAAAGAAAGAAATTAAAAACTTTTTAGAATTGAATGAAAATGAAGATACAACATACTCAAACTTATGGGACACAATGAAAGCTGTGCTAAGAGGAAAACTCATAGCGCTGAGTGCCTGCAGAAAGAAACAGGAAAGAGCATATGTCAGCAGCTTGACAGCACACCTAAAAGCTCTAGAACAAAAAGAAGCAAATACACCCAGGAGGAGTAGAAGGCAGGAAATAATCAAACTCAGAGCTGAAATCAACCAAGTAGAAACAAAAAGGACCATAGAAAGAATCAACAGAACCAAAAGTTGGTTCTTTGAGAAAATCAACAAGATAGATAAACCCTTAGCCAGACTAACGAGAGGACACAGAGAGTGTGTCCAAATTAACAAAATCAGAAATGAAAAGGGAGACATAACTACAGATTCGGAGGAAATTCAAAAAATCATCAGATCTTACTATAAAAACCTATATTCAACAAAATTTGAAAATCTTCAGGAAATGGACAATTTCCTAGACAGATACCAGGTATCGAAGTTAAATCAGGAACAGATAAACCAGTTAAACAACCCCATAACTCCTAAGGAAATAGAAGCAGTCATTAAAGGTCTCCCAACCAAAAAGAGCCCAGGTCCAGACGGGTTTAGTGCAGAATTCTATCAAACCTTCATAGAAGACCTCATACCAATATTATCCAAACTATTCCACAAAATTGAAACAGATGGAGCCCTACCGAATTCCTTCTATGAAGCCACAATTACTCTTATACCTAAACCACACAAAGACACAACAAAGAAAGAGAACTTCAGACCAATTTCCCTTATGAATATCGACGCAAAAATACTCAATAAAATTCTGGCAAACCGAATTCAAGAGCACATCAAAACAATCATCCACCATGATCAAGTAGGCTTCATCCCAGGCATGCAGGGATGGTTTAATATACGGAAAACCATCAACATGATCCATTATATAAACAAACTGAAAGAACAGAACCACATGATCATTTCATTAGATGCTGAGAAAGCATTTGACAAAATTCAACACCCCTTCATGATAAAAGTCCTGGAAAGAATAGGAATTCAAGGCCCATACCTAAACATAGTAAAAGCCATATACAGCAAACCAGTTGCTAACATTAAACTAAATGGAGAGAAACTTGAAGCAATCCCACTAAAATCAGGGACTAGACAAGGCTGCCCACTCTCTCCCTACTTATTCAATATAGTTCTTGAAGTTCTAGCCAGAGCAATCAGACAACAAAAGGAGATCAAAGGGATACAGATCGGAAAAGAAGAGGTCAAAATATCACTATTTGCAGATGACATGATAGTATATTTAAGTGATCCCAAAAGTTCCACCAGAGAACTACTAAAGCTGATAAACAACTTCAGCAAAGTGGCTGGGTATAAAATTAACTCAAATAAATCAGTTGCCTTCCTCTATACAAAAGAGAAACAAGCCGAGAAAGAAATTAGGGAAACGACACCCTTCATAATAGACCCAAATAATATAAAGTACCTCGGTGTGACTTTAACCAAGCAAGTAAAAGATCTGTACAATAAGAACTTCAAGACACTGAGGAAAGAAATTGAAGAAGACCTCAGAAGATGGAAAGATCTCCCATGCTCATGGATTGGCAGGATTAATATGGTAAAAATGGCCATTTTACCAAAAGCAATCTACAGATTCAATGCAATCCCCATCAAAATACCAATCCAATTCTTCAAAGAGTTAGACAGAACAATTTGCAAATTCATCTGGAATAACAAAAAACCCAGGATAGCTAAAGCTATCCTCAACAATAAAAGGACTTCAGGGGGAATCACTATCCCTGAACTCAAGCAGTATTACAGAGCAATAGTGATAAAAACTGCATGGTATTGGTACAGAGACAGACAGATAGACCAATGGAATAGAATTGAAGACCCAGAAATGAACCCACACACCTATGGTCACTTGATTTTTGACAAAGGAGCCAAAACCATCCAATGGAAAAAAGATAGCATTTTCAGCAAATGGTGCTGGTTCAACTGGAGGGCAACATGTAGAAGAATGCAGATCGATCCATCCTTATCACCCTGTACAAAGCTTAAGTCCAAGTGGATCAAGGACCTCCACATCAAACCAGACACACTCAAACTAATAGAAGAAAAACTAGGGAAGCATCTGGAACACATGGGCACTGGAAAAAATTTCCTGAACAAAACACCAATGGCTTATGCTCTAAGATCAAGAATCGACAAATGGGATCTCATAAAACTGCAAAGCTTCTGTAAGGCAAAGGACACTGTGGTTAGGACAAAACGGCAACCAACAGATTGGGAAAAGATCTTTACCAATCCTACAACAGATAGAGGCCTTATTTCCAAAATATACAAAGAACTCAAGAAGTTAGACCGCAGGGAAACAAATAACCCTATTAAAAAATGGGGTTCAGAGCTAAACAAAGAATTCACAGCTGAGGAATGCCGAATGGCTGAGAAACACCTAAAGAAATGTTCAACATCTTTAGTCATAAGGGAAATGCAAATCAAAACAACCCTGAGATTTCACCTCACACCAGTGCGATTGGCTAAGATCAAAAACTCAGGTGACAGCAGATGCTGGCGAGGATGTGGAGAAAGAGGAACACTCCTCCATTGTTGGTGGGATTGCAGACTGGTAAAACCATTCTGGAAATCAGTCTGGAGGTTCCTCAGAAAATTGGACATTGAACTGCCTGATGATCCAGCTATACCTCTCTTGGGCATATACCCAAAAGATGCCTCAACATATAAAAGAGACACGTGCTCCACTATGTTCATCGCAGCCTTATTTATAATAGCCAGAAGCTGGAAAGAACCCAGATGCCCTTCAACAGAGGAATGGATACAGAAAATGTGGTACATCTACACAATGGAATATTACTCAGCTATCAAAAACAACGAGTTTATGAAATTCGTAGGCAAATGGTTGGAAGTGGAAAATATCATCCTGAGTGAGCTAACCCAATCACAGAAAGACATACATGGTATGCACTCATTGATAAGTGGCTATTAGCCCAAATGCTTGAATTACCCTAGATCCCTAGAACAAACGAAACTCAAGACGGATGATCAAAATGTTAATGCTTCACTCCTTCTTTAAATGAGGAAAAAGAATACCCTTGGCAGGGAAGGGAGAGGCAAAGATTAAAACAGAGACTGAAGGAACACCCATTCAGAGCCTGCCCCACATGTGGCCCATACATATACAGCCACCCAATTAGACAAGATGGATGAAGCAAAGAAGTGCAGACCGACAGGAGCCGGATGTAGATCGCTCCTGAGAGACACAGCCAGAATACAGCAAATATAGAGGCGAATGCCAGCAGCAAACCACTGAACTGAGAATAGGTCCCCTATTGAAGGAATCAGAGAAAGAACTGGAAGAGCTTGAAGGGGCTCGAGACCCCAAAAGTACAACAATGCCAAGCAACCAGAGCTTCCAGGGACTAAGCCACTACCTAAAGACTATACATGAACTGACCCTGGACTCTGACCCCATAGGTAGCAATGAATATCCTAGTAAGAGCACCAGTGGAAGGGGAAGCCCTGGGTCCTGCTAAGACTGAACCCACAGTGAACTAGTCTATGGGGGGAGGGCGGCAATGGGGGTACGGTTGGGAGGGGAACACCCATAAGGAAGGGGATGGGGGAGGGGGATGTTTGCCCGGAAACCGGGAAAGGGAATAACACTCGAAATGTATATAAGAAATACTCAAGTTAATAAAAAAAAAAAAAAAAAGAAGTGTCTTTGGAGGCTTTGGAGACAGCTATGCAAGCACCCCATCCCTGTCTGCTGAATTCCACTTATGCTCTCTCCAAACATCACATGACCATCCACAGGTCTTATCTTAGCAAAATACCACTTGAGTCTGCATCACATAACACAAAGAGAAATTTCTACTTCAGTCTAGCATAAGCACATGTATTTGAAGTATTGGTCTCTGTTGGGTGGTACTACTTAAGGAAGTTAGAAAACTTTCAGAATGTGGAGGTGTAAAAGTTTATACCTCACCCAACTCTACTTCCTGGATATGATAGCGTGTCTCTCTGCTTCCTGTTACTGCTATCATGCCTTCCCTACTATTATGAATATCTAACTCTGAGAAAAGTAATTAATATAAACTCTTCCATATCTAATTACTGCAGTAAAGAGTAATGGAGACAAGCATTATTATAGATCAATATCACTGAACTACAAATTTACCATTTTATCTAGCAATTTTGGGGTTAGGGGCACTGAGACAAGCTATCCCTGTTAAGCCCTTTCTGTCCTTTAGACCTTGGCTGATCAACAACTTGGATATTCAGAGTGGTGGGAATAAAGGCAGGCATGACTACCACCTGGTTCATCTGTTAATTCTAATCCTACAGATTTACCTAAGAGAAACTCATACAGTTACATAAAATATGTAATAGAATGCTATAGTTGGTTTCTTCATAATATATTCATCCAGAAATAAAAACACAAGCCTCAATATTATTGGATACTCTTGAACAACAGACAAAAGCAAACAAAGGTATCCTAAGTGCAATTAAATGTTATATCATGCAAAAGGAGACACAAAAGATACATATCCCATGATTATCTTTGTATGAAGAAGTAGAGAATCTAAAAAAATAAAAATGCATGTAAAGAACAAAGTAAGTCAATGAAAGCCTAGAGTCAGGGTCAAACCCTAGGACCTGGCAGGCATAATACTTAGACTGAGGAGGTGGTTTTTCCCTTCAGATTCAGAAGAGAGTCTAGTGCTGAAGAATAGTTGAAATTTAATTTCTGTGGTAGTCACATGGTTCCTATAGTCAAGACTCCTTGAACCTCCTATGTACAATGTGAACAGAGTTTTATAGAAATTAAATTATGGCTCTGTTGACTATGTTTGAGAAGACAGAATGAGAGAGAAAATCACAGTGACTTTGTATGGAATGCAATCTTCCTAGAAGTGTATACATGAGACCTCTTCAAGTCTTTCCTCAAAACACTCTTTATAATGCCATGGACCAAGCCTTCAGAACCTGAGATCTGATTTTTTTCCAAGCTCAGTACACAAACTCATACTGTCTGTCATTCCACATCAAGTGATCACTTTCCTTACAAGTCACAAGTGAAATATATGTTTTTCTTGTTTCTATCATTTGTTTTTGTTTGTTTGTCTTCTGATATGAAAGATTTAGATCTTGATAGAAATATAGGAATTCTGACTTTTGTCTCAGTTCTAATTTTGTCAGGCTGGTTTTACCAGCTTGAGAGATAAAAGAAAATGGAAGGAAGGAAGGAAGGAAGGAAGGAAGGAAGGAAGGAAGGAAGGAAGGGAAGTTTGGCAGATAGGTAGGTGGATGGATGAATAGTAGACATTAAGTTTGATAGTTGATAGGAATGTAGATAGGTGCAACAGACAGACAGACAGACAGTCGACAGACAGATGTGAGTACCTAATGAAATCTGGGTCTGTTCAGACTGCTTATAGTCCTGGACATCATGGGGTATGGTGATATTTTGTATCAGTTTCACCGGACTATAAATCTCCAAATACTAGATTTACTATTATTCTGGTGAGTATAAGAGAGTGATATAGGGTGTATTAACATTTGAGCATGGATCGAGTATAGCAAGTTACTTAAGCAGTATGAACAGGCCCCATGCTATTCTATCCATTGAAGACCTGGGCAGAATACATGTTGAATAAGGCAGGCTATACTCTCTGCTTGAATGTCTCTGAAGTGGGACATTGGTCTTCTCCCTCATCAGACTCAAGGATAGAACTACAACTTACATTATTATTCCTTCTAGATAATTGGCTTTGAGATTTAACCCTTGCTCCCCTTTGGACATCTCAAATAAAGGTTTTACTAATGTTCAAATTAAAGTTTAATGTCAACAAGTTGCTTATATTTCTCTAGAATCAAGAATCCAAGATCATCTTGGGAAAGATACAAACAACCTTTGGTGGTAGAGGGGCTTAGTGTCTCAGAATAACAGCAGAGTTTTGTTCTGTTTCGAATTGAACCTGGTTAAAGAGGTGTGGGTGTTGATCATGAGTCTGTGGTTCCAGCTCTTACAAGTCCAGAGATTTAACTAATCTGATACTCCATCCGCATGGGCTGTTACTTACTACACATTCCTACATACATACACAGGGGCTCCCACATGTCTGTTGTTGTACTATAAATAGTATGAACACAACATAATTTGAGTTCCTGAAACCAAATAAAAGGTCTTCCCTAAGGTCACTGTTTATAGGTTGAGCTCATTCTGTTGCTTGAGAACAAGTCATGCACATAAGTCAGTTTTGTAACTTTAACACAATATCTGACATAACCAGCTTCAAATGGGTAAATATTTGTTTAAATTCATGGCTTCAAAAGGTTTAGTCCATAATTCCTTGGCAATTTATTTTTGGTAAAAAGCTCATCTTAGACCAGAAAGTACAGGGAAGCAAAAAGAGGAGGAGCCTGGATCCCAACATCCCTTCATGGTATTTCCACTTTCCTAATTACTTTCTACTAGGAATTACCTTCTAAAGGCTCCATAGTCTCCCAGTAACACATTACAGGATGGAATCCAACCCTTTATCTTGTTCATAGTATTTTGGAAACACTTGATTATCCAAGCTATACTATCATGTTTTGAAATGCATATTGTTTTGAAATCTTGCTAATGGAACTCAGCACCCTATGCCTGCCTAGCATGTGCTCTATCACGTGTTTTCTGAAAGAAAAATGCTACTAGTTTAAGTAATCCTTGTTTTATTTTCAATGTCATAAAATGTAGTCTCTTCAGTTTTCTGAGTTTTCTGACTAATGCTTTAGTTTCCCAATCCTTTCTCCCTACACAGATTGGGAGGTAAAAGGTTCAGTTTCATATAATTGAACATTTCTCATCCCTCTTTTATGTGTATTCTTACCTTTCAATCAAACTTTTGAGAAAATGCAAGAGTAGAAATAACACAAAGGAGTCTACCTATAATAAATGAGTGGGAATGTGTGTGTGTGTGTGGTGTTGGTCCCTTGTGTTATAAAAGAATATATTATTGTAAAAAAATTTAAAAAAAAACAATAGACTAGCAAACAAGGGCATAATGAATCAAATAAGATCAACTAAGTACATTAGCAGGAGAATTAAAACATCATTTAACTTTAATTTACATAAACTTAAGTTTTGGTCAAATTCTGGGCAATCCAACCTTTACGATAGAAATAGTATGAGTTTTGCTAAGAACTTTAAGTGGCTGTTCTGTCTTGTAGCAAGCTTTCTCTGCATGACCATAGAAGCAATGGTCTTTCTACTTTCTGGTGTCTGACAGCCAATGTTCAGAGTCCTAGAAAGACCCTCTTAGGTTTTCTTTCTTTGTAATTCCTCTAAACATTCATAGAAGCTGGATAACAACTTCTTTTAAAGCATCTTCTTGGTGACAAAGGTGGCTGGTCTTTTTTTTTTTTTTTGGATAAATTCAGAAATAGTAATGAAGTAGATGTGAAAATCCTCAAAGAAAACCAGAGTGAACAGTCTCCCCATTTCAACCGCCATTTGCAAATATTTATTTTCTCCTCTTTAAGGCCCAAAGTCTGTTTGACTTGAAGCACTAAAGCAGCAATTGCCTTCACCCACAGACAGTTTTTATGTGGAGTAAACCACCTGGAAGCTAAAGGCCAAGCATTCACTGTCTGTGTCTGCAACAGGGTTTCCCTGTGAAGGCACTGCAACTCTGGTTTTAAATCAAAGTAATTGTCATGTCACTTCAGAAGGTTTCCTAGAACCTTAAGAATTCAGACCTCACTTTTTTTTAATTAAGATTCAGTTTCTTATGAAATGAAGGGTATTGCTTGTCTTTCCCTGGGATGAAATGAGGTGTTTGCTCTTCTCTGAGCTAATTTTAAAAGGAGATGTAGGATTCTTGTAACTGCAGCTGGGCACACCATGTCCCTAGATATAGAAGGTAATGTAAAAGCTGGACAATATTCCTTCAAGATATTTCCTCAACAAACACCATTTCTGCTTATCGAGAAAGGTGTTTTTCCTCTCCTACTCATTGCCTCCTTCACAAATTTAAGATTTTTTTTCTTGCGATCAGTTATCTCTACACACAAATTTTAAGGTCTTGAAAAATGGATATTTATCTTGTGGGCAGTCAGAGACATCCACAGCACCAGAGTCCTGATAACCTCAGTGAACTTTTACAGGGTTATATTTTTGTGGCGTGGCGGCAAACAACTTCAGCAACACTCTCTAGATATGTTTTTTGGTGGCAACCGAAATATGTCTCATGGGTAAACAGAAACTGATCAGGTGATCCAACCCCATCAATGATGTCGGGATTTACCAACCAGAGAGCAAGATAAGGAACATGTTCCACCAATCACAGCTAGGAAACAAACTAATGTTGTGGTTCAAAACAGAATCAAAGGAACAGCTCACAATTCTTTACATAATTAAGTTATAGGATTTTTGCATAGCATAAACTATGTTTTCCTGCTACTTTCCTGGATGTTGCTTTCTTATCTTCTAGACCTCATGCCTTCTAACCCTACCTGTACCACCTTTCTTAACCATAAAATGTGACTAGGTTGTGTTATGGGTTGAAATTATGTCCAGAAACTAAGCTAGTACTTTGAGTCACTGGTCTTGACTATGTGGGACTCTGTTGAACATAAAGAGTCTTTAGTAAGTGAAGCTTGACTGGTAAAAATAGGTCACAAGAACTGTGACTCTAAATGCTGTTTCCACCTTGTTTCTCATTCTAAGCTCTGTTTCCTGATATACTGATATCTGAGGTGCCTGTACATGGTCCTGCTGCTATGAGTGAATTCCACCATACCTTCCTCTCCAGTCTGAGGTGAAATCACCCTAAAACTATGAGCTGAAATAAATCTTCCCTCAATTTCACTCTTTCTGTCATATATTTTCTTGGTTATATAAAAAGAACAAATACAGTCTTTAACCCACCCCTATTACTGTTGCACACTGCACCAATTTGGTTTGCCTTTTATCAGTATGGCGAATCTTTATTTACTATTTGATCATCTGTGTTTCCAAATAGTTTTCAAACTCAAATTGAAGGATAAAATCATTGATTCAATACCATAGATGGTAATATGTGAATATATGTGTGTGTGTTTATACATATGTATATGTGTATAATGTATATGTGTATATCTATGTGAATGTTTATATGTATATGTATGTGTATGTATATATGTAATGTATATGCATATGTAATGCATACTCTATGTGTGTGTGTGTGTGTGTGTGTGTGTGTGTGTGTGTGTGTGTGTGTGTGTTTATCCTTGGAAACTCATCTATGAGGGAGCCAGGCTCCAGCATTTGCAGGAAATTTCACTGGGCCAAGCAGATCCACCTCCTTAGGCAGGAAAAGCAAAACAGTCCAGGGCATGAGATCAGAACCTCCTGTAGTGGGGGAGAGCCTGATGAAGAAGGCTTCAGGAAGGGATGAGGCAGACTAAGAAAAGGATTTTCATGCAGCAGCGAGCAATCCTAAATGTGTGGTATCAGCCAAGCCCTTTGAAACACAGATGATTTTATCATAAGTCTCAGATGCCAGACATATAAATGCCAAGTTTAGTATTAATTATTTGTCCTGTTCATCCTAGGTTTTACTTCGGTCTGGCCTTTCTTAGAATGTTCAATTCCTCCCTTTATGGAAATGATGCTTTGTGTCATTTTGGTTGAAACTATGTAATTTGTGTATAAATTGTAGGAGCGCATCATCAAGAGACTCTCTACTTAACTTTTGAACAGTCTTGTAAATGTTCAATGCAAAACGAACTTTGAGGTTGGACTGAAACTTGCATTATGAGATGTCAATAAACATATAAGATAAAGGCAGGAGTTTATGGATTAAGAAAAACAACTTAAATAAGGGGTTAATTTTGGCTTACACTGAGACTATAGTCCGTCCTGACAGAACAGGTATGGGGAAGAGTGTGAAGAAGCTCACCACTTGCAGATGCATTTAGGAAGCAGAGGAAGAGAATGAAGGTGCTTACATCACTTGCTCTCCTTTTGTATTCAGTCCAAGTTCTCAGGCCACACAACAGTGCTATCTCTCTGTGCTCACTCTTCCCACTAAATTAACCTAGTCTAGAAAACTTGCCACAAATACACCCAGAAACTGGTTTTCATAGTTATTCTAAATCCCATCAATTTGACAATCAAGGTTAGCCATTACAATATCTCACCCCAGTTTAAATTTTAAAAGTATAGCAAATATTAAGTTGTGGAGAAAAATAAAGTATTTTTTAAGTCAAGCAAAGCCAATATTTATTTAAACAAGGAGGTTTTATTAGAATTTAAAAGGAAAATCTCAGGGCAGGTAAGCTGTAAATCTTTCCAGAGAAGACAATGTCTTAAATACTTGCTTGAAATAAAAATTAGCACAGCCATTATTAAAAAACAGTATGAAATTTCCTCAAATCCTAGAAGTAGAATTATCTTATGATTAAGGAATTCCACTCTTTGGTCTATTTCCAAAGAAAATAAAACAATCATGTGGAAAAAATTAGTATGCTCATCTTTTTGCAGTACAATGGCCATGAAATGGAATCAAAATAAATATTTCAGCAACAAACAAATGACTAAACAACATGTGGTTTATTTAGACAATGGAATGCTATTCAGATATAAAGAAATATGATATCATTTGTGACATCAGGCATATATTGCATAAGTATAAAGAAAGATTCAGGTATACAAAGACAATATCAACTTGGTTTTATGTGAAATATAAAACTATTGATCCCATATAAACTGATATTAGAATAATATTTTCCAGAGCTTAAGGACAAAGATCAGGAGTAAATAAGAAGAATTGAACAATGGCTGCTCTCTCACAGTTAGATATTAAATAGGGGGCTAGATTTCTGCGCTCTAATGTGCTTAAAATGAATATTGGTAATGGTAATACTAGTCAGAAGAGAAGATTTTTTTTTACCAAAAATAAATTAGATGACTTTAAATGAATGAATAAGACACTTATTTCTGAGTTGTTCATTATTATATACATACGTAAGAAAAAAATTTCATTTTACCTCAAAATTACTATATGTAGTACGTCTACCAAAAATAAAAATATATCTAAAATTAAATTCATTTTCCCAGTAAGAAGCCAAACTTATAGCATTTTGACAACACCAACATAGTATGGTCAAGTCCATACATTGCACAATGTATGCTGATCAAAAGAGGCAATATATACATATAATATATATATATATGTATATATATATAATCTTTGTTTGATTAAGGGTAATCAATGCCTTATTTCTATTTCTTTACAAATATATGGCATACTCTTGTGCACCACACTTTTTCTCCTGTGCTGTAGAACATTGGAAGATTTAGTATGTGATTGTGATCGTTTCTCCAGCTCCCTTTGTTCTTCCCTTGTTAAATTCTAGGAACTGCTTTTCCAGGGTCATAGACTCCAGGTCTATAAATAGCTTTTAGATTCTACTGGAGTAAGAACTAGCTGTTTGTTGTTCTATGCATGCCTGGCTTATTTCATGAAATATAAGATTTTCTGGTTTCATTCCTATTGTCACAAGTGACACAATTTCATTCTTCTGTGTGTGGGGTGTTAAATTCTTTGTTTTTATGTCATAAATATTCTTCATGTATGTTCTGTGAACACATTGGTAGACGTATCCCTGCTATTATAAACAGTGCTGTGATAACAACATGTAAGGGTAGATACCTCTGTATTATGTGACTCATATTTCTTTTGTATATACATTTAACAATGAAATTAATAAATCAGACATTAGTTTTATTTTAGTTTTTCTACTTACTATGTAGTATTCTGGGAGCAATTGGTACATTGTAGTGAACATGAATTATGTATTTGCTGACTAAATACTAAATCCACTATCAATATCAACAAAGTCTTATACTGGATTGCTCCCTTGCTGTCCATTTCTGTATTTGCACGTTTGCTCCCAAGAAACAAGAGAATATTTTTCAAAATTTACTCTTGTAGGTAAAAAAATTGTTTCAAGATAAAATTTAAATGAAACAAAGAAAAGGTAAACATTTTCAAATTCCTGTCATGGGGCAGAAGACCAAATTGCCAATGCTCAGAAACAAAATGTTTAAAAGTCATTTTCTTCTTACATGAACATGCATAAGATAATTATCAAATTGTATCATAAGTAATAGAATCCAATTGACACTCAAATCAGACTATAAATATGCTTAATTTTTCAACATTTAATAATTTAAGCAGTGATCGAAGCAATGGGAAAATAACAAATTTATTATTGAAATAAATGTAGTATAGATAGAAGTTGACTATCTCATCTAAAACTCTTGGAATCAAAAGTCTTTCTTATGCATTTAGGATTTTAAAATGTTTAAATATACATAATGTGATCTCTTGGGGATGGGATCCAATCTAAAAAGACTTCAGCTGGGCTCAGCAGTTGTATGCAGTATCTTTAGTGAGCCTAAATTTTGACCTATTAATATTTGAATATGTCACTAAGGATGTGTTGAACTGAGAATGTTTCACATTTTGGATCATTTGGGCTTGGGGTATTTAGATTATGGTTGTTCAACCTGTCCATGAATGACATTTTTTAAAACAAAAAATCATATGCAATTGTCTGAAGAAAAGAATTCCAATGGATCTCTTGAAGAGTTGTATGGCCATAGATTGGATATGAAGAGATATTTCAGGGAAACCATCAATGAATGGATCTTTCACTTTCTCAAAACTTATTTAAGAAGTGAGTATGTAAGTTGCAGGGGATTTGGCCAGATATGAGTAAACCATTTCTTTCCTTCTGTTTGTTAGTCTTGACATTTACTTTTCAAGTTAAATTAGAAAGCTTTCCGGGCAGTAGGGTGAGTCAATACTGAATAGCGGATCCTAGCAAAGTCATCGGCTGCTGTCCCTGGAAATCACTGAAAACTTGAGAGTATTTGAAGGATCAGCACAAAAACAAAAAAGTATGCTGACTTCATTTCACTTTGCCTCAAGATAATGCAGTAAATACACAACACACCCGGCTCAAATATTCTATCACACTGTGCCAGTAGGAGATAGAGTTGAGCACATCCCAAACTGCAACCAAATCCCCACCCAGTTCCTGTACACCCTACCCAACAGCACTTATCCATTTCTTCAAGCAATTTGCTTAATTCCCCTGGTAAACTATTGGGTATTAGGAGAGCAAAACATGTGAAGGAGCAGGCAAATATGGTTTTAATATGAATCTGGCTAGCCTCATACTAAGAAATGTAGAGAGGGTCTTTACAAAATCAACCACAGACTGATGGCTGAAAAAAAAACACAGGGCCACCCTTGCCATGTTTGAACCCAGTAGAACAGAAATGTAGTTACTTTTAAATCTATGGTGACACAAAAGTCAGAAATCCATATTAAGAACATGAAAGTATTCAGCATATGGTACTTTCTTACATTTGCTGTTGTCAGGGACTATGAAAGACAACACTGCTGATTTGTTTTGAGCTGGATTTTCACTCTCTCAGAAGAAGCCATAAATTTACTTCAAGGATCACACATGCTTCACTGAGCAAATAATTCTCAAATGAGTGAGATCAATGAGTATGCTGTAATTCTAATATGTTTGAATCAATAGTGTTGCTCATCTGTCTTTCAATTATTCATCCCTGTTCTGTTTCATTTTAAAACTAAATAGATTGTAGGCCAAGCTAGAAATATTTAGATATTTTAGGACAGGTATTTACGTACGATATTCTCATTCAGAAATTATAGGCACTGAAAACCAGACAGAATCCAATTCATCTGTACTGTGGCTAGTGATTTAGTAAATTTCATCAGAGACTCGGCCTGTATTCATTAGGTCATTGTGGTTTTGATTTTAAAATTTCTTTACATTGGAAGCCAGCTGTTACAGGATGTTTACTGTCTCTATGGTAACTATAATATGTTCTTATGTGGAGGATTACTTGCTGCACAATGAGCTAGTCATTCAGGATAAAGCTGTGCTGAAAACCTAATTTACAACCGGTCTCCAGCAAGAGAGGAGAGGAAAGATAAGGGAAGGCAGTGTAGTTCTCTACATCACGTGTTCCCTCAAGAAGTTCTATTGGTCTCAACAAAGGGAGCTTCAATAACCACTAGAAGGGAGAAAATCCTCTATGCCTGGAAATAGCAATTCCTTCATAAAGATATTTCAGACATATACTTGCTTTCAAGGGAAAAGCAATCCCAGAATTCCTCAAGCCATTGTGATTAGTAAGCAACACTGACTCTCATTTCCTCCCAAGGGAGGCATTTCCTCGGTTCACTAACAAATTTGGTCACATCTCTTCCTACTGAACCTTCAGTAGCCAAACCTTTGCTTTTATTCTTTAATTTTTTTAATTGATCATGTTATTCATTTACATTTCAAATGACATCCCCTTCCCAGTTACCCCTCCACAAACCCCACTCTAATCCTCCTCTCTTCCCTTCCCTTTGCCTCCACCACTCATCCACTTCTCCCTCATCATTCTAGCATCTCCCTATGCTGGGGCATTAAACCTCCATGGGACCAGGGGCCTCCCCGTCTCACTGATGTCAGATAAGGCCATTCTCTGCTACATATGCAGCTAGAACCATGGATGCTTCCATGTATATTCTTTGGTTGGTGGTTTAGTCTCCGGGGGTGGGGGAGGGTCTGCTTAGTTGATATTGTTGTTTTCTAATGGCGTTGCAATACCCTTTAGTTCCTTCAGTTCTTTCCCTAGCTCTTTCAGTGGGATCCCCAGGTTAAGTCCAATGGTTTGCTGTGAGTTTCTGTATCTGTATTGGTCAGGTGCTGGTAGAACCTCTCAGGGAACAGCCATTCTAGGCTCCTGACAGGAAGTGCTTCTTAGCATCAGCAATAGTATCTAGGTTTGGGGTCTGCAGACGGAATAGGTTCCTAGATGGGGCGGTCTCTGGATGGCCTTTCCTTCAGTCTCTGTTCCATTTTTTTTGTTCCTGACTTTCCTTTGGAAAGGAACATTTCTGGGTTAACAATTTTGAGATACATGGGTGGCTCCAACCCTCAACTGGGGGCTGAGCCTATCTACTGGAGGTGGTCTCTAAAGGTTCCAACTCCCCTTTGATGGGTATTTCTTCTAATGGTATCCCCATTAGGTCCTGGGAACCTCTTGCTTCCCTGGTGTCTGGGACTTTCTACTGGCTACCCCCAATTCCCCATCCCCTACTGCTACATATTTCCTGACCAGAGTAGTTCTTTCCTGATACTTCCAATATCTGATCCTGACCCCTTCCATTTTTGCCACCCACTTCCTCCCTCCCTTCCCTTCCTCCCTCCCTCCCTCCCTCCACTGCCTGTGATTATTCTGTTCCCTCTTTTACGTAGGATTGAAGTATCCACACTTCAGTCTTCCTTCTTAAGCTTCATATTTTTTGTGGGTTATATTATAGGTATTCTGAGCTTTCAGACTAATATCCACTTATCGCTGAGGAAATACCACATGTTTTCTTTTGTGTCTGAAAGCATCTATATTTAGGCTTCTTTTGTCTTTTTAATTTTTGTGTATGTAGTTATCCTTGGAGGCCAGAAGGAAGTGTTGGAGCCACAGGAGCTAGAGTTACAAGTAATTGTGAGTTATCTCATATGGGTTCTTGGAACCAAACTTGAGTTGTCTGGGTGAGCAGCAAGTGTTCTGAACTACTGATCCCTAAAATAGGGTCTTGGAAATATTTTTCTTTAATTTCTTTTAACTGTAGTAGTATTTCACTTTTAATGCTATCTCATTTCTATTTCAGGAATTGTTGTGATTTTATTTTTCTAAAAATTAACTCAAACCCTGAATGTATTAAAGACAAATGTCTCTGAATATAACAAGAAAACTATGAAAATTAATATTTAGTCTGGGATGCTATGGCTTACATGTGGGAGCTCAAAGCCAGCTTTGAATATGTAGTATCTTAAAGTAGCCTGTACTACAAGTAAGTTTAAAGAGAAAAAATAGAATATATGCATATGCATTAGATATTACCATGGTTATCAAGACCAACCTCTGTACCTTAAATAAATGCATTCATCTTTCATGTACATACCACTACAAACAGATCTATCAACACATGGTTTATTAGGATATCTATAAATATTTATTTTACAGGAATAAACTACAATAAAGACCCTAAGTAAAATATTGGCTTCAAATCATGAGTCTTGGAACAAATCCATGTTTGGGAGAAATAAATGCATCTGAGAGTATCTGTGCTTACTTCGGTACAGATTTTCACAAGGGAAAAATTTGAACGATCGTGGAAGCTTTTGTCCCCTATCAAGACACATACTTTGGCATCAGTTCCCATGGCGTCTCCTCAATACACACAGAGAAGCAAAGAGTTCCAGGACACGTTTATCACTGTGTAGATACCCAGTGATTTTTGGAGGCTATAGTTCTTTTTACAAAAACTCCGTGAAAACCAAAGAGGAGATTAAACTCCTTCCAGACAACAAAGAGAAATGACAGAAAACCTACACATGACCGATGTTACAATCTTGAAGTTTTACAGCAGTAAGGTTTAGTGACTGTTCCCTCCCCCCGTGAAAAGGTGTTAGATTTCTAACCTGCTTCGTTCACCTTGTTCTCACCATTCAATACGAACTGATGTGGATATGGCTGTTTCTTGCTTCGTTCCCATCATGAATTTATATTTAAGCATGTGCTGTGATCACTCTTTTACAGGCTTTCTCTTGTTCTAAAGCAATCCTCTTTGTGCATGAATTCAAAGATTCTGGAAACAAATCCTTAACCTGACTATGCATTTCTGAATGGACTCTGGGAATCCTGAGAATTACAGGATGGGAGAGAGAGAGAGATGGTACCCAATATTTTTTTTTAAAGTTGTTTACTCAACCACAATTTGAATATGCCACAAGAAGTGCTTATCGACTCATGGGTATCCCTTTAAAGAAGTACCGCAGAAGCTCTCTATAATGTGAGATATTGAAAGCATGAGTATAGGTGCCAGCTTCCCATTTGTTAGTTCATATACATAGGAAAGTAACCTTTCTTCTTCCTCTGTTTCCTTTAGTTTGCAATATCAAAAGTATGAGTTCTACCCAAGGACTTATGCACACTCAGAACACCTGTGCTGTTTTTAACTTATAAAGCGATTATGCTCCTAAAAGTATATTTGTAGAGTAATTTAATTCTTTACCAATGCAAGTGTAACTGCTTTCCCATGGGTAATCAAGCTAAGTATTATGATGGATACCAGGAATCCAAAACCTGGCAAAGAAGATAAAATACATATTATACATTAAATGGAATGAGGTCTTGATTTTCATACATCTATCATCGTTTCAAACTACTCTTTTCTAAGAGTATTTCTCCTTATATAATATAGTGCCTAGAATTTAGACATCCAGGCCAAAAACCAGTATTTCCAGGGATCACATGCAAGGATTTGTCACATCTTTTATTAGAAGTGATGATGACTTTTTTTAGAAGTGACAAATTATTATTTCACAATAATTGGCAAGAAAAAATAGTAACCAAGTTTAAAATGAATGTTCTCACCTTTAATGAAATCAGAAAAATATACAAGAGCACACGATGTTGAAAGGAAACATCTTACAAAATGAAGACAATATCAAATACTTAGGCATTGAGAAGAAGACAGGCATGTCTGGAGAATGTTATTTAGGTCAACTCAGAGAATGGCTGGAGTATTTAGATATTTTTACCATAAAAACATGGCTGACATATTGAGCTAGACACCTTAGCCTGTGATTCGAATTCTAGTACCTTCCACTTCCCAACATGTTTTTCCGAATGTATTGTGTATGAATATAGGACAAATGAAACAGAAGAGACCTTAGAAATCAGCAAATTGAGATTTTTTTCTATTTTAGATGGGATGATAAAAATCTGCTTCTCAGAGAAAGAGATACAATTTGGACTTATGACTCAAGAGAACTTTCCATATAGACAGTTAGTTGACCAAAATCTTTAACAGAAGTGAGGGAGTTAAGAATATTGGTAAATAATCAGTCTTTCTCCTCCAGGGGACAGTGGATGCGTGTGCAGGGCATTAGCAAATTATTGCTGGGATGTGAGAAGTTGCAAGCAAGATTTAGCTTAGCCCTTGGAAATCATTCTCCTCAACTCTGGCTGCACATGCTTTCTTTTTCCATAGCAAAAGCACAAAACAATCAAATACATGTTCAGATCTCAGCTCTTAATTTGAGCAACAGAGAACTGGGGAACTTAAGACCAAAACACTGGACCTAGCAAAAAGTTACATTTCCTGTTAATGAATAAACACTGGCCATTTGTAAAGTAAGCAAAATGTGAGTCTTAATGTGAGGTTTACAACTGACCTCCAAGTATTAGATCTCAATTATGGAAACATGGACCTGCCTTGTTACATGCCCAGAGTCAAGTTTTCAGATTACCATCCTACAATAATCTGTCTTGTGTCCAAACCACCAGAATGGAGTTGGAACAGACTTGGATTTTCCCTCATGTGTATCCCTGTTTTTACCATGCTATATTAGTCAAGACTGTCCTAATATTGACTGCTCTTCTGTACTTAAGGACACCTAAATGATGCAGCCTCTTCCTTTCCTTTCTTTACTTGTTGAATCTCAATTACCAATAAGGGTAATGGTCCCTATCACCATAGCTTGGCTCAGATATTCTTCCTGTGGATCTAGCATTTTTTCCGGGATATTCATGGTTAATTGAGCCTAGTGCAAGGTCCTGTTACTGCAGTTAAGAGGATCTTTCTTATATAGGCATACACAGATAAAAAGACGACACAGCCCTCCATCATCTCATTATACAATATATATATATATGTATATATATATATATATATATATATATATATATATTCTTAGGATTTTCTTGCTGTAAAGAGACACCATGGTAAAAGACAACTTATAAAAGAAAACTTTTAACTAAGGCTGGCTTACAGTTTCAGAGGCTTGGTCCATTATCATCATGACAGGAAGCATGGCAATATCCAGGCAGATGTGATGCTGGAGAAGGAGCTAAGAGTTTTATATCTTCATATATAGGCAATAGAAGAGGACTGTGGGCCACAGTGGCTGTAAATTAAACATACCTGACCTCAAAGTCCTCCTCCATGGTGACACATGTCCTCTGATAAGTTCATGCCTACTCTAACAAGGCCACATTTCCTATGGTCAAGCATTCAAACATATAGATCTATGGGGGGTCATACTTATTCAAAGTACCAAATTCCATTTGCTTGCCCCATAGGCTTGTAGCTATAACATAATACAAAATGTATTTAGTCTAACTTCCAAAGTCCCCGTAGTCTATCTCAGTCTCAACACTGTTTCAAATTTCAAAGTCTTTTCCGAGACTCATGCAATCCCCTAACTGTAATCCCCTATAAAAATCAAATTTAAAAAGCAGATCGCACCCTTCCAATATATCATGGCATAGTATAGACATTAGCTTACAAAATGTAGGGAAGGGAGCACAGTGAGGAAATACTGGACCAAAGAAAGACACCAATGGGGCAGACTCCAAACTGCATTTCTATGTCTGAGGTCAAATTGCTCTTTAGATCTCCAACTCCTTTCAGCTTTGTTGACTGCAACACACTTCTTTCTCTTGGGCTGTTGCCATGCCTTGTTAGTATCATCCCAGTGTTTCCAAGACAATCCAGGCTTCACCTTTATAGCTTTACAGGACAGCAGCTTTCAGCTTCACACAATGGCCTGTCTGGGCCTCCATAAAAGAGCACTCCTGACACATGCCTTGCCTCAACAACTTCCCTTAGTTACAGAGGGAGATTTCATAACCCCCTTCTTCTATCATTGACTCTAATGCCAGAACCATGTGGCTAAAGCTTCCAAGTTCTGCTGCTTGCTGGGACTGGAACATGGCCTTTTTGTTCAATTATATCTTCACCTCCTTCTTTTCTTCTATGGTTTTTTCATTACCTAATCTTGGCTCTCGTGGAACTTTCTAAGTAGATTAGGCTGGCCTTGAACTTGCAGTTCTGCATGCCTCTATCTCCTGAGTGCTGGTATTGTACCACCCACCATGTCTGGACCTAAGCTTTTCTCCCTTAATTCCATTCAATATTTTTAATCTGTTTATCTCTGTGAACACAGGATTTAGCTCTATCTAACTTCCTGATGCTTGAATTCCTCCATCAAGGCCACACCTTCTCTAATCCACTACCTGTGGCCAAGGATTCAAACACATGACTCTATGGGGACAAGACCTAATCAAACCACCATATATCAAGAATATATATACATATATATATACATATGTATATGTGTATGTGTGCTTTTCATTTCTTTTTTTTTTTGTCTTAGTTAAAGTTTTATTGATGTGAAGAGACACCATGACCAAGGCAACTCTTATAAAGGCAAACATTTGATTTAGCACATTATCTTCATAGCAGGAAGCATGGTAGCATGCGGGCAGACAGGGTCCTGGAGGAGCCTAGAGTTTTACATCTTGATCCAAAGGCAGTCAGAAGGGGATTGTTTTCCACAGGCAGCCAAGAAGAGAGTCTTTTCTGCACTGGGCAAAGCTTGAGCACTCGGAGACCTCAAAGCCCACCACCTTACACTTCCTGCAACAAGGCCACACCTATTCTAATAAGAACACACACCTCCTAATATTACCACTTCCCATGGGCCAAGCATATTCAAACCACCACAGTAGTTTTACATTGTGTTGCCTAATCTTCATTGTCAATTTATTTTTTTTATATCTACATATTTTTCTTTTTCTTTTTTTTTATTTAGAGAATACTTTATTAGTTTTTGTAATCAAACCCACGTAGATAAGACCTTACATATTTAATACAGTGTGTTACCCCTGTACAAATGGAAAAAACTTAAGTTCAACATTTCTAGACCAATATGGCTATTAATTTCTGTACAGTGCCAACTCAACACAGTAAATGGGGATACTTTTTTCCAAAGTTGACAGCACAGCTAAAGTTTCCAAAAATTCAAATTATATATCTGTATATATATATATATTTATATAAAAAGACCAATAATAGCAGTGTGTTATGCATCAACAGCAGCAACAGCTTTTCCAGGTTCTGCAGTCATCTGAACAAAACTGTAGAGACATCCAGCACACTCCATTAAAAAAAAAAGTAAAAAAACAAAACCCGAGAAAACAGCACAGTTCTGTTACTCTTGTGGTACCTGGCACCATTTTTTTTAAATTAGCTTCTCAATCATCATCTGGAAAGAAAACATTCTGAGCAACATCATTAAAAACAGCTCTGATAAAGCACGGTCACTACTACATATCATAAAGCAGGTACAAGCTATTTTACATCCACAGAGGTATGATACAGTACTGCCCTACATCTATAATACTTGAGGATACAATTTAAAAGGCATTATTTGAGACTTGATTCTACTTTTCCAGCAGAGGGCCCAAAGGATGGTGTGACACAGCTTTGTAAAGAAACATACTCTAGACAGGATTTCCTTTCACTAGTGGCACAGTTCTAAGGATTCATTCTCTCCATGAATGTCAGCTAAAACCATTATTAAAAAAATGAAATATCCCTAAAACAAAACCGTATAACCACCGGATTCACATGAAGATGACCTAGTGGAGACAGGCTGGACCTCACCTTACCAACAAGCTATCAAATCTGTTATGTTTAAACAGTGAGACCTCCAAGGAAGGAGATGCCAAGTAGTGCTTCAAAGCTTTGGACCACAATCAAACACAGCATCATTTTCAACAGAAGCAGAAGCTCATCTGAATATGCTCAAGGATGCTGACATCAACATTTAATCATCTGCTAACTCATCCAGGAAGAAGGGGAGATCAGTTACTACTGTACTTTATTGTGTTCAACCAAATCACCATGTTACAAAAATAGCAAGCTGCCATAATAAAAAATAAGGCTCCTCTATCCAGCACCAGATAGCATCATTTTACTTTCAAGCCTAGAAATTGCACACTTGTATATAAACCAACCGAAGATGAGGATTGAGAGTTCATCTTGGTGGATTTTTCCTTTGATGAATATGAAGTGTCCTTCCTTATCTTTTTTGATGACTTTTAATTGAAAATTGATTTTATTTGATATTAGAATGGCTACTCCAGCTTGCTTCTTCTGACCATTTGCTTGGAAAGTTGTTTTCCAGCCTTTCACTCTGAGGTAGTGTCTGTCTTTGTCTCTGAGGTGTGTTTCCTGTAGGCAGCAGAACGCAGGGTCCTCATTGTGTATCCAGTTTGTTAATCTATGTCTTTTTAGTGGGGAGTTGAGGCCATTGATGTTGAGAGATATTAAGGAATAGTGATTATTGCTTCCTGTTATATTCATATTTGGATGTGAGGTTATGTTTGTGTGCTTTTCTTCTCTTTGTTTTGTTGCCAAGACGATTAGTTTCTTGCTTCTTCTAGGGTATAGCTTGCCTCCTTATGTTGGGCTTTACCATTTATTATCCTTTGTAGTGCTGGATTTGTAGAAAGATATTGTGTAAATTTGGTTTTGTCTTGGAATATCTTGGTTTCTCCATCTATGTTAATTGAGAGTTTTGCAGGATACAGTAACCTGGGCTGGCCTTTGTGTTCTCTTAGGGTCTGTATGACATCTGTCCAGGATCTTCTGGCCTTCATAGTTTCTGGCGAAAAGTCTGGTGTGATTCTGATAGGTCTGCCTTTATATGTTACTTGACCTTTTTCCCTTACTGCTTTTAATATTCTTTCTTTATTTTGTGCGTTTGGTGTTTTGACTATTATGTGACGGAAGGTGTTTCTTTTCTGGTCCAATCTATTTGGAGTTCTGTAGGCTTCTTGTATGCCTATGGGTATCTCTTTTTTTAGGTTAGGGAAGTTTTCTTCTATGATTTTTTTGAAGATATTTACTGGTCCTTTGAGCTGGGAGTCTTCACTCTCTTCTATACCTATTATCCTTAGGTTTGATCTTCTCACTGAGTCCTGGATTTCCTGTATGTTTTGGACCAGTAGCTTTTTCTGCTTTACATTATCTTTGACAGTTGAGTCAATGATTTCTATGGAATCTTCTGCTCCCGAGATTCTCTCTTCCATCTCTTGTATTCTGTTGGTGAAGCTTGTATCTACAGCTCCTTGTCTCTTCTTTTGGTTTTCTATATCCAGGGTTGTTTCCATGTGTTCTTTCTTGATTGCTTCTATTTCCATTTTTAATTCCTTCAACTGTTTGATTATGTTTTCCTGGAATTCTTTCAGGGATTTTTGTGTCTCCTCTCTTTGGGTTTCTACTTGTTTATTTATGTTTTCCTGGAATTCTTTCAGGCATTTTTGCGATTCCTCTCTGTAGGCTTCTACTTGTTCTCTAAGGGAGTTCTCCACGTCTTTCTTGAAGTCCTCCAGCATCATGATCAAATACGATTTTGAAACTAGATCTTGCTTTTCTGGTGTGTTTGGATATTCCATGTTTATTTTGGTGGGAGAATTGGGCTCCGATGATGCCATGTAGTCTTGGTTTCTGTTGCTTGGGTTCCTGCGCTTGCCTCTCGCCATCAGATTATATATATATATATATATATATATATATATATATATATATATATATATATACTGTGTATGTGTGCTTTTCATTTCAAATCTGTTTTGACATCTTTGGATATTCAATATGGCTCACTCTTTATTTCACAACTGGTTTTATTCTTTATTATATGGGTAATGCCCATAAAAAAAACATTATTGAGACATACAAACAGATGTACTTGACTACACAGTAGATTGATCAGAAGCCCATAGGAGTTGTGGCATGTGGCTTCTTCTAGTCACACTTTCAGTCTCTGCATCTGTAGTATAGTAGTTTATAGCAAGATAAGAATGAATCAGTGGTTCAAACAAATTGTTCAGCCTACATTTATGGACTAATGGCAGGTACTACAGAGGCCATAAAGAAAAGAAACACACTGCTTGCATCTACCCATATACACAAGCAGCTGCTGACAGTGCTGTCTGAGGACCAAGACCTGCTAAGGGGCTTTAAAAAAAGAGACTCAAACTATACTGCTGAAGTGCTAAGTTTCAGGGGCATTCTATTACAACTTGTTGCTCTGTAGTCAAGCAAAAATCTATGAAATCATGATCCAAAGACAGGCTGATGTGTAGCCAGAAATGTTTACTTCTAACTAAAATAGAATGGCCACTTACAAAATTCTATTTCATTGTAATTTGTCAACTTCATTTCCTGTTCTTTATATCAGATTAGAACTATTCAATGATTGAGTAAGGCAATCAATTCCAAACAGATCATGCATGTGCACTTGTGCATGTGTGCATAACACACACACACACACACACACACACACACACACACACACACACACACACACACATACATACTCACCTTAAGTTCTCTCTAACTTACATATATTCCAAGTCCCAACCATGGTTATGCTCTTAGTTTCCAAAGAGAAATACTAAGTGTGAAGTGGTAATAAGTGCACATTTGTAAGTTTTATCCTCATGCAAAACGGAAAAACATTTCTCTGGAGTCTGGAGATGCAGGTGGATTTTGATAGCATCAGATGTAGATGTGATCCAAGTGCCTCAGGGAAGCTCAGAAGGACCCCTCCTAAGACAGAAAACCATATGAATGTGATGCTCTCCTTATATAGCTACAGCATTTCCCAGACTCTTCAGTCTTTTGACCATTCCCAGTTTGTTTCCACAAGAGAAACTCTGCACCTGGTCATTGTCAGTCTGGCAGTGTCATTCTCTAGTTTTTCAAACACCAAAATCTTGAGAAACATTGCTATTCTCAAGCTTTTCTTGTTCAGTGAAACTAAGTCAAATATCCTATTCCAATCTCTTTCCACACTCTACTCTAGTTGGTAATAATATAATTGTGATTGTTTATTTCCTGTGATGATCATTTAGAGGCATCTCCTATACTAAAGAATGAGCCTGCTGGAGCTAGGACATAGCTTGTATTTTATCACTGTCTCCAGTTTCTTGCCAGGCCTCGGAGAGACCTGAAAAGTATATGTTCATTTATAAAGAAGTATATGCAACAAAATGTGGATGCATGGGTTAATAAATGCACTCAGTGGTAGCTAAAAGAAACTAGGGAAAAGGGTATCAGGGAGAGATTTTTCTGAATGATGATGATTACTCTGGTCAAAGCTGAGAGCTCTTTGGAGAGAGAGAGAGAGAGAGAGAGAGAGAGAGAGAGAGAGAGAGAGAGAGAGAGAGAGAGAGAGAGAAAGAAGGAGAGATAATACTGGGTCCTGCAGTAAACAGCCAGTGAACCAGAGGAACACAGAGGAGCGGAAACATGCCAGGTGGGCAGAAGGCTCCGCTGATGGCCAGAAGTGAAACAGAATGTGTGAGCCTGAATTATAGACAGCCAGCTTGAATTAAGCAGAACAATCAGTCTATGATGAAAGTAGAGGACAGTTAGATAAAGAGTGACTCATGATCAGTTTGATTTGACGTAAGCAGAAACTCAGACATCCTGCAGGGTTCAGAAAAGGAGATGATCAAAGCAGCCCTCGCAGGGATGACTCATTCACATTGTGTAGGGCTGAATGAATAGACGCACAAAGATATATGAAACTAGTTAAGTAGCTGTGGCCATCTAGTTTCATTGCAATTAGGAATAAAATCCATCCTCAATTTTATCTGGGTTTGTCTGACCTGCTGCAACTACATTTGATGCACCTAAATAGAAATATGATAACTATAAGACAGACATGGAAAGGGTTTTTAACCGATGAAATTTAGACTGATTTTCAAAGAAAAAGGAAGAAAATCATTGCAGCAGGAACTCTGTGGAAAAATCCTTCATGCGTCAGTATGCAATGAAGAGAATGCAATGAAGAATTGCAAGGGGGCTGGGGGTCAAATCTGAGAGCTGAAACAGAAAACATTCTGCCTATGGAACTGCAATGTACCACTGAGGAAACCCATGCTTTATTCGATGAGGATGGCAGGAAACAGCAAATAATCTAAGAAGAAGAGAACCTCAGCTATCCAATGGCCATAATCTTTGAAATTTTTATTTTCATTTTTAATTAGTTGATTTGTTCTTTGACAACTTTATACAAGAGTATAATGCATTTTGATTACTCTCACGCCAGCCTGGTAAGATCTCATTCCAACCTCAGTTTCTTAGGTTTCTATTACAGTACTAACATCATGACTAAATGAAACTTGGGAAGGAAAGGATCTATTTAATCAAACATCTTACAGTTCGTGCTGAAGGGAAGTCAGTGCAGGAATCCAGAGGCAGGACCTGATGCAGAAGACATGGAGGAGTCCATCTTCCTGGCTTAAAACCTACCATTTCACTTGCTCTGTTTGCTTTCTTGTACACCTCAGGACCAGCTGCCCATAGGTAGCACCATGTACAGTAGTCTGGACCCCTACTCATCATTAAAGAAAGTGCTCTACAGGCTTGCCTACAGTGCAATAAATGATGGCAGGCTTTTTTTCACTGAGTTTTCCTCTTTTCAGATGACTCTAGCTTGTGCCATGTCAACAAAAACAAGCAACACATTCTGGCAGCTTCCTACTCTCCTCCTTACAAGTCTCATTCCCATGTCCATGTCTTTTTGATATGTTCTGTGGTTCAAACCAAAGCTACCTTAACTGTATCTCTATGGGTTTGAAACTATCCAATGGAACATTGTAGATTTACCAGTAACTATACAACTGAAGACCTTGACTTTTCCTTATCTGGGCTATTATCAATACTCAGTAATTTAGCAGGCACTGGTAGTGCCTCATGATCTCCTCTTCCCTCTGTGTTTTACTATTAACCATCCCAACACAGTGAGAAGCCAGTGCAAACAACTGTAGCTGCTATGAGTTTGTGATTGCACTGGTTGTGCAAAGCCCAGAAGACATTTGCAGTTCTTCTCTGTATTTTTCTCCTATTATATTCCTTCCATCGTATCTTTAATAATCTTCCCTGAACTTCAGAAAGAGTGGTCCAAATGTCCTCTTTAGAGCTGAATGCCAACACCTGGAATGGATATGAGTTTCTGTCTTCATTGCTATTTACTACAGAATGAATCTTCTCTGATTTAGCAGAGAAGCATTTGTCTATAAATCTGTGGAAAATTATTTGGATGAATGTCGATTTAAAAAGATTACAGTAGTTTAGTTAATACCCTTTAGATACTACAAACATGTATTTTATCAATTTTCCAGTACCAGCTATAAATTTCCTCCTTTGAATCGGTACTTATATCCAAGAAGGAAATGGTTGCTACTAACAGTTATGCCACTATCGCATGAATGGGTACATCTTGTCTAGAAAGTTTTTTATTGTGGCTTGTACTGTAAGATTCTTAATGTTCCCCCCCACACACACACACACTCAAGTAGCAGGAATAACTCCTTCTAATATAAGAAACTCAAAGAAGCACATGACTATCAGGTTCCATAACTCATAACTCCAGCCTTAGCAAGATATTTTTCAGAATTGTTGAAATATTCCCCCTTTTCTTTTCTCCATCTTTCTAGTAGAATGCCTTTAACTTTTCTAGATTTAATTCTTTTAAAAAAAATTCTCCATTGCCTGTCTCCAGCTTGTTAAAAACACATTTGAATAACCCATAAACAATCTTTTTCTACAATCTCTCATTGCTTTAGAGCATCCTGATTATCTTGCCTGAAGAATTGAAGAATCTCCTAACTCATCCTCCTGCCTCTGCTATCTTTCCATTTCACATCTACCCAGAATCAAATATAATACTAAAGATCTGGTATGGCCTCACAAAATGTTCACAATGAAGGGTAGGAGGGCTGATTAGCACAATGGATCTATTAGCCTGTGTTCTGCCTTATCCTTTATTCCTCTCCATGGGAAACTTGCACTGTTCGATCCAGTCACATCTGCAAGCTTTTTATTTCCTGGAATGAGACATACTCTCTCCACTCTCCTTATTTTTGTGGCTTATGTCCCTCTAGTCACAGTTGTGCTATTGTTATTATCCTCTTATTCTATCATGACATTTTTACTTCTCAGCAGTTCCAATCATTATTCCCTCTTGTGAACTCATTCTTGGACTCTATTGTATCTATTTCAATCATGTAGATAACCTAGTCTACTTCCATGTAGAACCTACTTTTGTGCTTTTTTATTTGATTTTAAGTAAAGTATTATCTTTAAAAGTATTACTTAAGTAAAGTATATCAGTCTTCTCTCTCTCTCTCTCTCTCTCTCTCTCTCTCTCTCTCTCTCTCTGGTGTACAGTATAGCTGGCACATAGAAATTGTTTTTCTGTTGGAAACAAGAAAGGAAGGAAATAGGAGATAGGAAGATGGAATAAAATTTTAAAAATGAAAATATAGCTTTAACTCTGTCCAGAAAAGTTCCTCTCAGATACTGAGAAGGAAAGAGCAGACCCAAAAGTCAGTTAGTACAATCCAAACTGAAAAAGTAAATTAAAATAATTTGGCAATGCTCAGCCAGCATGAACTATTGATTCTAATTCCTCAGAAGTTCAACAATTACATGATGAACACTGCACTAAGCATAGGTGCCAGGGGGCTGAGTTGGTGAAGGGAGATAAAACAAAAAAGAATAAAGTTCAACCATCCCCAAGGCCCTTTCAGTTCACATGAGGTCACATAAAGATAAATATTACTTAGATGTCCAAAAATACTCAATGTAGTACAGGAGGCACCTCCTTTCAGATACAGCAGTGAAGCTGATGCGATGTTTATGAAGGGCATAACTCAGAGAGGATGAGTAGAAATAATCCAGAGATGGTAAGGAAGGAGAATCTTTCCTGAGAGAGGCGACCAATGGGCATATTTGAGGAAGAGAAGGGATTTTAAAATGGGCCAAAGTGGAGACATATTCTTGCTCTTTTTTGAGCAGTTTAGGAGTCAAGAGATCCTAAAAAGTAATGTCAGGACCTTCACTAAATATTTTTAGCTGTTAGTTCTGGTATGTTCTTTATCTGTTGCAATGATACCTGCAGCCTTCCTGTTCCTTTCTGTTCAAAATTTTCTCTATTTAACTGAGAAATTCTATCCTCTCATTTATCATCCTCCTTACAGCAGTGCCCAGCTAATATGAACACACCCCTTCCCAGTAGACAATTCATAATTGGCCATCTTTGGCTGTTCTGCCAAGCACAGGGAAGGTAAGGTTATAGTCTTTATGTTTGAGGTCCTACCAATAATAATGATTCTTCAAATTACATTATTCACCATAACATATCATCCATGCTTCTTGTCATTCTGCAAAACAAAATCCTCACCAGCATGAGGGCAAAAACACTCTGGTTAGATACTTATCGTAGATCATTAATACCTGTGTGATGTGTTTAGAAAGGAGGAGGACATTGACAAGTACAACCATTAAACTGAGGCCATATGAAATTTTCCAATCTTGAGGAAATACTAAATCTATTGTAGACCTCTGGCTCACCAAGGCAAGTGACTGTTGACATCTAAAGCTCCTCAGACACAGGACAGACTCTTCTGGGAGATATGCATATATAGAGGATAAGTAACAGTCTCTGAATCTGTGTCCTTGTTATTCTACTCATTCCTATAATCAAGGAAGCCATGCCTGGCAATTATTCCAGTATCCGAGATAGATTATCTTGAGGACAGAGATCCTAAATCATACTCTGCCAATGTGCATAACATCAATGAATACAGAAATTATTATATTCTGACCCTTTGTGTGCAGTCTAGTCATCTTGAAGTTTTCAGGCACTCCTCTGGTGTCTTCTACTGGCTTGTTAAAGCAAAACTGAAGTCAGGTGTCAGTTCTTCTCACATAAATTGCAGCCTTACTAATTCGCATTGTTTGGCCTTACAATACCACCTACTTTCGATATAGAAGCCTTTTAACTTCTAACATTATCCTTAAATATGAATATTTTCTCTGCAGTTTGTAGTCATGGACCTGCCATTTTGCATTAATAAATTTCAATTTAAAAAAAAGAAATTATTATGTTCTGAAAGCTAAAACCCAAAATCTAAAACCTTCCAAAATCTAAAGCTTTCAAAGTGCTTTACATTATTCCAAGTGGCAAATTGCACACCAACTTCATGTAATAAGTCAAAACAAAACCAAAACCAACCAACAAAACACGCATAACCATCTGATAGCTGAAAGGCCCTGTCAAAGCATTTTCCATAAGCAATGCTCAATCTGTATTTATACCAAAGATGCAGTTCTGTTTGTACATGTGTAGATACTAACCCTTCACTCAAAGCAAGTATTAAGGAAAAAATCATGATGGTATTTCTTCATTTCTGAGTGAAGCCTGAGAAGTACGGTAAGAAGGCCACTCCAGATGTCTCCACCAACTGACAGGAGCCACCTGGGCTCCAGAGAATTGCTTTTTGCAGTCATAGCTCTGGCTTCACCAACCTTCCCATATAGAAATGAGGTGTTCAAGAGAACCAGAAAAGCTGATTGATCTAAATTACAGGGGCCTTTCAGTCTGAACTGAAATGGATCCAAATGATTCATTCCTTTATAAAAGTGCTTCCTTCTCCCAGGCACATGCTATTATACCCACATTTATATCTTATCTCTCACAGATTAGTCATAAAATTATAAGTTTCTTCTGTGTCACACAAAATAACCAATGTTACACCTAGCTTTGAGTAGCATTGCAAACAGTCCCTCTCTTCAGAAACTATTTATTCAGATAAACTACACTGATGTTTGAAGATGATTGCTATGCCATGCCTCATCACCTCTTTGCCTTTGCTATGGAAAGGGTATATGATATGAGAATAGTATAATTCCTACACTTTCTAATCTATCTTCTTTCAATAGATTAATGTTTCTCAGAGTTCCGGAAACTTTTATGATGAGAGTTTAAATCCCGTATGCAAGTTACATGTTCACTCATGAATTATGTATTAAATTCTCAAAACAGCCTTGTAAAGTCAGTCCTATCAGCACTTTTGTTGCACAGCCGAGATAATTAGAGCTTTTAATAGGCAAAGTAATTTGTCCGCAAATCACAAAGCTATCCCGAGCATGGTGTCAGAATTTCAGCCTTGAGAATCTGTGTTACGATTGGAAACTTCAATGTCCCTGCCAGAGTTGTGCTTAGAACACTTGCTCAAGCTGAGCTATGTGGAGCTTTGTGGAGCTATGGAGCCTAGAGGGGAGAAGTAAGACAAATATGCATTTAATAATAGAAGATGAGTAAGATTTGGAAGGTTATACATAGTCCCCACTCTTGCATGTTCTCTATCTGCTACTCCCTCCTGTCACCATAATTCTTTGGTCAATAATGTGGTCAAGAAATAGTGGGCTTAAGTCTAGAAACCATGAACCACATCATTCCCCTCTAGGTTGTTACCTATTCGGATGGTAGCACAAAAGAAATGAGTGCCCCTTGTTTGCAAGGTTATTAAAGCAATGCCACCACATCCTCTGCTTTCTATGTAGATAACATTTTGTTGTTAAATGATAGATATTGCTTTGTGAGGTCTTTTGGGGATTTGCACAACTAAATTACCTTCCAGTTCCATAAAAGATGGGAAGCACATATGTCCTTTCCCATCCTCTACAGAGTGAGCCTGATCTGCACTCTCATTCAGTCCTGGCCATGGTTCTTTGTTTTTAAGTTTTGTGCTATCTTGATGTATACATGCTGCTGGCTTTATTTTAGGCAAGAAACCTATGATTCTACCTTTTTCCTTCTGTTTCTTGCTCACTATGCCTGAAATTTTCTCACAGCAGTGCAACAGGGAAGGTTCTGGATAAGACCTAAGTACTTTGGCTGTTTCTTCACCCTGTTTGATTCCCTTTCAACACTTCCATAACATGAAAAAGAGTCATCCAAGTCGATGAGATTATAACGGATCTTATCAAGACTTATGTTAACATCTATTATTGTTAATACTCAATTTTCAGACAATGGTGACACAAGCTAGAAAGCAAGAAGCCATTACCATGGTTTGGATTTTGGTAATGTGCCTTGTAGTGAGGACAAGTTGATGATTACTTGTAGAGTAAGCAAAATGACTATTTCTCAAGAATATATAAAAAGAATTATCCAAATTAAAATTATCGGTTTTAGACCTGTAAATCCACCTAGTTCTCACCATCCAAACTTCTCTATTCTGTCATCTGGCAATAAATGAAGGGCGGTTGTGGTCATTTAAATGACCATGGGAACCCGCAAAGCTTGGGGAGCATAAAAGTCAGAGTTCCTTTCCTTGCAATGAGAAGCTTTCTTCATAGGTTGTTTTATGTGACTCATGGCTACGTAACCAAAAATCCATGCCAGTTAACACCAAGAGCTTGAAGTGTGACAATGGTTCAGTTACTTTACAATAAGCTGAGCTACCATTCAGGAATCAACAAAAAATGAAGATTGAGGTGATATGAAAGCCACTAAGGAAGGAAAGCAATTAGTGGTTGAACTCAATTGAGACAGCCATGGACTATATCATGGCAAGATATCTTTAAGTGTAATAATGACACTTCCATTTTGGCAGTAGCCAAAGGCTGTCTAACTGGATTTAAGGCCTGTTCAACAAGAGGTAAATCATGCCTGGTATTGAACCTAGCAAACTACCCACTCTTGTAAGGTAAAAGTCCTTAGTGAAAAGCTTACTAATACCACTATTCTAAACCAGAACAATTCCTAATTTCATTGTAAATATTAATCCATATTCTGAAAGATAAATCTAGCTTTCACCTCATCAAAGAAGCTATAATTTGCAGCATATAAGGAATATTACAGAAAGCTACAGCTGATCAAAATTCAGAGTACACTTGACGGTAGAGTACAAAATTCTTATTAATACATCAACAGCACAGCCCATACACCCAAAGCTTGGAGAACATCGCAAAAGAAGAGGTACAAAGATTGTAATAGCTGAAGGGTCAGGAACTCTGATTTGGGATTGTGTCTTCTAGCTGTCATAGGGAAATTACCTATCACAACCACAACCATTCTCAAAACCACAACTGTCTGGCCACTTAAGATCTGAATAGTGATAACCAGCTGACATACTAATGTGAATGGAATAAATCACATAAGGCTTCAGTAATAGATCAAGAGCTACAGGAATTAATGTCTACTAAGAAAAGGAGAATTAGGCTTCCCCAGGGTGAACATCCAAAGTGATTATCCAATACTAAATAGCCATCCCTAAAATCATATATGAACAAGTAAGCAAACTCAGTGGGTTGCATTTATGTAGTTATTCACAAGTATAATTTATACATGTAAAAATAATAACTAAGGAAAAAGCAGGTATAAATTTGACAGGGGCTGGTGTGAATGATATGGGAATGGCTAGATGGAGGAGGAAGGATGATGTAATTATATCTTTATTAAGTACAAAGTAAAATAAATAAATTAATAAATAAATTAATAAATAAATAAATAGGGAGTCTGTACTCCACAATGAAGTCAATTCCTAACAGTTGCTAATACCTCAATTAGCATTTAACACATTTCTATAATATGAGAGAACCTCCAGAAAACTTATTTAGAGTATTAAACCAAATGAGACTAAGAACAATAGGGTGCCTATTATCCAATGAGGGGGTTCAGATGAAAAATTAAAATAATGAATAAATATAAAAATAAATTTTAATTTTTAAAATTAACCTCTGAACTGTGAGAAAAAAGAGATGTTTGGGGCTATTTGATCATTTTCATGAACATGCTCAAGGTTTCTAGGTTTATGGAGTTCCAAACCAACTCTGTAAAGAATGAATGATATGATATTAGTCACCTGATTTTACAAAGAGAAGCAGAGACTGGTGTTAACTCTCTATCATCTAGCACTATTGATGTTTTTGGACAACTAAGAAAAAATTAAAATATGCAGAGAAAAACAATGAAGAGAAACAATTGGGGGAAAATGAACAACATATTTTATTGTTTATTCCTCTGTCCTCACAAGGATAATTTCTTGACAAACTAAGGGATATGGTAGATTAAAAACTAGCATTAAAATAAAACAATAGGAAAAAGATTCAAGGATTTAGACATGGAAACATACAGGTCTTCAATTTTAGTTTGTGCAGCTGTTTGTTTTTAAACAATGGAACTCCTCACTAAAATAGAGTTGTAAGCTCAAATTTCTTTGGAAATCCATGAAATTCTTCTTGAAAACTGACTCTATTTTCTTGGTGAAACATCAAATTCTTTTGAACACATCACTAGCCTTGAATAAATTGGGTTCAGTTGAATTATCTAATCATATTCTGTCATCTCACTCAATGAAAATTTTGTCGTTTTCCCATGATTTTGAGAACATGTTAAAGCCCATAGTACTGTTTATAAAAGTAAAGATGAAAGACTCTTTTATAATTTTTTTTAATTCAAAGATTTGGGGAATGCATGGTTTCTTGGAAAGTGCTATCAGTTCAAATCCTGGCAAATACACAGGAAATTTCTGGAAAGCCAGAAGAACCTTTTGGACTTGCCTGTTCTTCTTAGCATACTATAAAAAGAATAATAACAAAAGACAGTTGACATGGTTTTCTCTTCAAATTTCACTAAAATCTTGACAGCCAAGGTAATTAATTATAAAAGTGAGTGGGACATAGAAGAGATGACTCAATCATGAGGTTGAAGCTACCAAGAGTAGGATTGATGTTTGCAGAGGAGAGGCCTAAGAGAATTTTTGTCCCTTTTGTAAATGGAGGATATGGTAAAAAGAGGCCACATTGAAGCAAAAAGAAAGGCCACAGGAAGCAATAATGATCTCTAACTCCCCATTTATTTAACAGCTTGCTTGGTTATGGTATTCTGTGATGGCAGCTCAAGTAGGAAAAGAGAAATGCATGGAAGGAAAAACAACCCAATATAAAAAAGAGAAGTTGACAGAAACTATACTCTAGCTTCACTAGTGTATTTTGAGACTATGAAACCACTCTGAAGGCACAAGACTTAGGAATGAAGTTGGTAATTATATTTCTGTACATGCCTCTAATTTATTTATATACGGTAAGAAAATTCCCTTCCACACTTTTTAAGTCAAAACACACACACACACACACACACACACACACACACACACACACACACACACACACACACACACACAGAGAGAGAGAGAGAGAGAGAGAGAGAGAGAGAGAGAGAGAGAGCAGAGCATCCTTCAAGGAAAGTGTGAATAATCTCAGACCAAAACAAGCAGAATATAGTGTTGAAGAATCAAATTAATTCCTTGTTGCTTGTAACTTAGTTCATGAAGTTACTTTAAAAGAAAAAGTGCAATTTCTTATTAATTTATTATAAACTCCTTTTCTTTTTCCTTTATTATCTTTAATCTTTTTTATAGTCCAGTGTTATCGCCCTCTTGTTTTGCCCAACAGTTCCTTATCCTCCTCCACCCCCACCTCCAAGAGACTGTCCTCACACTCCCTCACCCCCACACCCTCACACACACCCTGCCAGACTTCCCCATTCTCTGGGGCCTCAAGTCTCTCAAGGGTTAGGTACATCTTCTTTCACTGAGGCCAAGACAGGCAGTCCTCTGCTGTGTATGTGTCAGAGGCCTAGACCAGCTAGGTGTATGCTGCTGGTTGGTGGCTCAGTGTGTGAGAGATCTCAGAGGTCCAGGTTAGTTGAGACTGATGGTCTTCCTATGGGGTCACCCTCCTCCTTTGCTTCTTCCAGACTTTCCCTAATTCAACCATAGGGGTCCTCAGCTTCTGTCCATTGGCTGGGTATAAGTATCTGCTTCTGTCTCAGTCAGCTGCTTGTTGAGCCTCTCAGAGGAGAGCCATGCTAGACTTCTATTTGTGAGCACACTGTAGCATCAGTAATAGCATCAGGCCTTGGATCCTCCCGTTGAAATGGATCCCAATTTGTGTCTCTCACTGGACCTCCTTTCCCTCAGTCTCTTCTCCATTTTTATCTCTGCAGTTCTTTTAGACAGGGACAATTCTGAATCAGAGTTTTTGACTGTGGAATGCCCCATCCCTCCACTTGATACCCTGTCTTTCTACTTGAGGTAGATTACAAGTTCCCTTTTCTCACTGTTGGGCATTTCATCTAAGATCCTTCCCTTTAAGACTACACATTCTCTCACCTCATGGTTCTCTGGTACATTCTAGAGGGTTCCTCCCACCTCCCACCTCCCACCTCCCACTTCCCACCTCCCTCCTCCCACCTCCCACTTCCCACCTCCCACCTCCCGCCTCCACCTCCCAAGGTTGTATTTCCATCCATTCTGTTGGCCCTCAGGGCTTCACTCCCTTTTAAATATAACTTATACAACTATGGCAAAAATTGACTAATAATTTACAGAAATTGATGTTTACAAAAGTGACTAGAGTCAGAAAAAGAGCATACACCTTTAATCCCAACACCTGGGGGCAGAGTTAGGTAGGTCACTGTAGGTTCTGGTCCAGTCTCATCTACATTTTAAGTTCTGGGACAATCCGAATTATAGAGAAACCTTGTACAAGAAGGTTGGGGGGGGGCAGTGCTGAACATAGATTCAAAGTGATGATTGAAAACAGTTGTTTCCAAGTTAAAAATCTTATTAAAGCTTTTCAAGGTTCAGCTCCCATGAAAGGAATGTGCATATTCATTCTACAGCAATGGATCTTGAATTAAAAACAGTGTCTGAATAATCTCTTAAGTTTTCATGGACTAAATAAGTTCTTTCTGTAGATAGTAAATACAGTCTTGCACAGATTTATAATTTACAATAAGTCAGCACATAGGTACTAATTTTCATAATAATATAACAAAATCTATAATTTAATGGAATTTGTTATTGAAAATATAACTTTATGAAATTATAGAGAAGTCACAAGTTGAATATATATCCTCCTCAAACAAATGCCAAATGGAAGGATATACAAAAATTAAATAAGTGTTACAATTGAAGACTACAGCTGGGTATTTAAAAATAATAGCATTGTAGATAAATGGGTGTCTCTTACACATGTATGTACACACTTTTGTAAGACACTGACTTTATCTTTAAAAATTAAAAATTTTTAAACATTAAAAATTAAATAAATGGGACTGGAGAGGTGGCTCAGCCTTTAACATTGCTTGCTGCTATTCTAGAGTGGCTCACAACTGCTTGTAATCTTCTGGCCTTATTGTTACACACACACACACACACACACACACACACACACACACACACACACACAATAAATAAATAATAAATAGAATCATAAAATAAAACAAACAAATCAACAAATCAAATCTAATTAAGAATATTTTACAGTCTCATATTACAGTTTCATATTCAGCCCTGTAGCAGATCATTGGTATAGGCTTGTCTCTCTCTCTCTACTTTAACTCCTTGGAGAATCTGAAGAACCTATGGCAGACCCAGCTTTTCTCCTTTCTTTAGGCATTCCTAACCTCTCCTTCTAGTCCATCTCCATCCCTCCATGTCAGCTCCCAAGACACATGTTCTGCCCAAGACACCCTGTGGCCACACCTACTAGGAACTCATTCTCTATCAGGGAAGCTACAATCACTGCACTCTCCTAAGATCCAAAGACGGTAAAAGAAACCAAGGAAAGGCGCACACAACCAATAAAGACAAGATTAGAGAACACCTAGAATTTTAGTCCTCTCAATACCAGATCTGTAGACACTAGTGTAAAGACACAATCAATATAGCAAAGAGAGTATATCTCCACCTGAACCCACTAATTTTTACTGCAGTAGGCCCTGATAAGTGCAATATGGATGAAACACAAGAAAAAGACTTCAAAATAGCTATTTTGAATATGTTCAGGGACATATAAATAAATCCCTTAATGAATTCTGTAAGACCACAAACAGTAGAATAAAATAACGAAGACAATTTCATAAAGAACACGGAGGTAGAAAGTACCACTAAAGAAAACCCAAACTGAGATAAAACTGGAAATGAAACATTTGGAGAGTCAAATAAAACTTCAGAAGGTAGCCTCACCAATGCAGTATAAGAGATGAAAGAAAGAATCTCAAGGATTAGATAAAAGATAGAAGATATAGATACGTCAGTCAAAGAAAATGTTAAATCTGAAAAATTTCAGGCACAAAACATACAGGAAATTTAGGACATTATGAAAATACCAAATCTGAGAATAAAAGGAACAAAGAGGAAGGAGAAGAAACAGATCAAAGGCACAAAATTATTTTCAACAAAATCATGGAGAAATATTTCCCTAACATAAAGAAGAAAGCACCTATCAAGGTACAAAAAACATACACAACAGCAAATAGACTAGATTAGAAAGCAAATTCCCATGTTACATAGTGATTAAAACACCAAACATCTACACAATGGAATATTACTCAGCTATCAAAAACAACGAGTTTATGAAATTCGTAGGCAAATGGTTGGAACTGGAAAATATCATCCTGAGTGAGCTAACCCAATCACAGAAAGACATACATGGTATGCACTCATTGATAAGTGGCTATTAGCCCAAATGCTTGAATTACCCTAGATCCCTAGAACAAAGGAAACTCAAGACGGATGATCAAAATGTGAATGCTTCACTCCTTCTTTAAATGAGGAAAAAGAATACCCTTGGCAGGGAAGGGAGAGGCAAAGATTAAAACAGAGACTTAAGGAACACCCATTCAGAGCCTGCCCCACATGTGGCCCATACATATACAGCCACCCAATTAGACAAGATGGATGAAGCAAAGAAGTGCAGACCGACAGGAGCCGGATGTAGATCGCTCCTGAGAGACACAGCCAGAATACAGCAAATACAGAGGCGAATGCCAGCAGCAAACCACTGAACTGAGAATAGGACCCCCGTTGAAGGAATCAGAGAAAGAACTGGAAGAGCTTGAAGGGGCTCGAGACCCCAAAAGTACAACAATGCCAAGCAACCAGAGCTTCCAGGGACTAAGCCACTACCTAAAGACTATACATGGACTGACCCTGGACTCTGACCCCATAGGTAGCAATGAATATCCTAGTAAGAGCACCAGTGGAAGGGGAAGCCCTGGGTCCTGCTAAGACTGAACCCCCAGTGAACTAGTCTATGGGGGGATGGCTGCAATGGGGGGAGGGTTGGGAGTGGAACACCCATAAGGAAGGGGAGGGGGGAGGGGGATGTTTGCCCGGAAACCGGGAAAGGGAATAACACTCGAAATGTATATAAGAAATACTCAAGTTAATAAAAAAAAGAAAAAAAAAAAAAACATAACACACACAAGCCTGGGAGACTGCACGGGGACTAAAAAAAAAAAAAAACACCAAACTTGTAGAACAAAAAAAGAATATTAAAAGTTACAATGGTACAACACCAGGTAATAATGGTAGACTTATTAGCATTACACCTTATTTTTCACTGGAGATTCTAAAAAACGAGGTCTAGAGAGATGCTCTACAAACTCTAAGAGACTATGATACCAGCCTAGACTACTGTACCCAGTCAAACTTTCTATCACACTATATGGAGAAAGAAAAACATACCGTGATGAAATCTAATTTAAGTAGAATTAATCTATCTAAATCCAGTTCTGCAGGAGGCACTAGAAGATAAATTTCAACATGAAGACGTTATCTGCATCCAAAAAACACAATAAATAAATAAATAATCCTGACCAGTTAGTCAAAATATAGGGAAAAAACACACACCTTAACAACAACAACAACAACAAAAATAACTTGAATCAAAAAATAATGTTCTTTGTTAACTTGAAACATCAATGGTTTCAATTCCTCAATTAAAAAAAACACTTCACAGATTGGACTGCAAATAGGACCCATCCTTCCCATTTAAGAAACACATTAATATCAAGGGTAGACATCACCTTAAGGTAAAAGAAAGAGGAAGAAAAAGATAATCCAACCAAATAGACCCAAAGGTAAGTCCATGTAGACATTTTAATATGTGAAAAAATAAATTTCAAACTTAACATAATCAAGAGATAATGAAAGATACTATAAACTTATTAAAAGAAAAATATAACATGCAATCACTGTAATTCTTAACATCTAGGCATCAAACACAGGGGCATCCAAGTTCGTAAAAGAAACACTGCTACAGCTAAAAATTCTCTATTGATTCTCACATAATGATAGTGGGTGACTTCACTAATTCACTCCTGACAATAGACAGCTCATCTAGACAAAATCTAAACAGAAAAATGCTGGAGCTCAATGTAGGCCATAAATCAAATGGGCCTAGCAGATATTTAAAGGGCTTTTTTGTTTTTGTTTTATTTTTGCTTCACAATGCTTTGTCCAGAATTTTTTCTAATGTATATATATATATATATACATTATATATATTTCTAATTTTTATTGGGTTTTCTCTACATGTGAACATGTGTATGTCTTCATCTGTATTTGTTTCTTGTGATTTTTCTCTGGGTCCTTTTTTCTGTTTGATTTTCTTACTGTATTTTATGTTAGACTCCAGTTTCTTTTCTAATATGAGGGAGAGAAAAGTAAAGGGTATGGATTTGTGTGGGTGGGGAAGATCTAAGAGAAGTTGGGAGAGGGAAAATCATAGTCAAACTGTATTGTATGCAAAACATTTTCAAAAGAAAAAAGAAAATACATCTTACTGATAATATCAAGATCAACATTTTAAAATGTTCCTCATCTTAGTATAACCAAAAACTATATTCTGGTTGTTGGACATAATATAACACTTTAGACATTCCACAAGGTCTTATTGTGAACAGAGGCCAAAGCAAGTAGAAACTGAAGGACTCGCCAGCATTGAAGTCTAAAATTCCATTAAAAGACATCACTGGTGTTGAAAATTCAATGACTTGAGATACAGTAATGCATCTAGTTATTTTATTTCATGACTTTTAATTAAATTGAAATCATTAGCAAATATTTTGACTTCTAAATAATCTAATTAATACTAAAGACTTTGAAATGCCAATCAGTACAAATAAAATTAAGAGCATTACTTCCAGAAAATGGAACCATTTGATTGCTTTATTTCTGCCCAACTGATCTGGTAAAGGCTTAAATGGTTTCAGTCCCTTCAAACTGCATGCCTTCCTTTCAACTACAAAACAAATATACCCAGTGGTCATGTGATTGTGTTTTACACTCAGCTCTAAGCCCTGCAGAGTATAATCCCTCTACTGGAAATTCCATTAAACTAATTATTTCAACCTCCAAACACTGTGAGGGAACCCTTATTTCCTCTCTACTCTCCACAACGATATCATTTGGAGCCAACTGACATTCAACATTTCAGCTTTTCACAGATGGCTGAGAAAACTCATTTTCAACCATGTGTTAACTATTTTCATTTCTTTGCTTGGTTCATCTGAGTTTGTGAACCTTGACTGTTCATTAGAATCACCTGAAAAGACCATTAGAAAAACTGCTCTCAGAGGCTTTGATTGAAAAATTCTGAGATGTGATTAAATATCAACTTTTCTCTGGAGCTACACAAATAATTCTAATGTCCAAACAGAATTGACAAGAATTCCTTTTTCACTGGGGAATTGAAGCCTGACTGGGACTGGCTCCTGAATCACCAATCAGAATGCTGTATGCTTCCTCTCTGTGATCAGGAAGACGATGCTTTACTAAATTGATTCTGAATAGTAATTACTTGTCATTTTGCCAAAATTTGGTGCTTTTGTACTGTCTTTGTTGGGGTTTTACTACTGTAAAGGAACAGCACGACCAAGGAACCTCTTTTTTTTTTTCCGTATAAGGACAACATTTAATTGGGGCTGGCTTACAGGTTCAGTGGTTCAGTCCATTATCATCAAAAGGTGGGAACATGGCAGCATCCAATAGGCATGGTGCAGGCAGAGCTGAGATTTCTACATCTTCATCTGAAGGTTGCTAGCAGAATACTGGCTTCCAGGCAGCTAGGATGAGGGTCTTAAAGCCCACACCTACAGTGACCTACTTCAACAAGACCACACCTTCTAATAGTGCCACTCCTTGGGCTAAGCATAGATAAATCATCACATCCCACTTCCTGGCCCCATAGGCTTGTCCAAACATGTGAGTTTATGGGGGCCGTACCTAAACCTAGCATAATGAAAAACATGTTTTATCCAATTTCAAGAGTCCCCGTAGTTTATAGCAGTCTCAACAATGTTAAAAGTCCAAAGTTCAAAGTCTCTTCTGGGATTCATCCAATCACTTAACTGTAATTCCAAAAGCAAAACAAGAAAACAGGTAGGCGAACTCTAACCTCTGCATCTCCACGGCTGATTCCGAAGCAGCCTTAAGATCTCCAACTCCATTTTCATCTTTATTGCAACAAACTTCTTTCTCCTGGGTTGTTTCCACTCCCTGTTAACAGCTGGCCTCAGTAGATAGCCCATGGCTCTGGCATCTTGGACATCTTAGAGTTTCCAAGGCAACTCCAATGTTACTGCCTCTTGATTCAATGTCTGGGATCTACACATGATCTTCTGGGCTCCTCCAAAGGGCTGACATCACTTCCCCTCTGTATCTTTCTAAGCTCAGGCTGATCCACTTCACTGCCACTGCTGATCTTGGTGATCATCCCATGGTACTGGCATCTCCAATACACTGGGGGGGGGGCTTCCACTGCAACTAGGGTTCACCAATAGCCTCACATAGGCTCTCTTAATGGTGTAACGCCTCAACTCCTTTGTGTGACCCCTTCAGTCCTGGGCTGTTAACTGCAACTGAGGCTGCACCTTGACCAATGGCCTTCCATGGTCTCTCACAGTGCCAAGCCTCAGCTGCAGGCACCTCTTATAAAGAACATTTAATTGGGACTGGGTTACAGGTTGAGAGGGTCAATCTATTATCAAGGTATGGCAGTGTCCACACAGGCATGATTCAGGAGGAGTTGAGAGTTCTACATCTTGTTCCAAAGGCAAACAGGAGAAGACTGGTATCCTCAGGTAGCTAGGAGGAATCTCTCAAATCCCACCTCCACAGGATATAATTCCTCCAACAAGGCCATACCTACTCCACATTTCCTAGTAGTGCCATTCCCTTACTTACTTGTAATAATAAAATACTAGAGGGAATAATGCTTAACTTTACAGTGCATTTTATGGCTAATCAAAGAATACCAAGAAGTAGTAAGTTATAGTACTATAGTTTTGTAAAATTATAAAAACTATATAGCAATATTCCAATAACACTGAAATAGGTTGGCATAGGTTGTAAAAAGTGATCTAGTATGTTTGCTACTATTATGATACATTTTGTGATCTCAAATTTGTTTTCTTTATGATGTACTGTAGTAAATATTAAAAGTAGAAGTGGGACATCATGCACCATGCCACACTTCTTCCTGCTATTCTCTGTTCCCACGGTGATCCCACCACCATGGCAAGCCCCAGAAGTGACTGTCCTTCTAGTTCATATTGCTGGAGGGACTCTACATACTACAGGAAGAGTAAAATAACCATTAGTCTTGCCAAGATATGAACTCAACAAGCTATCTTAACAATTACCCAAAGTATGACCATTGTTGCAATAGTGGCACAAATGTTATAGGAGTAACCAATAGACTGTGATTGGAATTTAGGCCAAGTCTACTCAAAGGAGTCCATACCCGACAGAGTTATTAGGGCAAAGAACCTGTAGTTACATTGAAGTATTGAAGACCTTACTACTACTTTCCTACTAAGTGGATAAAATATTAAATAGACACCAAATGACTTCTCACTATCTTCATAGAGTACTGCATCCTCAGGTCTTTATCAGAGAAACATTTTGTTCAGTAAACAGCAGTTAACACAGAGAGCCACAATTGGTCATAAAATAAGTAAACGATGAATACTTAGCCTTAAGTGGATACCATATCTTAGACCCACGCCTCAGGGATCAGTATGAAAAAGAAGAAAAGACTGGAAGAGTCAGGAGGGATAGGTGAATCTAAGAAAGCAGAGCCTGATGGACATTTTGTCTATGTGTGTATCTTCAGGGATGCTAAAGACTAGAGATGAGTTTTAATGGTTTATTTCTGTAAATGGTATCTCTCAGATAGCATGTTTTCTATCTCATTGAATGAATCTTTAGTGGACAGCAAAAGATTTTGAAGAGACATTGGTAATAATGAGTAGAAAGATAGAGTAAAAGCTTTTAAATTCCTGTAAATAATTTGGCCTGGTGTGTGGGAATTAGCCTTACTGGATTTTATTTGATTGTAAATCACACAGTTTAATGATGTATTTAAAAATAGTTAAGTGACTTGCTTTACATCACATGTATGTGTATATATATACACATACACATATAATACACATACACTTATACATCCACATCATATATGTACACATACATACACACATTATATATATATATATATATATATATATATATATATATATATATCAAATATTTGTATATGTTTCTTAGGGCTTTATGCATTTATCTATAATTAATGAGGATGTTGTGTGATTTCTGGGTGAAAGACTGTGGTTCTAAAGGGTAAATTTACTATAGGTTTGGTTATTAATATTTAATAGTTTTTGAGGTTGGAGTATACAATTTTCTTTTGAGAGATATATACAGATAGATTGAGAAATATGAAATAAATTAAATGAATACATATTAATATATTTCAGAAAGGAATACACAATGTAATATATGCTACTTCACTTAACAGATTTTTTTCCTTATTATAATGGAAAGCATGTTAATGAGAATAAATAAAAAATACAGTATGTAGATTGCTGTCTGTATGCAGGTGAGGGCAGGCACAAGATAAGGCAAGGCCTGTGACTGGGCAATGAAAAAGTAAGGTGGGCACAGAGTTTTGAAGCAAGGAGAGGAGAAGGAAGAGGAGAAGAACCAAGATGGAGACAGAGAAGGATGACCCAGATCTGTATGGCCTTAAAGGACCATAAGTAGTTATGAATATTTCATGAGGGTTGAATTTTTATAGGACAATTTGTCTTACTTAAGTGGGTAGTTTATATCAATATTAATTGTTTCCGAGTTTATTGTGTAGCCATTTTGGGGGGTGAGAATTTACTGATATAAATCTGATTGATAAATTACAAGCTTATTGAGTTTTGATTTTTACCAGATTGCTGGGAATGTGAGCAGAGTCCACAGCAATAGAACCTTGAGACAGGTGGTCTCTGTATGGGATTGGCATGATAGTGACCTGCCTGGGGAACCATCAAAACTGATAAAGATTAGATTTGAACAAGAGAGGACTCCTGAGTAGGGAGGGGTTCATCAGAGAGATTGGTCATTTAATCCAAACTAACTTGTAAAGACTAACAAATGCCTTTCATTAAATCAAGAATAAAAAATGAATATAAAAATAAAAATATTTTCAAATGATAACTTACCAAAGTTACACTTGCCTTACTGGCAGGAAATGAAACATGAGTTTTCTTAAACCACATGCCTTAATTCCACCTTAGAATGTTAGATTGTAGATTGCCACATGGCCCACACCATTTCGGACATCAGCTTTTGAGTTTTGTTCTTAAATGTAAAGGATATTTTTATTGATTGATATTAAAACCACAGTTAAGAGTTTATAATGATTTAAGTAAATTCAAAGGATACTTACATTTCAATCTTGTTTTCTAATTCTCTAGGAGTTGGAATGATTTGGAGCTAAGATAAGATATTTGAGCAGGGCAGTGGTATTCCATGCCTTTAATCTCCAACCCAGAGACAAAACTCAAATTTAGCTCCTAATTGGTATACTGTTGTACAGCCCACATCCAGATCATCTCTGCTGCTTTCTCAGACATACGTAACAAATGGACTTTAAGTGATCCCAATTCAATTAAAAGTTAAAGCTGACTTTGGAGTTTGCATGGCCTCCTACTTCTAAACCCATGAATGTTTGTTAAAGCAGAATTGAAAAATCTAAGTCTCACATCATAAAAGCCACCTGGCATTTGACAGACAAAAATAAAAAATAAGGGACTATTCTATTGCCGTTAATCTCATTATCTTTTGGCTTTCATTTGACTCTTCATAACTTTTCTTAACATATAAAATCTCAAGATCTATAAGAATATATAAGAATATATATATATATATGTTGGGAATCGCCACACAAATCCTGAGCACAGCAATCTCAGGTAAGCAGGAATAGTTTATAAAACACACACCCAAGACTGATCCAATCAAGACCACGATGAAATGGACTCAGGAGTCTAATTGTGGTCCTAGCCTGTTCTTAGAGCAGGCCTTTTATAGGAAATAAAAAACAAGTTTAGAACTCAGAAAGCAAGAGTGGAGGCAGTACTACATTTTGACCAACTAGGCAAAAAGTCATCAACTAACCTTTAAACTGGTCCTAAGTGAGAGGGTTGGTAGATGGGTGGGGAACAGGGGCGTTTCAGAGCACTGAGATTACAAAGCATGACTATTGCAACCATAGCATTATGACCCTTTAGGACAATTTTTAGTGTCAGCTATGTAGAATTATGGGGTCAGAGAACCTGAACTTAATTTTACCTTATGAGCAAAACGGAGACTGAATACAAACTGGCTACAGTTATGTTTAAAAGAGCAGGCCTCAACATATATAAACTTTCTGTTGTGACACTAATGGTTACAGAGTACTAACTAGTTCCAGAAAGAAGCTGCATCTAGCTGCCTGCACATGTTTTCAGGTTTGAGTTGAAGGAGAGAACTAGAAACAATGTTTGTGTCCCTCTGATATACTTATAGATTGTTGTCCTCAAACCTTTCTAAGATATGCTGAGTATGGCATTTAAGTTGTTTACATTTTCTGCCATTCATAAAAGTAATCTTTGAGACCTCCAAGGAGAAAATGGGACCTTGCAACGATGAATCCACCTGGATTGTAGTAACACTAACCACTGGGAAGCACTGCCCCATGCCTCTTCTGCCACCAGGTTCTGTACAAACAGTGAACACTTTGGGTGACTACTGCAGTCTAGCAGGATTCCCACCAATCTGACAAACATCAATCAAAGTTCAGCTTCTGACTTCAAACTGTCAGGACATTCAAAATGCTGAGTTCATAGGAGATAAAACGAACATTTTACAGAATTTGAACTCAAAAATAATTCAAAATGCTGAGTTCATAGGAGATAAAACGAACATTTTACAGAATTTGAACTCAAAAATAATTAATCCAAAACTTCCAAACATAACCAAGCTGAACATAGTGGAAATCTTGGCAGAAAGAGCTTTATTCTTCTAGATAGTTTTTTACTTTGTTAGGGTTAATCTTTTTCTTTTTTTCTTTAGATGAAAAGGGAGAAATGTTATAGGATATTTGATCATACTGTGAACCCCAAGATTGTAATATTTACTTGAAAAACCTGTTTCTAGTTGTGATTCCATCCTAGCACATGCCTTTAATCCAAGAACTTTCTGTTTCTTGTAAACAAGTTTAAACAAAGTCAATCATAGGTCAAGAAGTGGAGCAAAGAACCAGTTGACAGGGGGTGAACATAGTTAACCATAGAGAATAAGAGGAAGCCCGGAGGACAGATAGAGAGATGCACAGGAAGTAGAAAGAGGGACATTCAGTTTGAGGGGCTTTTGACAGTGTGGAGAACTTTATTTTCTTTTTGGGACATTGTCGGTTGAGCAAAGTCAGCAAGGTGCTTTCTAATCCTCTCTGAGCTAGCAGGCTGCACCCCAGCATCTGGTATGAGTCTTCATTTGATCAAATTGAATGATTTAGATTTTCGTTAAACATATGTGTCCATACTTGTTAAAGAAGAAAGAATTCTCTCACGTTCAGGAATCACTGTGTAAGGGAAGATAGAATGAATATAAGAGACAGGAGACAAGAAGAAAGGTTGACAAATGTTCTTCCAGACATGAACCAGACAGAGCTATCATTTTCTCACATTAGCTGCATAGTCTGCACTAGATATGCACAAGATTGGGCTTCTCAGTTGTCCATCAGGGTCAAGGTCAAGGATAGTCTTAAAGACCCCTACCTTTCCTTGGTGAACTTCCTTGCCTCTGGAAGTATTCTGAGTGAAAGTACCATAAATGTTTTCACTGTGTGCTCATTGCTAAGCTTACCAAGTGAGAGTTTCAAACCCAGAGGGCAATCAAAGCCAGTGGGTAAGAAAAGTTAACAGAAAGAGAGGAATATGGGAAAGAAGCTTGTAGGAAAAACGTGGGTGTTGACGGGGTGAGAAGGTCAAAAATGGTGGGAAATTTGAGTGATTAGAATGCATTACATACATGCATGAAGTTAACATTTTTAATAATAGTTGCCAAAACGATTTAAAGAAATTTAGTAGTCATACAGCAGGACAGGATGATCTTAATATTCTGGACTGGAGTATGTCTCAAGTTAGTCTTTCTTAGACTTTTGACACCACCAAACAACTTCTTTTTACCTTGCTGCCCACAAATACTACAGCCACTGGTGTGGTAAACTAATGTGACATTGGGACCAACACAAAAGTCACTCAATGACAATTTTAAATGCCTGATACCAGTTCCTACATTGCAAACCTGATTTGGTCTCTAGAGACCCAACTGGGAAGTGTATACCTTGTAAACTCTCCAAGGAATTCTAAGGTGAAGGAAAAGTTGAAGTTCCCAGGAATAGCATATCTTCTTTGCTTACCCCGGCCTTGAACAAAATAAAGTATCTAGGGAACTACCATCTTAAAAGTAATCAACAGTGACCAGGTAATAAAACTCAGGGATTAATTACAGGTCAAATAGAAAAATAAATGTAAGGAAATTAACAACATGATCACAAGAAAGGAGAGTCACCTACAAGCCTGTGAATTCAAATGTAATACATTTCAATCTTCTATTTACTCACTAGTGTTCTGGGATGTCGTATTCATTTCATCCAAAGTCAATAAGCATATAAATTTTCTAGAGATAGCTTCTGGCTAAGTTGAAGAAAGTACCTAGGATGGCAGCAGGAGGGGACTGGGTTCATGCTGTTTACAATGTACACTGTCCCAATCTCAACAAGACACAAAGAATGATAAGTTTGTCAACATGAACATATCCTCCTCATCAGGGATTTGACACTTTGCTTCTTGTCAAACCTAACCCAGTAACCCCACACTCTTCAACTTTGTGCCACAAACAGTCGCCCTGTGTGTGGACTTGACATTCCACAAAACCACAGCTTTGCTTCTCAAGTCAACTTCACATTTCAATAAATGAGCTTCCCAGATAAAATAAAAAACTTTAAGCTACATTTGCATTTTGAAAAGAGAATCAATTGGGAGTCTTTGTTATCTGGTGTTTAAATTTAACAGGGCATTTTTGCTTTAGTCTTGTTCTTTTGTCCTTGCCACCCCCCCCCTTTGGTTTGGTTTTGCTATTTCTGGAAACAATATGCTAAATATATCCAAAAATGCAGGAAAACATTTGGAATATTTGTTTGGTGTTGGGATAAGAAAGATGAAAGCCAGATAATGTTAGATCTAGAGTTAAATGTGAAACAAAACCAGAGACCTACAACTCTCAATGTCTAAGACTTTAATTAAAGACTTGAGAAAATAGGTAATCAAGAAATCTTGGTGAAAATCATCCCATGTCAACATTTAAAAGATCAAATGAAAAAATGGGCTTTGAAAATGTAATTATCAGCATGACATTTCTTTGTAAAGGTTCCTGTAAATTACTTTTCCATGTATTAAAATAATCTTGGAGTAAATGCAAAAGTCACAATAATCAGTGAGATTTACTTTCAAAGTTAAAACAAAGGGAAAATAAGATTATGAAAATAACAGCCATTTACCTCTGCATGGTCATTTGTGTGTGCATTTTGGTTAGCAGTTTCCATTTTTTAATCCTTGATCTCAAACTCACTCTGTATCCAATGGTGACATTGATCTCTTGTCTCTACCTTGTCTGACTGCTGATAGGTCTTATATCTATGGCTTCTTCATTCATTTAATGCAAATATTATAACTGCTGATCTATTTTCCTTGTCCCTCAGCTTGTTTTCTCTGTGCACTGAGAACTCAAAGTTGGATCTTCAATCATTTTGAGTCCATTGGTTTTAGTTATTTTATTAAATATTTTGGCCAACAGTTGCATATTTAATTCTAAAGCTGTTTTTAGTTTTGCATTTTCCCCATATTTCAGATGTCTACTACTAGGGGACAGTGATTCCTAAGAAGACTTTAAGTTTCATAATGAGATGTAGTAGGGCCATTCAGATCCTTCCATCTCATGTTGGGGTAGGAATATTTATACAGTGACTTGTAAGAGGAGGTCAACTAAAAGGAACCAAACTGAAAATGCTAATTGCCATTAATAGCAGAATACTTAAAATGGATAGATCATATATTGAAAAAATGTAAAATAATTGGTAACACACACACACACACACACACACACACACACACACACACACACTTATAATAGCATGTCACAATGTTGACCGAACTTGAGCACCTAGTAATATGCTCCTACATATAATGCACAAAAATGTAGTGTAATACCTACATATAAATTTCACAAATATGCAAAAGGAAATAGTTATATTTTAAGTTAATAAATAATTTAATGAAATCAAAGAATAAAGAATTTAAAATGCAAAATCCTGATAACAATAAGCTCTGAGTATAACACGTGGTAGAGTTAGAGAAAGGAGTGGTGAGTATCAAATAGTGGCAATGATCTACTTACATCATATGGCAGCCATCACTGTCCCTACAGTGAGTCATCTATAAGGGTTTGGTTTTTTTTTTTTTTACTTTTGAACCAACATTTATTATAAACATCCACAAACATAATCAAAGTTTATCTTCTCATGGGAAATTACTTTCAATTTGTGTGTGTTCGTGTGTGTGCATTGTGTATGTGAATATGCGAATACCCAACTTAGTGAACTAAAATATTGAAGACTTTACACCCATTCTGTTTAACTATCTTCAACTACATCATAAGATTCAGAGCATTTTAAAAGTCAGTGATCCAGCTTCTGGCTATTATAAATGAGGTTGCTATGAACATAGTGGAGCATGTGTCATTTTGTATGTTGGAGCATCTTTTGGGTATATGCCCAGGAGAGGTATAGCTGGGTCCTCAGGTAGTGTAATATCCAATTTTCTGAGGAACCTCCAGACTGATTTCCAGAGTGTTTGTACTAGTTTGCAATCCCTCCAATAATGGAGGAGTGTTCCTCTGTCTCTACAGCTTGCCAGCACCTGCTGTCACCTGAGTATTTGATCTTAGCCATTCTGACTGGTGTGAGGTGGAAACTGAGGGTTGTTTTCATTTGCATTTCCCTGATGAATAAGGATGCTGAATATTTCTTTAGGTGCTTTTCAGCCATTCGATATTCCTCAGCTGAGAATGTTTTAACTCACTACCCCATTTTTAATAGGGTTATTTGTCCTTCAACAGAGGAATGGATTCAAAAAATGTGGTACATCTACACAATGGAGTACTACTTAGCTATCAAAAACAATGACTTCATGAAATTCATAGGCAAATGGAATGAACTAGAAAATATCATCCTGAGTAAGGTAACCCAATCACAGAAAAACATACTTGGTATGCACTCATTGATAAGTGGATATTAGCCCAAAAGCTCTAATTACCCAAGATGCAATCCACAGACCACAGAAGCTCAAGAAGAAGGATGATCAAAATGAGGATGCTCCCACTCCTTTTAAAAGGGAAAAAATCCAGAGGAGGGGATATGGAAGCAAATTTTAGAGCAGCGACTGAAGGAATGACCATTCAGAGGCTGCCCCACATGTGGCCCATATATATATAGCCACCAAAACTGGATAAGAATGATGAAGCTAAAAAGTGCATGCTGAAAGGGACCAGATATAGATCTCCCTGAGAGACACATCCAGAGCATGTCCAATACAGAGGGCAATGCTAGCAGCAAACCACTGAAATGAGAACAGGACCCCCTTTGGGGGAATTTGAGGAAGGATTGAAAGAGCTGAAGGAGCTTGCAAACCCATAAGAACAACAATGCCAACCAACCAGAGCTTCCAGGGACTAAACCACTACCGAAAGACTATACATGGACTGACCCAGGGCTCCAACTGCATATGTAGCAGAGAATAGCCTTGTTGGGGCACCAATGGAAGGGGAAGGCCTTGGTTCTGCCAAGGTTGGACCCCCAGTGCAGGGGAATGTCGGGGGACAGTAAGGGGGTAGATTGGAGAAACACCCATGTGGGGGAGGGGGGTGGGGATGGGGGTTTATGGACAGAAAACCGGGAAAGGGAATACCATTTGAAATGTAAGTAAAGAAATATATCTAATAAAAAAGTCAGTGATTATTTTAATTTTTTAATCATTGTAAATGAGGATAGGGTTAAGAATCATTGCTATAGAAGAAGGAGAAGAGGAAGAAGGAGGAGGAGGACGAGGAGGAGGAGGGGGAGAAGAAGTAGAAGAAGAAGGAGGAGAAGTAGAAGAAGCAGAAGAAGAAGAAGAAGAAGAAGAAGAAGAAGAAGAAGAAGAAGAAGAAGAAGAAGAAGAAGAAGAAGAAGAAGAAGGAGAAGAAGAAGAAGAAGAAAAAGAAGAAGAAGAAGAAGAAAAAGAAGAAGAAGAAGAAGAAGAAGAAGAAGAAGAAGAAGAAGAAGAAGAAGAAGAAGAAGAAGAAGAAGAAGAAGAAGAAGAAGAAGAAGTAGAAGAAGAATTGCTACATCCCTAAGCCTTATACGAGTAAAAAGATGAGGATTGTAGTTCCTGGAGAGTCAACTACTCTTGAACAATTTGGCAAAAGGAGGCCAGAGAAGGAGAAGTCTGTAGAAAGGGAGGCCAGGTGCTTTAACAGTGGAAATCCACAGGACCAAAAGCAAAAGAAAAGAACTATGAGGTCTTGGTAAAATCAGTGAAATAAATAGTAAAAATGTGTTGGTGTCAAATGTTACTACAAAGTGAGTTTTGATGGCACAAGTTATCATGAAGTATAATAGCACTCTTATACAAAATTGTGATGGACTTCTTGTGAGTTACAAATCAGAATTTAGATAGTGGATTTGAATTATGTCACAATGAATTCACATTTGAGGAAGGATCAATCATATTATATGTATGTTATCAGGGGAAATATTAAGAAAGGGGAAAAGATATTTTCATGGATGAAAACACTGAAGGAATTGCATAGAATTAAAGACAATGTACAGGGAAATAGGTTCAGGATCTAGAGGGATATAGCTCAGTCACTATTCTCAGAGAACATGTATGAAGCTTCGCAAGCTTGTGACAGGGCTCAGGTGGGGTAGGAAGTAAGTAACTAAAGTCAATTGGTAAGTTAGATTATTGGCACAATAAGGCAAAGAAAAATAAGTGAAATTGCTCACACTGAGAGTTTGAATAGAGCCTTGTATTTTTTCCACACTAAGATAAATGAAGAGGCCATTTTGCTTGACTCTGACCAATCATTAAACGTGGGACACAGCCAGAAATCAGGTATAACCATGTGAAATACAAAACATTTGCTCTAATGGAATTCCCATAAATGCATCCACTTAGGAGCATAGCAGCAACCACTTTCTGCAGCTTAATTGACGACTCCAGTGGCGCTTAACTGGCATATACATGCATCTCACACAGTCTGCTTTCCATACCCCTCCTACAGCACAGCAGTGCTTAACTTCTGACTGCTCACGTTTCTGGAGTCATTGAGAAGAGGTTCAGAGGTTCAGGAGCTAGCTTTAGAACTCTAACACTGTCACTGTACTCAAGTACAGCTGTGCTTGCTTTTCTTTTTTCCTCTCCTGACCATTCCATATCATTCTCCTCTGTTCTTCCCACATGTGTGGGTATAGGAGGATTTCTTAGGGGTACCACCTAAAACAGTGCTTCTCAACCAGTGGGTCAAGACTTGTTTGGGAATTGCATGTCAGATACCTTGAATATCAGAGATTTACATTACGATTCTAACAGTAGCAAAACTATAGTTATAAAGTAGCAAAGATATAATTTTATGGGTAGGGGTCATTAAAACATGAGGGATAGTAGGAAGTTTGAGAATGGCTGACCTAAAACCTCATGCCCAGTGAATGTAGATCCCTTCTCATCTTCTCTTGTTAGCCATGGATCAGAAAAAAATGGGATGGGAAGATATTTAACAGTGAATTATCTTGATGCTAGGCCTACCATGCTTGATCAGAGCCAACTTCCTTTGATGCAATGATGACTTCTCTTCTTACCTGCTTATTTACTGCAACCTGGAAAGCTGAGGCAGCAACTGTTTTTCGAAGGTATGGGGAGAATTATTTTGCCATTTGGTGCAAGCATTAGGGATGGAAATTAAGACATCTGAAATAAAGGAGGTACATGAGGTTGTGTGTTGGTTCTTTGACCATATAGTCTATCATACATCACATACTGCCCTCGTTCATGTTACATGATGCTTTCTGTAATATGGTATGTCATCTTCCTAAAGTATTATCTTCAATCTCCCACCTGACCTAGACCTTCAAAATTCTGTTCAATCTGTTGTTTATCAACAGCTTCTAGAAAGTGTTTATGGGATGAAACAGGAAAGACTTAAGGTTTTTTTCCTCTCACTTTAGTCTAAGGTAGTATTATATAATACATCTGGCTATCAGTTCAATGTAAAATCCCTTGCATAATAGCAAAGGTTTAGTCATCACAGGTAGGAAAATGAGGATTAACCCTAGAATATGTGCTGATAGAATACAGAATTTCTTCTTTCCAAGACACTTTCATCAAGGTATCGCATACCGGGGGCTGAGTATTTGGCTTTTGTTTTCAGAAGGCTGAATGTCCCCAAGTATGGTGCCTAGATCAGTCTAAGTTGAGCTGGGTGTGTTGGACACAAATACACTTTGACACTCTTCATTGTGACTAATGTTCATGTGAGTTCATTGAGCTAGGACTAAATTTATCAAAGATGATGTTAGCTGAGTATCATCTGAGAGCTGAGTCATTCTGTCTCTTTGGACATTGCTTGCCTGTACCTGTTCTTTGGTGGCTATTTCCTTGTTCCTATATAACAAAATAATCCTGTTTGATGAAAATTTCTGTTAGTTAGTCTTTTTTGCTTTAGTAAATTCAGGCTGGTATCGCAAAATACAAAACAGGATGGCTTATAAACAACAGAGTTCTAATTTTCAGTCTGGTGACTGGAATGCCAAAGATCCAAGTGCCAACAGGTTTAATAACTGCTAAGGATATTCCAAATTCACAAATCACCATCTTCTTAATTTGTCCCCACATAACATACTGAGTGAAAGAGCTCTATAGGGTCTCTTTTTTAAGAGAATCCCATCCATAGGGATTCTCTCTCCATATCTTACTCATCTTTCAGAGGCTTCTCTTCGTGACAATGTCACAATGAAGGTCAAAATTTTCATACTTAAATATAAGGAGTAAGATGCATTCATTTGATGACACAACCCTAAGTGTAGCTATTGTTCAGGGTTGAAGATTCCAAGAGATGTACAGTTAATTGTTACTGAAAAAAATACTATGCTCACAGTTCCTAAAAGAAGTAGACATACAATGTCACGAAGGCCCACTCTAGGAAGTGCTAAGGTCCAGGGGAAGAAAGAGAGGAGGTAACTATGCCACAAGCTATTCAAGTGATTTCCATGTAACTGGATAAGTGAGACAAAATTAGTAGGTTAGATTTTAGTTTTGGAGAGTGATTCTACTGTATTTTACCATGGGGGGAGGGAGGCTATGGCTGTTTACCTGGTACATAACAACTGTCAATCACCTATTCTAGCTTGGTGAAAAAATAGATTACTTCTTGTGCTTCCAAGTGCAAGAAGAGTGGTAAGAGTTTCATGAAAGTTGTAGCTCAGGCATGGACTCTGAATACTTGGGCTTGCATATGAATGTAAGCTCTCATAAGTAAGTTCTTCATCATCTCTTAGAATGAGCTGTCTTTACAGAGAATGCTCCTCTAAGGCCAACAAGCCCTCTGTGTTTAAAAATTTAAACTACAAAGAAAGATATGATTGGTTCACCTCCATGCATTTCTTCCCCGTGCTACCTGGTACCTTGTTTTCCAAAGGTTATTTTTCCAGGATCTTAAAAATAGCCAAGCTGTTCACCAAAGCCAGAGAATAAATTTTGTTTTTATTGTATGGTACCTAATTTCCCAGAAAACAAATGGCTAATTCAGGTTAAAAGAATAGACCAAAATTCCCAGTTTATCTTCTACCTTTGATATATCAAATGGCACTAGCCAACCCTCTCCCCTTTGCTTGCTCATTGGATTACACTGGTGTTGATTAATAGAGTGGAACCTGTTTGGAATATGTAGGTGATGCAATTGTTCCCCTTTCAGAATTCCCTGAAATTCTTGAAAATTAGCATAACCCTTCAGCAAATAGGAAAGGGTAAAATCATGGTCGTCCCTAAAAAAATTCAAGTGATTCCCTTTCCTCTCTCTTCTTCTCATCAGACCATCACATCTAAGTTACTGTTGACCTTAGAAGGAAATATCATATATAACATAACAGTTGCAAATGCTCAAAAATTTCACCCACATCTGTGTTCCTTAAGCTGTAAGGATTCATCTGCTTTACTGAGAATAGGCTGATAGTCAAGTAAAGATGTGGTGGGACTCACTGTGTTGGACTCTTTGAAGATATTAAGGGTACTATTCTCAAATCTTATTTTTGAGATGTGACCTTAAAATAATCATCACTACTCTGTAGGATTTGGACGAATATGGGAGATACAGAATTTACCCATTGCAGATCTTCCATTTAATTTTCCTAACTATGGTGATTATCAGCTCTCAGGGTAAAATGTACTAGTCTGTCTTCCGTTTCTGTAGAACACACCTGAGATAATAAACTTTTGAAGATAAATGGTTTATTCTGGCTTATAGTATTTGAAGAACTGTTTCATGCTAGGTCAATCCCTGTGTTGTTAGGTCTGTGGTTAGTGTGTCACAATGGAGGCATGTGGAAGAGAAATGTCACTCAACGTCTGGCTCAAAAAGAAATCCAAAAGAAAGGACTGTGGCCACACAGTTTGAATTGAAATGCTCTTGCAGTGAGTCTCTACTGGGCTTCACCTTTTAATACCTCTACGACCTCACCTGTGTGTCATGGACTGGGGACTGAGCCTGCAACACCTGGGCCAAACAGTGGTAATGAACTAAATTACTCTTTTTTCCAACTACCAGATGTGTTCATTTCAATTTGGAGCGCAAGTGGGGACTCAGATGGGGAAAGTAACTACCAGACAGTGGCATAGACCAGTAGTTCTCAACCTGTGGGTCATGACCCATGTGGGAATCAAATGAACCTTTCACAGGGTTTGCCAATCAGATATCCTGCATACCCAATATTTGTATTACATTGTGATTCCTAACAGTAGTAAAATTACTCTTATGAAGTAGCAACAAAAATGATTTTATGTTTGGGGGTCACCAAAATATAGAAAATCTGTATTAAAAGATCACAGCATTAGGAAGGTTGAGAACCACTGGCTTAGACTCAGAAAGCTGATTCTGTGTTTAGTTTAATCTACAAGCTTCTTCCTCTAAAATTTTTAGATATCTTAGAGCCCAGGGTATCAAATCTGCACTTAACCCCATTTCCAATGGCCCTCCCATAACTTGAGTCTCCTCACTTATAGAAAAGTATAGATTGCTTCAATGAGAACATCATAAATAGCTTCTATGGTATTACAAGAAGCTTCCTCATGAATGGCCTATCTTTCTTTAAGAACGTGGCTCGGGATCTGAAAATAAACTCTGACATTTGGACAGAGTATCATAACTTTTTAATTGAGGTGGCTTTCCTTTCTTTGTTTTGATATACTTTATAAGATGAGTGATCATCTTTGGCCACCCATTATTTTATACCTAGGAATGCCATGCCTTCTGAAATCCTTGTACTTCTCTGTAAGCTTCCCCTAAGAATTTGCTGCTAATTTTGAGCCCTGTCCTTAAAGCACTCCTGATTCAACCTGAATCTCATAATCTGCAATCTTTTGTCCTCATTTCTACAAGAAAATTTCTGTTGTGTCTAATTCGTAAGGTATGGCTTTCCCTGACATATTCGGAAGTATTCTTGCCTCTCACAGAGCACTTCTCACCAGTTATGTAGGTGGAGCTCACCCACAGTGAGTTGGAATCAGGCCCCAAATGATGAATTTCTTTTAGCTTCCTGCCAGCCACAGTAGTTTTAGCATTTTAGACTCTTTTACTGGGGCCTACAACTTTTGAAAAAAGAAAAATATTTTATCTTGAGAAACAATTAGGAATACCACATTTTATTTATAAACTAATCAGAGCGAATGTGGCAGGGAGGGGTCTGTGAAAGTATGTGAGACATTGTTTCTTTTCCTTTCCTTTAGCTAGGATCTCTCTCTCTCTCTCTTTCTCTCTCTCTCTCTCTATCTATCTATCTATCTATCTATCTATCTATCTATCTCTGTAGGTGGGTATGTCTTTACTTGACTTTTTTCATTAAAGTAGAAATGTATATTTATTTATATTGCTTGAATGTTTTGCCTGCTGGTTCCTATGGCGGTCAGAAGAGAAGATCAGATTCCTTGGAACTGGACTTACAGATAGATGGCTGTGAGCGTGTGGGTGCTGGGTATTGAACTTAGGTCCTCTGGAAGAACTGCTAACCTTATCCTCTTAACCTCTAACCCACTTTTCCAGCCCTGGCGTCCACAACATATTAAAGATTGTAAGAGTGGAGGCATGGATTTTCTACTTCCTAAGATGGTGTTCAACAAGGAAAATACACACCACATTATGAGCGAGTGTTGTCATATTGTGCTTGTTAGTTTATGACAACATAACACAAATTAGAGACATCTAGGTATAGAAAAGCTCAATGGAGAGATGGTCTCCATCAGAGTGGCCGGTCTACATAGCTTTGGAGACATTTTCTTGACTGCTGACTAATGGAAGAGAGTCCAGTCCATTGTGTGTATTGTTACTTCTGGGAAGGTTGTCTCACATTTTTTAAGGAAGGTAAATTTACATGGGTCTGGAGCAAGCTGAGAAGCACCATTCTTGAATGGTCTCTGCTCCAGTTCCTGCCTCTAAGTTCTGCCCCTGACTTCTCTCAATGATGGACTGTGATGGAGACACAGAAGCCAAACAAACACTTTTTCCAAAAGTTGCTTTTGCATTTATCGTAGCAACATAAAAGCAAACTCGACACATAGAGGTGAGTTCTCTCTAAACCAAGGTCAAGTCCCACCATCCCATGTGATTGGAGACGTCAAAATCTGTTCCTCAAATTCTATACACTCCACAGCCTACACTGGCTCTGTCCCTGTATTTTACAAGTAGAACAATGTGTAGGTTAACTCTGGCTATTTTTCTCATGACATCTCCAGTTCTTCTTGAAAGAATGTTTTATGAGAGAGACCTCTGGACTGTCAAAATACAAGGCAGAAATTCTAGGCTTCAACAGCAAGCATGGGCTGTTTCTAAAGGCCCTGAACTCATAGGAATATGAAAATTTAACGTTTTCCTCTGGTGTCAGAGCCAAACAATTTTGCCATTAAGTCTTGCCAGCAAAAGGAATAGAACATTCTCTGGAGGGTTCTGTCCATTGAAATGTGTTTTATGCTCTATGCTCAGTGTCTTAGCTGGTGAGATGTAAGTGTTTAGATATGCTGATAGGTTTTAAACACCACCTAGACCTCACATGACACCTTAAATTACCTTCTGACTTTAATTTTTTTCATAATAAAGCCCAGGAGGAACAATATAATTTTACACTCCTTATATTAATTTTTCACACTTCTAATTTTAAACTATTACTTTGGGTTTAGCATGGATTTAAGTGAATTCTTAAATTTCATATTAAAATGACCATATTACTAAAGTTATTTCTGCTCCTCTTCATTATAAACATCTCTAATAAGCTCTGTTCAACTATTTCCATGCTCTCTACTAGGAAATATCAAGTATTAAGTAATAGAGTTACAGAATGATGAAGAAGCATGTCTGTTGAGGAAAGAAATGACTACAAACAACACACGCACACATACACACAACATAGACACATACAACTTGTTTCCAAAAGAATATATTTATTTAGATTATTTTTATATATGTATCACATAATTTCTTTTCAGGTCAAAAGTCAAGTTTAGCAACTTTGGAAGTCACTTTTCCCCAAGCCCTCAACACTTTGGCTATGGAGCAGATTGAATTGCATGAAAAGTGAGTGGACTTCTGGATAACCAAGAGAGGACTAGGTCATCAGTCCTCTGCATCAGAATGTGTGCTGATCTCCATTTGGATGTTTCAAAATGTTGTTTGTGTTTTTATTGCTTAATAATAAAAAAGAGTTCAAGATCATTCAAAATTAAGAAGTCCAGAGTCTTTCTTTCTTTCCCTTTCTGAAATAAAGCTTGTTCCTTGAGGAAACACTATGTTCTCTCTGTATAGCTTGGAACCTGCTATGTATACATGCTCACCTTGAATTTACAGAGATCCTTCTGCTTCAGCCTCTCAAATGCTGTAATTAGAGATGTGTACCATATACCTAGTAAGGAATGACACTGTACCTTTAAATAATCTATTTCTTACTAACCATACCTATAAGCTGGTCTTCAGGTACTATGATTCTAGTGGTATTGTCCTCTGTAGTGAGTTGCATAATGCTGCTTATATTGTAACGTTAATTTTGGGTGCTCAAGACTGGTTGCCCCAGTGACAAGAGAGTCTGCACATAGGTACTAAGTGACCCTGTCCCCAAGTTATTTCTGATTGGTAAATAAAGTTGCCAACAGCTAGGAGCTGGACAGCAGAGACATAGATGTGGTTTAGGGTTCCCAGGTTTGTGGTCAGAGAGAAACAGAGAAGAGTGCAGGAGGGGGAATGAGAAGCCACCATGGGTTAGAAGTCAATAGAATGTGGCCCAAAGTGTTGTGCAATTGGAGTTAAGAGTAACCCAGATGAAACATAGTAAGTAATAACCCTTTCATCTAGCAACTTAAATGGCTAAGGCAGGATAGAAACCTCAGGCCAGGATTAGATAATTTTGACTCTGGTCCTCTCATGCACAATTCTATAACCATCTCACTCCAAATGGATGTCAGCTATCATGTACACTGCTTCAGCCTTCTAGCTGCTGTCCACAGGAACTCGCATATTCCTTCTCTTCTAACTATGGGATTGCTAATTTCTGCAAACAGTGGCCAGCACATAATTTACCACACTGTGATTTTTCTGATTGACTTGGTTTGATGAGCTTCCGATTGCTCCTTCAGTGGCTGGACATCCTCAGCATGGAAATGCCTTTCTGATTTAGGTTTTACATATTTTAGCAACTGTTTTCGGTTCAAAGACTTTTGCCTGAAGGTAATTTCAAGAGAGTCTAATTTTAAACATCAAAATGGAATCATGATAAATAATTAAAATCTGAACCTCAGGAATAACAACAATTATTTTGTACTCCAAAAACAGCCTTAATTATTTTGTTTATCCAGCTTTCTCATTATTAGTCTCCATCTCATTCAACAGGTTACATCACATCATTTACCCACATCATTTTGTGAACTTTCTTGTGCTAAATAATTTGGCTACTTTATTTATTCTTATACTTTTGTGAGCAAATATTTAGGCAGAATAAGAATGCTTTTGCTTCATTTTGTGAATGGAGAAATTTAGTTTTAAATGAGTGGGTGTCAAATGATTAAGTAACGTGTTGCCTGCCTCTTTCTAGAAATCGAGTTTTTAATCTAGAGTGCTTTATGCCTCTTATGACAGAAAGAATTTCTTTCAGGTAGGCTTCAATTTCAATGATGTCTTCTTGCACCCTAAATCATATTTCAAGTTACAGGGATTTTATTAAACAATGAAATATACTTAATATCCCCAGCTGAATGCATAAATGCCCAGGAGAGGAAATATAGTTTATTACAGAAAAAAGTAGTTGTCCACTATTTTTTTACTATTCACTAATTTTATTGCACATGAAAATTAAAGTGTAGAATCATAAAATATATAAAATTTTAAGGTTCTCTCATTACTCTTTCTGCAAATGCCATGTATTCACTTTTATTTTAATGGAGAAATGAAATTTCACTGTGTAAATAACTGTATTTTTTTAATCTATCCATCTGTTGATGGACATCTAACAAGAAAGTTTCATTTCCTAACTCTTAAGCAATAAACAGAGAAGGGGCAATGATGGGAATATAAATAAATAAAACAATAAAAATTGAAAAAAAACAGTTTATGCCTAAAAATGTTCAAGTAAAGTGGCCTTTGCTAAGAAAGAAAAATACTACTACGTTCTCTCACATGCAACATGTTAATTTTCAGATATATGGAAAATATGGATATAGGTCACAAGCTAGATGATGATGAGTGACAAATGTGGGGGCAGATATTAGAGTAATTGTGATATGGAGGTGAAAGGGACTCTGGGAAGATGACATCAGTAAATACAAGCATGAGGCTCTCTGATCAAATTCCTAACATTTGCCAAAGGACAAGGCCAGGTGCTGGGACTCATGCTGTTAACCATCGAACCTGCAAGGATTGGATCTTATTTCCCTAGCCTAGCCAAGCAGCAAGCTCTTGCTCTAGTGAGAAATCTCTATTTCAAAACATAAGATGGTAAGAGATTGAGGAAGACATCCAGTATCCATCTCTTGATCCAATGTCGATCACTTGGGCGTGCGCGCGCGCGCACACACACACACACACACACACACACACACACACACACACCACAGACATATTCGCTGAGAGGATCTACTCTGTTAATGATGGAGATGGAGTTGAGGGGCAGGAAGAAGGATGGAGGATGGGAGTTATAAAGGCAATTATTTATATGAGAATCCATTCATGCTAACTCTTAAATAACCAAAACTTAACTTTAAAAATATTGTATTAATCTTGAAGGTAAAATATTATCTAGCCATAATATTGTATATTAAATTTTAAAATGTAACTTTGGACCCTTAAATTAATCAAGATCAAGGACAAGTTTGCTAGGTTTGTGTCTTTTCAGAAACCATACTGCAATTCTGCTCATGTATATATCTTCAGTTTATAGGTGTAAAGTGTTATAAATTAAAGTAACTCTACTTTTAAATTAGTCTATACTGGGACATGTATAATATCAGTATTACATATAATTAATTGAACTCACAATTAGATGAAATTTACTTTTGCACCATAATTATGTTTTCATCTTATTATAAACAAAAGACTTGAAGTACACAAGTGTGATGGTAACCAAATTATTAATATAAGTTAGAGATAATGAAAATTATTTCAAGTCCAAGATCAAAGTCCAGTACAAGAAAATAAATTTGACTAATTTTGTATTTTCACACTACTTGACAAAGATTTTGTGCACTTTCTCAATTTATCTCAGTAAAAACAGTTGTTTTGTGAGTTTATGAGTAGTTTTATATATGTGTCCAAATTAGATACTTAAGCATAGGAAGTTAAATTCTTTTAGGTTCACCAGACATCACAGGAAAGATCAGAAAAGTAATATATACAATTATATAAAGCATGCCACTAAAATTCCAATAGCCTGGTTGTTATGACTGCCACCATTTTCAATACCAATTCTGATTCTATATTCTTTTTTTTGTCAAGCAATGCATATATTTGATTATTATAAATGAAAAATAACAATACAGATCAAGTCTGTTCAAATCTCTAAGCCATCTTCCCCATACATTATCCAAACATTCTTAGGCAAATACAAATCAAACTGTGGAGGATTTATGAAGAGTAGAGAACAGTTGACATGTAAATACATAATTTTTTAGCAGTGAAGAAACTCATTAATAGAGTATATTTGGTATTGAATAATGTACAATTTCAAGAAATCATATATTTTCTGTAAATTTCAGTGAATATATATGAACATTACACATAAAAATATTTATGAGGCTCTAAGGGCACAGTCTAGAAGATTCTAAGTTGGTTGATAGTGCCCTAACACAAGCTTAATGCAAACAATAAGTTTTAAGTACCTAACACAAATACTGGAACAAGTAAAAAAATGACATCATAGGAACAGGGTGTGAAAGATGCTGATGCTGAATAATAATGCTACAGGAAGCAACTTCACTCTAGAGGGAGAGGAGTCATTCTATATCCTCCAGATGGGACCCAGATGGGACTCAAATGTTTTTACCTGAAGGCTTTTAATTTCTGTGATGCAATGCTTTTAATTTTAATGATTTAAATAAACCATTTCATAATTGTAATGAATTTATAAACTGATAATTGAGATAAAAAAGGATACCCTTATTAATTCATAATGATTTATGAATTTCATATGATGCATCTCAATTCCACTCATCTTCCTGTCCCTCCATTTCCACCCTCTGCCCTTGCAACCTCCCCACCAAAAGAAAACAAAAATTAAAAAATAACATTAAACAACAAAAAATCCAAAACAACAACAAGAACAACAGCAACAACAACAACACATCTCACTGTGGAAGCTGTAGTGTGTGACACAGTATACCCTTTTGTTCATGAATCTCTCCTTGCAAATGTTCATTGCAATGAGTCACTAACTGGTCTGGTGTGAAGCCTCTGGCTTCTGCTACTCTATCAATACTGGATACTCATTGGAACTCCTCTCAGATATCCTGTTGTTGCCCTGTGGTATGGAGATCCTGCAGCTTCGGTTCTGCAGTGGCAGCCAAGAAAGGGTACCTTTTAAACAGTAGTAGTTAGGCTGTTCATTGTTTGAAAAATGAAGTTACTTAAGAACATGGTAATTGCCTCATTATAAATGAATTTTCATCGTCCAAACACAAAGTCAATACATTGTAGATATTCAAACAGTTCTTTGTGAATGACATAGGCACTAACAGCATCAAGCATAAGGAGTTAATCTAAGTATTTTCCTTTTATTTTCTTGTTAACAATTCTATGAAATACTTTGCATCATTGCCCACATTTTTCAGATTGAGAAAATGATACCTAATACTAAAGAGGTATTTAGTGAACACTACAAAATGTATTCAAAGTCAGGAACTTAATGTCTTGTCATCTCGAGTTCAAGGCCAACATTTAATGTTCTGTGCTTCATCCCTTTTCTCATTTAGAAATATAGACACCTTTTACTTCTATAAACTATAAGCATTTCTGACATCTCATACCAGAGACCTCTAAATAAATGGCTTCTGCCTCTGAGCATTTTGAATCCCACACACATGACATATTTGTAATTATTATAAAACTATGTCTTTAAATCTTGATGTATTTTATTCTAATAGCATTAGCAATTTACCATGAGCCTATCAGGTGCTGGACTATGTAGGATTTCTGTTATTTTAGCTAATTTTCACAGCACTGTGAAAGTGGGGTAGGTGTTACAATGATTCTTTTTTTTTTTTTTTATTAACTTGAGTATTTCTTATATACATTTCAAGTGTTATTCCCTTTCCCGGTTTCCGGGCAAACTTCCCCTCCCCCCTCCCCTTCCTTATGGGTGTCCCCCTCCCAACCCTCCCCCCATTGCCGCCCTCCCCCCATAGTCTAGTTCACTGGGGGTTCAGTCTTAGCAGGACCCAGGGCTTCCCCTTCCACTGGTGCTCTTACTAGGATATTCATTGCTACCTATGGGGTCAGAGTCCAGGGTCAGTCCATGTATAGTCTTTAGGTAGTGGCTTAGTCCCTGGAAGCTCTGGTTGCTTGACATTGTTGTACTTTTGGGGTCTCGAGCCCCTTCAAGCTCTTCCAGTTCTTTCTCTGATTCCTTCAACGGGGGACCTATTCTCAGTTCAGTGGTTTGCTGCTGGCATTCGCCTCTGTATTTGCTGTATTCTGGCTGTGTCTCTCAGGAGCGATCTACATCCGGCTCCTGTCGGTCTGCACTTCTTTGCTTCATCCATCTTGTCTAATTGGGTGGCTGTATATGTATGGGCCACCTGTGGGGCAGGCTCTGAATGGGTGTTCCTTCAGTCTCTGTTTTAATCTTTGCCTCTCCCTTCCCAGCCAAGGGTATTCTTTTTCCTCATTTAAAGACGGAGTGAAGCATTCACATTTTGATCATCCGTCTTGAGTTTCGTTTGTTCTAGGGATCTAGGGTAATTCAAGCATTTGGGCTAATAGCCACTTATCAATGAGTGCATACCATGTATGTCTTTCTGTGATTGGGTTAGCTCACTCAGGATGATATTTTCCAGTTCCAACCATTTGCCTACGAATTTCATAAACTCGTTGTTTTTGATAGCTGAGTAATATTCCATTGTGTAGATGTACCACATTTTCTGTATCCATTCCTCTGTTGAAGGGCATCTGGGTTCTTTCCATTTTCTGGCTATTATAAATAAGGCTGCGATGAACATAGTGGAGCACGTGTCTCTTTTATATGTTGAGGCATCTTTTGGGTATATGCCCAAGAGAGGTATAGCTGGATCCTCAGGCAGTTCAATGTCCAATTTTCTGAGGAACCTCCAGACTGATTTCCAGAATGGTTTTACCAGTCTGCAATCCCACGAACAATGGAGGAGTGTTCCTCTTTCTCCACATCCTCGCCAGCATCTGCTGTCACCTGAGTTTTTGATCTTAGCCATTCTCACTGGTGTGAGGTGAAATCTCAGGGTTGTTTTGATTTGCATTTCCCTTATGACTAAAGATGTTGAACATTTCTTTAGGTGTTTCTCAGCCATTCGGCATTCCTCAGCTGTGAATTCTTTGTTTAGCTCTGAACCCCATTTTTTAATAGGGTTATTTGTTTCCCTGCGGTCTAACTTCTTCAGTTCTTTGTATATTTTGGATATAAGGCCTCTATCTGTTGTAGGATTGGTAAAGATCTTTTCCCAATCTGTTGGTTGCTGTTTTGTCCTAACCACAGTGTCCTTTGCCTTACAGAAGCTTTGCAGTTTTATGAGATCCCATTTGTCGATTCTTGATCTTAGAGCATAAGCCATTGGTGTTTTGTTCAGGAAATTTTTTCCAGTGAACATGTGTTCCAGATGCTTCCCTAGTTTTTCTTCTATTAGTTTGAGTGTGTCTGGTTTGATGTGGAGGTCCTTGATCCACTTGGACTTAAGCTTTGTACAGGGTGATAAGCATGGATCGATCTGCATTCTTCTACATGTTGCCCTCCAGTTGAACCAGCACCATTTGCTGAAAATGCTATCTTTTTTCCATTGGATGGTTTTGGCTCCTTTGTCAAAAATCAAGTGACCATAGGTGTGTGGGTTCATTTCTGGGTCTTCAATTCTATTCCATTGGTCTATCTGTCTGTCTCTGTACCAATACCATGCAGTTTTTATCACTATTGCTCTGTAATACTGCTTGAGTTCAGGGATAGTGATTCCCCCTGAAGTCCTTTTATTGTTGAGGATAGCTTTAGCTATCCTGGGTTTTTTGTTATTCCAGATGAATTTGCAAATTGTTCTGTCTAACTCTTTGAAGAATTGGATTGGTATTTTGATGGGGATTGCATTGAATCTGTAGATCGCTTTTGGTAAAATGGCCATTTTTACTATATTAATTCTGCCAATCCATGAGCATGGGAGATCTTTCCATCTTCTGAGGTCTTCTTCAATTTCTTTCCTCAGTGTCTTGAAGTTCTTATTGTACAGATCTTTTACTTGCTTGGTTAAAGTCACACCGAGGTACTTTATATTATTTGGGTCTATTATGAAGGGTGTCGTTTCCCTAATTTCTTTCTCGGCTTGTTTCTCTTTTGTATAGAGGAAGGCAACTGATTTATTTGAGTTAATTTTATACCCGGCCACTTTGCTGAAGTTGTTTATCAGTTTAGTAGTTCTCTGGTGGAACTTTTGGGATCACTTAAATATACTACCATGTCATCTGCAAATAGTGATATTTTGACCTCTTCTTTTCCGATCTGTATCCCCTTGATCTCCTTTTGTTGTCTGATTGCTCTGGCTAGAACTTCAAGAACTATATTGAATAAGTAGGGAGAGAGTGGGCAGCCTTGTCTAGTCCCTGATTTTAGTGGGATTGCTTCAAGTTTCTCTCCATTTAGTTTAATGTTAGCAACTGGTTTGCTGTATATGGCTTTTACTATGTTTAGGTATGGGCCTTGAATTCCTATTCTTTCCAGGACTTTTATCATGAAGGGGTGTTGAATTTTGTCAAATGCTTTCTCAGCATCTAATGAAATGATCATGTGGTTCTGTTCTTTCAGTTTGTTTATATAATGGATCACGTTGATGGTTTTCCGTATATTAAACCATCCCTGCATGCCTGGGATGAAGCCTACTTGATCATGGTGGATGATTGTTTTGATGTGCTCTTGAATTCGGTTTGCCAGAATTTTATTGAGTATTTTTGCATCGATATTCATAAGGGAAATTGGTCTGAAGTTCTCTTTCTTTGTTGTGTCTTTGTGTGGTTTAGGTATAAGAGTAATTGTGGCTTCGTAGAAGGAATTCGGTAGTGCTCCATCTGTTTTAATTTTGTGGAATAGTTTGGATAATATTGGTATGAGGTCTTCTATGAAGGTTTGATAGAATTCTGCACTAAACCCGTCTGGACCTGGGCTCTTTTTGGTTGGGAGACCTTTAATGACTGCTTCTATTTCCTTAGGAGTTATGGGGTTGTTTAACTGGTTTATCTGTTCCTGATTAACTTCGATACCTGCTATCTGTCTAGGAAATTGTCCATTTCCTGAAGATTTTCAAGTTTTGTTGAATATAGGTTTTTATAGTAAGATCTGATGATTTTTTGAATTTCCTCTGAATCTGTAGTTATGTCTCCCTTTTCTTTTCTGATTTTGTTAATTTGGACGCACTCTCTGTGTCCTCTCGTTAGTCTGGCTAAGGGTTTATCTATCTTGTTGATTTTCTCAAAGAACCAACTTTTGGTTCTGTTGATTCTTTCTATGGTCCTTTTTGTTTCTACTTGGTTGATTTCAGCTCTGAGTTTGATTATTTGCTGCCTTCTACTCCTCCTGGGTGTATTTGCTTCTTTTTGTTCTAGAGCTTTTAGGTGTGCTGTCAAGCTGCTGACATATGCTCTTTCCTGTTTCTTTCTGCAGGCACTCAGCGCTATGAGTTTTCCTCTTAGCACAGCTTTCATTGTGTCCCATAAGTTTCGGTATGTTGTATCTTCATTTTCATTAAATTCTAAAAAGTTTTTAATTTCTTTCTTTATTTCTTCCTTGACCAGGTTATCATTGAGTAGAGCATTGTTCAATTTCCACGTATATGTGGGCATTCTTCCCTTATTGTTATTGAAGACCAGTTTTAGGCCGTGGTGGTCCGATAGCATGCATGGGATCATTTCTATCTTTCTGTACCTGTTGAGGCCCGTTTTTTGACCAATTATATGGTCAATTTTGGAGAAAGTACCATGAGGAGCTGAGAAGAAGGTATATCCTTTTGCTTTAGGATAGAATGTTCTATAAATATCCGTTAAGTCCATTGGGCTCATGACTTCTCTTAGTCTGTCGACATCACTGTTTAATTTCTGTTTCCATGATCTGTCCATTGATGAGAGTGGGGTGTTGAAATCTCCTACTATTATTGTGTGAGGTGCAATGTGTGCTTTGAGCTTTAGTAAGGTTTCTTTTACGTATGTAGGTGCCCTTGTATTTGGGGCATAGATATTTAGGATTGAGAGTTCATCTTGGTGGATTTTTCCTTTGATGAATATGAAGTGTCCTTACTTATCTTTTTTGATGACTTTTAGTTGGAAATTGATTTTATTTGATATTAGAATGGCTACTCCAGCTTGCTTCTTCTGACCATTTGCTTGGAAAGTTGATTTCCAGCCTTTCACTCTGAGGTAGTGTCTGTCTTTGTCTCTGAGGTGTGTTTCCTGTAGGCAGCAGAATGCAGGGTCCTCGTTGTGTATCCAGTTTGTTAATCTATGTCTTTTTATTGGGGAATTGAGGCCATTGATATTGAGAGATATTAAGGAATAGTGATTATTGCTTCCCGTTATATTCATATTTGGATGTGAGGTTATGTTTGTGTGCTTTCATTCTCTTTGTTTTGTTGCCAAGACGATTAGTTTCTTGCTTCTTCTAGGGTATAGCTTGCCTCCTTATGTTGGGCTTTACCATTTATTATCCTTTGTAGTGCTGGATTTGTGGAAAGATATTGTGTAAATTTGGTTTTGTCATGGAATATCTTGGTTTCTCCATCAATGTTAATTGAGAGTTTTGCAGGATACAGTAACCTGGGCTGGCATTTGTGTTCTCTTAGGGTCTGTATAACATCAGTCCAGGATCTTCTGGCCTTCATAGTTTCTGGCGAGAAATCTGGTGTGATTCTGATAGGTCTCCCTTTATATGTTACTTGACCTTTTTCCCTTACTGCTTTTAATATTCTTTCTTTATTTTGTGCGTTTGGTGTTTTGACTATTATGTGACGGGAGGTGTTTCTTTTCTGGTCCAATCTATTTGGAGTTCTGTAGGCTTCTTGTATGTCTATGGGTATATCTTTTTTTAGGTTAGGGAAGTTTTCTTCTATGATTTTGTTGAAGATATTTACTGGTCCTTTGAGCTGGGAGTCTTCACTCTCTTCTATACCTATTATCCTTAGGTTTGATCTTCTCATTGAGTCCTGGATTTCCTGTATGTTTTGGACCAGTAGCTTTTTCCGCTTTACATTATCTTTGACAGTTGAGTCAATGATTTCTATGGAATCTTCTGCTCCTGAGATTCTCTCTTCCATCTCTTGTATTCTGTTGGTGAAGCTTGTATCTACAGCTCCTTGTCTCTTCTTTTGATTTTCTATATCCAGGGTTGTTTCCATGTGTTCTTTCTTGATTGCTTCTATTTACATTTTTAATTCCTTCAACTGTTTGATTGTGTTTTCCTGGAATTCTTTCAGGGATTTTTGTGTCTCCTCTCTATGGGCTTCTACTTGTTTATTTATGTTTTCCTGGAATTCTTTCAGGGATTTTTGCGATTCTTTCAGGCATTTTTGCGATTCCTCTCTGTAGGCTTCTACTTGTTCTCTAAGGGAGTTCTTCACGTCTTTCTTGAAGTCCTCCAGCATCATGATCAAAAATGATTTTGGAACTAGATCTTGCTTTTCTGGTGTGTTTGGATATTCCATGTTTGTTTTGATGGGAGAATTGGGCTCCGATGGTGCCATGTAGTCTTGGTTTCTGTTGCTTGGGTTCCTGCACTTGCCTCTCGCCATCAGATTATCTCTAGTGTTACTTTGTTCTGCTATTTCTGACAGTGGCTAGACTGTCCTATAAGCCTGTGTGTCAGGAGTGCTGTAGACCTGTTTTCCTCTCTTTCAGTCAGTTAAGGGGACAGAGTGTTCTGCTTTCCGGCGTGTGGTTTTTCCTCTCTACAGGTCTTCAGCAGTTCCTGTGGGCCTGTGTCTTGAGTTCACCAGGCAGCTTTCTTGCAGCAGAAAAGTTGGTCTTACCTGTGGTCCCGGGGCTCAAGTTCACTCGTGGGGTGCTGCCCAGGGGCTCTCTGCAGCGGCAGCAACCAGGAAGACCTGTGCCGCCCCTTCCGGGAGCTTCAGTGTACCAGGGTTCTAGATGGTCTTTGGCTTTTTCCTCTGGCATCCGAGATGTGTGTGCAGGGAGCAGTCTCTTCTGGTTTCCCAGGCTTGTCTGCCTCTCTGAAGGTTCAGCTCTCCCTCCCACGGGATTTGGGTGCAGAGAACTGTTTATCCGGTCTGTTTCCTTCTGGTTCTGGTGGTGTCTCAGGCACAGGGGTCCTGCCGCTCCTGGGCCCCGATTCTATATTCTTGATATTTATTGAATTGTCTTACCTTCATTTAATGTATTAGAGTTTGCAGTTGTGGATGTGATTGATCCAGATCCCCCTTTTATGCCCAAATCATAGATCATTCCACCAAGTGTTCCTGAGAAAATAGGAAAGTCATAATATGCTCCTGAAGCCGTCAACCACCCAGACTCTTGATATCCCAAGGTCAAGTACACAATTATTTCTAGAGGTTTTGGATATTTCACATAAGTTTATGATAGGGCTTGAATTATTACCTTTCTTGTTTTTGTTGTTGTTGATGTTAACATACTCGCACTTGATGTGAATGTGGACACTTGCAGACGACCGCATACCTGTGGAGGTCACAGGAAAACTACGTGGAATTGGCTCTCCCCTTCTACCTTCACATGGACTGTGTGGATCTAAGTCAGGTCCTCAGTCTTATATGCAAGTGCTTCGCCAAGAAAGACATCTTGCTGGTGCAGCAGGACTCAAATTTCATTGGAGTTGGTTTGACCAGTTTCTGTTCTGTACAGACAGACAGCATATTCTAGAAAAGATTATGCAGCCTTTGTCAATATTTATTACTTCTCTTTTATGGATCTTAAAAATGTTAAATGAATGCATAGCCTCAATTTTTCATCCTTGAAAAATTATCATTCTGGAGAAAGTTACAAATCACAACATGTTCCATGCCCTGAAAAATAACAATTTCAAGAAAGAACAACTGAATATAGACATAAGAACTAGGAAGTAGAAACAAGAAGTACCTAAAAGAGAAGGAAGAGAGCATAGTCTTCCTTTATTTGTTTTTCTGGTGATTTAGATAGTTGGGAGAGTCATTCAAAGTATTTCTGAAATTATACTGATTAGGTTTGAATGATAACTTCAATAATTTTATGTGGATCACTTAAATACAGCTATCTAGAATAATCGAGAAAAAACTAACCTGTTTATAACTTAATTTCTAATCTTCAAAAGGGGTAAGAATGACTCAATTTTCAGCTTATTACCTGAGATTTTACAAAAATTACACTAAATACTTCTAATACATTTCTGCTGACTAAGTAAATATACAGGTCTATGGGGCATTTGTTACATTCTAGCACTTAATCAAGGGAGGATGATAGTTAAGACAGTGGTGACCCAGCTGGTCTCTCCAAGCACAAGAAGAGGAAAGACTCTTCCTCTGTTTCAAAAGATATCACAGCTCATTTTAGGCTCTGGAGTAGTTCCAGACTAAAACACAAGTGTCAACCATCTATTTCACAACTGGGTTTTATTGTGCTGCAGCGAAACCTGCCCAATTACTATCCTAATACACTTTAGGACTGATTACCTCTGGATAAAAGGGTTTGTTCAAAGGTTCAAGATACTCAGCAATTTTACCTTGGCACTAAACCCTCCTTGGAGCTGGTATTGCAAACCTACAATCTTCAATTGCCTAGGTTTCTTTTATATTGGTTATTTGTTTGTTTGTTTGTTTACATTTTAAATGTTATCCTCTTTCTCAGTTTAACCTCCTACTCCATCCCCCTGACTCTATGAGGGCGCTCCCTCACCCACCTACCATCTCCCACCTCAGCACCCTAGCAATCCCTTACCCTGGGTCATCAAAACTCCACAGGACCAAGAGACTCCCATCCCATTAATGACTGACAAAGTAATCCTCTGCTACATATGCAGCTGGACCATATCAAGAAGACTAAACTCAAGAAAACTCCAAAGAACCAAATAACCCTATTAAAAATGGGGTACAGAGCTAAACAAAGAATTCTCAACTGAGGAATCTCGAATGGCTGAGAAGCACATAAAGAGATGTTCAACATCCTCAGTCATTAGGGAAATGCAAATCAAAACAACCCTGAGATTCCACCACACATCAGTCAGAATGGCTAAGATCAAAAACTCAGGTGACAGCAAATGCTGGCAAGACTGTAGAGAAAAAGGAACACTCCTCCACTGTTGGTGGGATTGCAGACTGGTACAACCACTCTGGAAATCAGTCTGGCAGTTCCTCAGAAAATTGGAAATAGTTCTACCTGAGGACCCAGCTATACTATGCCTGGGCATAGACCCAAAAGATGCTCCACTACATTCATAGCAGCCTTGTTTATTACAGTTAGGAGCTGGAAACAACCCAGATGTTCCTCACCAGAGGAATGGATGCAGAAAATATATTTACACAATGGAGTACTACTCAGCTATTAAAAACGACTTCATGAAATTTTGTAGGCAAATGGATAGAATTATGTTTTCTGGAAGTGATTTATTCTTTGGAAAAGCACTGTAAATCGATTTCCTTAGTTTTTATCTTTTAAATTTTAAAATGTAATTTTATTTGACAACATTGACACATTTTAGAATTATAATAGACAGTGAAAAAAGAAACAAGTTTCACAGAATTTTCAAATTCCAGGCATGTTTCTCTTTCAGATTCAGAGACAATAGTTAGCATTTCCAGGAAAACTCAGAAATTTCAAAATTATAATTAATTTAAACATTTAGCAATATACACACTCATTGTTTTGGTAGCTGAACTTCAAGTGTAAAGAATAAAATACAATAACTTTTGTAATATTTCCAAAGAACTAAATCCCATAGGAATATTCAAACAATGAAAAATGATTTAAAATTCAGCTCTCCAAGTAAGATAATAAGCCTTTACAGAATTACATGTTTACACTCCCCATTTAAGGATATTTAGCATTGAATATGTGCTATACTTTGACAGAGTATTCAGTGAACTTACAAGAAACATACTATAGTTCAACTCATTTTCATTTGTCTTTCTTGTTCTCCTTTATAAATGTTATACTACAACCAAATGTGCATTTATTTACTTACGTACATGTATATATTATAGGCTAGGGTCTGTATATGAGAACATGTGGGTTCTTCTCTTTCCATGACTGGGTGACCTCGTTATGTGTCTAAATAAATTTATTTTCCTGAAAAAAGAAATATCATCCTGAGTGAGGTAACCCAGTCACAAAAGAACGCACATGGTATGTACTCACTGACAAGTGGACATTAGGCAAAAACGTTCAGAATACCCAGGATACAACTCACAGACCACATGAAGCTCAAGAAGAACAAAAACCAAAATGTGGATGCTTCAGTCCTACTGGAATTTCTTACCTTGGCTTATCAGCTTGTAAAGTTTTGAATTATAAATGCTGCCTGGAAGTATTACCACCTTTATTGACAAATACCCTTTTAACCAAATGAGCTTAATCCTTTTGCTTTGATGGTTTAAATGAGGTACCTAGATGTACCCCAAGTGAAGATAGGTTTGAGGAATACAAATTCCAGTCAGAAAATACCCTTCCTCTGTCAAAAGTTTCCTTGTGTCTTGTTTGTCAAGGTTGATTCCACTGCCAACATTGACACCTTTTGCATCTTTTGGAAAAACAGATGAGTGGTGTACCCAGATAAAAAAAAAACTCAATGTTTAGAAATTTACCCTAAGTTTAAAGGATCTACTAGACACTAATAATGTATGTTTAATTTTAATAAAAATCCATGAATTTGGTATTATTAACACCATCTTACACATTAAAAAAAAACAGAGGCTCAGCAATGACACATAATGTGACAGAACAAGGCACCCCCATAATCTATCACCACCTGGTGATTTTACTGACTCCTCTGAAATTTCTCTCGTGGTGACAACTGCAGCACAACACCATCAGTAGGTAGATGTCTGCCTTTATCTTTGGCCTGTTCTCTTTTACACTACAGAAAGAACTAGGTCTTCGGATTGTTGGTTGGGATTTTTTTTTATTGGTTTGTTGATTGGTTTGTTGGTTTGTTGGTTTTTTTTTTAAATAGATCTTAGCTATTAAAATCAGAAGGTTCTGGACTCGACTGCTTATTGGGTCTCTCATTATCCACACAATCATCCTGACCATCTTGAGTTTCAGAACAGCCAGATGAAGACAGGACATAACCCTGAACAGCACTGGACAAATGTGAGCTTAATCCTGGCACCAGCACCATGGAGTGTGGAACTAACTTGGGTCTAATTACTTAACATCTCTCCATGAGGCTCTACACAGAAAGCTCTCAACGAAGCCAGTGAAGAATGACAAATAAGTGTCCAGTAAACACTACGTCCAGTGCTGTTACCATTTTGTAGTTACACACCATCATTAGAATGTTTCTTCAGTGTACCCCTCTAATCCTGTGTTCTGAACTGATGTAAGCAGGGAGAACGGCAAACAAAAGTTAGGTAAGCAACATGAAAAACCCTAATCCAGAAACATTAGTTCTTTATTTTCTCTAGAATTCTCATTAGAATTGCTTGTCAGGAAACGAGAACACGCAAGAGTGGAAGGTGGCTTGGTATTTAAAAAGTAGAAATAGAGTCACACTCCAATTCCTCTCTGTGTATTCAAGCCATCTGTCACAATTAGAAAGCCCCATGAAGCCAAGGAAGAGCAAATGAATAATGGACATGAATGCAGAAGTTTCTTGAAACCAGATTAATGAATAGAAGGTGAGGCAGAATTTATTAATGAAATGCAGAAACATCCGCTATGAATTAGTTCATAATGTTTGCATCAGAATGATTTTGGCCATAAGGTCAGAGGCACTTTGCACTTCATGGTTATTAGGCAGGTCAGTCCACAAGTAATTTTTAGAAATGAAGAGTGTGTGTGTGTGTGTGTGTGTGTGTGTGTGTGTGTGTTACTGTAGGTGAAATCTGACTATGATTTTCAGAGCATTATAGCTCACGGTTTGGCCACTGTTACCTATGAAGCTGGTGCCTTGTTATACCTTAACCAGAGAATTATGTGTCAACAGAAATCAAACAAAAACAAAAACAAAACAAAACAAAAAATAAATGATGATGGTTTTGAGCGTGAATCAGTTGACTTGAGCTCCCTTATGCCAGTGCTTCGTGACCTGAGATGGATGGTGTGTCATCTCCAGCCTCATTTGTATGTCATCTCCGGCCTCATTTTTTATGCATCAAGCAAGAATTCTAATGGCATCATTAATGTGGTTTTGTAGTTAACAAATAACTTGCATATATTATCCCATTTCATATACCAGCTGCCTCCTGACCCCCCTCCTTAGGTTGCTGCGGAGATAAACACATTAAAAGATATAAAAGCTTTTGTAAAGTTAGAGGCCAGTAAAACGCAGGCAGCTATAATGCTTTGACAATATAATTAGAAAATGCTACACAGGAGAATTATGTTCCCTATGCTTAATGAGAATGTTCTTAAGCCATTAACACAGACCTCCTCTGGATATGTATGAACGTTTAATTTGCTCAGAAGAATTCATCATCAAGCCAGCCAGCCAGCCAGCTAGCTTTCTGTAACACAGAGGTCGGAGCCTCCAGTGGAGAATATCACTGTTAGCTACTCTCTCCACAGCAGCGACTGCCTCATTCTGCACAATAACAATGTGGTACTTTATTCATAGGAAGCCACAAGGTACAAAATTGGTTTGGGTTTTACCATTCCCACTGGTATAGTAAACGGGAACCCTTTGCCAACCATTCATAAAACACCATGCCACACACATCTAGGACTTATTTTGAGATTAACTATGATGTATGCAGCCATTATAAGAGCTAGGTGCTTTCCGATTCTCACTTTTCTCTCTGGGCTCATGATTTAAAAATATTTACATAATGAAAAGCATATAATTGTGAGCAGTTTCCTTTAAAACATGCAGGGAAAATACAGTTTGAGAAATCCTAGACTCAGAAAGGAATCAGTCAAATTTGTTTTATTTTAACAACTTACAAATCTAAAAGCCATTTTTTAACTATACATGGCATCGAGCAAGCAATGCCAGTTGAGGCAGATCACTAATGCATTATAGACGCGCTTTCTATTATTGCCATTTTTGATACTTTAAATTTACTGGTGTGTTTGTGTATAGAAATATATATATATTACATATGTGTGTGTACATGTGTGAATATGTTAGTATAAACAAGTACATCCATATTTGAAAATGTGCCTGCATGTTTCTGTGTGCAGCTGTGTGTATACTTGTGTAGAGGAAAGAAGACAGCCATGCAACCCCTTAGACTGTAAGTATCTCTTCAGCTACGCTAAATTCCTTACTCGTTCTTATAAGTCAACCCAATAAAAGCATTACCACACCATACTGGAGTTTGACAGAATCCTGGTTTTGGTTTTTCATTGTTCTTCATGTCTGAAGCAGTGGTCTCTCTCTCTCTCTCTCTCTCTCTCTCTCTCTCTCTCTCTCTCTCTCTCTCTCTCTCTCTCTCGGAAAAATGAAAAAGGCAAAAGGACCGAAGGACCTGAAGACTAACTTTTGAAAACATCTTGAAAGAATTCAAAGCCCTGTTTTCATTGCAATATTATTCATGAGAGCCAGGGCACTTAAAGAAAATAAATAAGCATAAATATATTGATGATGTAAACAAATGTATTATACATCAGAAATATAATACTATTCAGCTCTAAAATATCCACAAAGGCTGCCATTATATGATGAGTCCGGTGTATATTGTGTTAGATGAAATAAGGTAGACAAACAGCACATGATCTCACCTATAAATGAAATATAAAATAATCAAACACATAGAAAGAATACAGAACTCTGCTTCATGGAGAGTGGGTGTAGAGACTAAACTAGGGGAAAGGTATAGTTGATTCGAAGGCAAAAAAAAGTTAGACAAGAAGAATAATCACAAAAAATAATTAATCCAGTAAATTAGCTTGAACTGTTCATTCAACATGTGTAGTTTTATCACTAAAGTCATCGTAGTTCCTAACACATATTTGTCAATCAAAAGTCAAATAAAATTTTATGTCCCATTTCAAGTATACAGGACAGATTAGATCCTAAATCTATAAAGAAAAGATAATTCTTATGGAGAGAGAAGTTTCTCTATTCACCAAGAAGAGAATGGACAAAAAGTTTGTATGCAGGGCCAGTTTGAATGGAAGGAACAGGAAAGGTGTTATTGTTGGTTTGTTTGTTTTATATATCAAGAAAGCTTCTGTGTTCCAGGCAATGGGTGTGAAACTTGAAGTGAAGCCATAGCATTGTTGAAGACGACAAATGTTTGCAGGTGCTGATGCAGGGCCAGACAGGAAGTTGATGAGCAAATCTTAGATACTGAACTCCACTCAAGTTGAGATCATAAATTTTATAAGGTTGGTCTGGGAAATTATGTAATTCCGCTAGAATTTATCAGACTGTCTTTGGGTGAGAACAAAATACTAAGAAACAATTGTCATAGGGTATGATTTTTCTAGATGGGGTGTGATAGCAGGACAAAAGAGGCAAGGATGCTAAAGAGGCAAATAGTTCCAGCCCCTAAGAAGTCATTGGCACCTCTTTTTCTTGTAGAGGTTAATGAGAAATGGTCTGGACGTAGTTTGGGGCTAATAGGCTAATTCTTCACCAACCAGTCTTCTTACATCAGTCTATCCATGAGCAATAACAAATCTGTTTGTCATAACATCATTTTCATTTTCAAAAGTTGGAGGTCTTAGAGAGGACAGGCTGGATAGCAAATGCAAAGCAGTTAGGACGCAGTGGAACCAGGACTCAGCCAAGACGAATATTTGAGATTAGGCAACCCAAAGGTCAGGTAGAATTAACCAGTCTCAGTGACAGTCATGACTAAAGAAATGATTCCCCTGTAAAAGACTGTCTTCATGGAATATGAATGTATATTTGAAGATGCAAAGAATTCAAATGACAAAAATGCATATATCAAGATGAAAGACATTATGAATTCCAAATGAGATATTGTCAGACAGTAATATTTAACAGCTGTGAAAACCCTTAGCAAATCCAGAGAAGTTTTATAATTGTTATCTCAATAATCAAAACAATTGTATGAAGTAGATATTTGGTCATTTGTACTTTCTTAGTTCCAAGACTTGGGAATTAACAGAGGTTACTAACAAGTGGGTTTTGTGCTTTGGTTTTCTTTTCTGAAATGCCATGGAAACTCAAAGTGGTGACATATATATTTAGAGCAAGTTTATACTTTATATGTGAATAACACCCTGAAAAGTTAGGCCCAATGTTAATATTGTTTCTTTCACTATTTGATTATTGATACCATCATGCTCAATATTGAAATTGTTTTTTTTTTCTTTACTCTTTGAGAAAAAGAACGGGCCTCCTTCTGTCATACAAACCATCTGGGCTGACACAGGAAAATAGTCCAACATCTCTCTCATGAGGGGACTTGGCTATCCGACACAAGCCTGCTGACTCCCTTTGCTCTCTGGACACCACCATTGTCTTTTCAAGATTCAAATACAGATATAAAAACAATGAAGAAATTTAAAAAAGGCAAATTTAGCAGTGTTTATCTATGGAAAATGATATAAAAAGAGTATAAAATGTGACGTGAGAAAGAGAATTAGAGATAGGCAAGAGAACAGGGACATGTGTTAGCCTTTCAACTAGAGGCCTAGGCTTTAGTAAAGTAGCTCATCCATAGGATACTGTAATCTGTTCCGTTCCTTATTAATGGGATTTTGACATGTACAACTTCCCAATGTTTTTGAGAGGGTTTGAAGAAGTAATTAAAATGAGTTTAGTTTTCATTCATTAAATTTGTAGTATTTTTTTCTATCAAAGGAAATCACAATATTACTGTTTTTAAACAGAAATTTTAGAGCTTTCAAAAGAAATAAAGTTGACTTCATGGAGCTAACAAACAAATGAGAAACCAAAATTGTTTCAAATGATAGTGGTAAAAATGTGATACATTATGAAGCAGAAATGATAGCTGTCAGGTTCCGGTGACTCTGGCTCCTGGCTTTCCATCTCCATAATTTTAGAGTAAGAATGCAGTCTTGCTTTAAATGAGAAGGGCTATGGGTATCCATGTACCAAAGGTTTCATTTATTAGTAGTTGATTAGAAGTAAAATAAGTATTAAGAGAAGAATGATGTAGAAACTTAAGGGTTCTTTGGAAGGTCAGTTGGATGGTGTTTTGCTGGGGCAAACACAAGAAGGAATATTTTGTTGAGGCAGACAAGGGTCAGAGGATGTCCTGCTAAGGCAAGCACATGAAGGACATGTGATAAAGGATTGATTCTTTGCTAAGGACACCAATGTATTGGTCACCCTATATTGTGTAGTTGAGCTAAATTTGTCAGGACTTCATAGAAAGAAAACAACAACAGCAACAACAACAGCAAAACTTTTGGTGATGTGCTGCAGTTTCTTGCCACTTCCCCAGACTCAAGCTCGAGCTGATTGGCAGAGTGATGTCAGCTGAGAAAGACACATGTGCCGAGGCAAGACACAAGAGGAGCAAAGACCTGTTGAGGACACATGATACTTGGAGGGTATAAATACAACTCAACGGACCATGATGGAGGTGGAGCCTGGTGTTCTCCCCCTGTCCTTCCTGCTGACTCACGCCAAGCATGAGTCCTGGCTGTCTCTGCTAGGTCATGCCACCGCCGCTGATTCATGTTTGCTGTCCCGACTCTAACAAACTGGGATGCTAGTGCATCCTGGAAGTGTTTGCAAATGAATTGAGCTGCTGCCGCCGACCTGTGAACTGAACTGCCAATGTCCAGGCAACACAGATGGGGGATGCTCCGAAGAACCTTTCTAAACAGCACCACTCCCTCCCACTCCCTCGCTGTGTCCTTTCTTTCCCACTAGTTCTGGTGTGTGGTGGGCTAATGGGTGGGGGGCTTAAAGCGTTTAAGAACCATCATTAACACTAAGGGTAAAAAAAAAATAAAGTCACAGAATGCTAAGAGTAAGAAAGAAGTGAGAATCTTCTCTGTTTTTCCTTGGTGACATTTTTGATTGTTTAATAGAAGTCTTCATTTTCACTCTTTCATTTTTTATTATTAAAAACAGTCTTCTCTCATGTGGTACAGTTTCCTCTCCCTCCACTCCTTTCAACTTCCCTCCTCCTCACATCTTCCCCAGATCCACTCCCCCTTCTCACTTCAGAAAAGAGCAGATCTCCAAGAGACGAGCAAATGCAGTGAAACAAAATACAGTAGGACAAGGCATAACTCTGACATCAAACCTGGAAAAGGACAACCAACAGAAAAAAAGAATCCCAGAAGCAGGCAAAGGTGTCAGAAACACACCTCCTCTCAGAGTTAGGAGTCCCACAAAATCCTCAAGCAACAGCCACAGCATATATGCAGAGGACCTGATGCAGACTCCAGTAGGTTCTGTGCTTCCAATGTTAGTTTCTGTGATCCTGTATGTGCCCTATTAATTTCTCCGGTGATGTATGTTCTACTGATATTCTCCATCTCCTCTGTCTCCTACAATCTTTCCTCCCCATCTTCTGTAGGATTCCTGAGCTCCAAGATGAGGGACCGTACAGAGACCTTTAATTTAGACTCTCTCTCTCTCAACATAAATGTCTTTGGCCATGGAGCTCTGCATCCTCTTTCATTTCTGCTTCTGGAGGAAGTCTATCTGATGATGATAGGTAAAGGCACCTATCTATGGGTATAACAGAATATCATTATGCATTTTGTTGTTTGTTTGTTTGTTGTTTGTGTGATTGTATTTGTTTCTGTTGTTGTTGTTTGACAATCATGTTTGGTTCTATCCTAAGACTCTGGTTCCTGGCCCTCAAGGAAGATGTCAGTCATGGGCTCTTTCTCGTGAATTCACCCTCAAGTTAAATCAGACATTAGTTGGCCACTCCCCCAAGTTCTGTGCCACCATTGTCTCAGTATATCTTTCAGGCAGGACAGATTATAGATCAAAACTCTTGTGGCTGGGTGTCCAGGTTTCTCTTTCTGTAACCTGCAGAGTACCTTTCCATGCCAAAGAGACTAGAACATAAGGCTGTAGGCTCTGTGCAAGTGCCCAGCTCATCCTCTCTGTTCAATAAGCCGTGTGGATGTTATCCTCAACCATTGGCACTCATTATCAGTTTATGGAGGGCAACCCTCCATATTATCATCAGCTCGGATTGTTTGGGGATCTCTGCAAGACCCCTGTCAGCCATCAACTCAATTAAATGTAACCCAGACCCACCACTGGAAGCCTTGCAGGGCTACCAGAGATGGCCAGTTGGGACTCTATATTACTCTATATTACTAGGAGTCCTCACTAGGATCACTGTTGTAGACTCTAGGAAGCTTTCATTGCACTGGGTTTCCACACCAATTCTCAAATGCACACCAGTTTCATCAGTCTCTCTTAACACTCTCTTCCTCCACACACCCCCACCTAATCCCTCCTGGTCCTGTCCCCACCTGATCCCAGTCAACCTGCAAAATCCATCCTATTTCTCCTTCCTTTTTAACATCTCTGGATCTGTATATTGAAGCTTGATTACCATTTAGTAACAGCTAATATTTACTTATAAGTGAATATATATCATATTTGTCTTTCTGGGTCTGGGTTACCTCATTCAGGATGACTTTTTTCTAATTACATTTCTTTGTCTGAAAAGTTCATGATGTCATTTTTAATAGCTAAATAATACTCTATTGTGTAAATGTACCAAATTTTCTTTACCCATTTTTGATTGAGGGGAATCTAGGTTGTTTCTACTTTCTGGCTATTATGACTAAAGCCACAATGTACATAGTTGAGCAAATGTCCTTGTGATATGGTCGAGCCTCCTTTGAGTATAAGCCCAAGACTGGCATTGCTGGGTCTTGAGGTGGATCAATTCCCAATTTTCTGAAGAAGCACATTATTGGTTTCCAAAGTGGCTGTCCAATTTTTTACTCTCACCACCAATGGATCAGTATTCCCTTATTCTACATCGTTGCCATCATGAACTGTCACATGTGTTCTGGTTCCTCATCCTTCTGACAAGTGTGCGATGGAATATTGAAGTAATATTGCTTTACATTTCCATAATGGTTAATGATACTGAGCATGTCTTTAAGTGTTTCTCAGCTACTTGAGATTCCTTTATTGAGAATTCTCTGTTTAGACTTTTACACCATTTCTAGATTGATTATTTGGTTTATCAATATCTTGTTTCTTGACTTCTTTATATATTTTGTGTATTAGTTCTCTATTGAATATAGAGTTGGTAAAAAAAAATCTTTTCCTATTCTGTAGCCTATTGCTCTCCCTGATTAATGGTGTCCATTGCCTTACAGAAACTTTTCAATTTCCTGAGGTCCCACTTAATTGTTGGTCTTAGTTCCTGTTTTATTGGTGTTCATTTCAGAAATTTATATCCTGTGCCATAGCGTTCAAGGCTATTACTCACTTTTTTCTACCAGGGTCAGTGTATCTAGTTTTATATTGAGGTCTTTGATCAAGTCTTATTTTCACAATGGAAAATGTAATATAATTTACAAGCAACTACATTCAAAGTAAAGTTAGATGGCATCTCTACAGTTTTATCTGTCATCTAGAAATTGTAGTTATACCCAAAATGTAAAGTACATTTTCAGTGTCTTTTTAACCATGTGTGCTATGTGATAGCAGCTCTCAGTGAGAGGTTGAGCACTATACCAACAGTGCTGGTACTGAAGATAACTGTGTATCCTTTTAAAGACAGATATAAAATTCTGTGTTTCTGATCAACTTCCATAAGAGTGTCTTTACACTTTTTATAGTTATTTAAAAATAAAATATTTTATAAATATATTTTGATCATATTTTCCTTTCCTTCAACCCCTTTCAGATCCTCCCAACCTCCCGACCTTCCTACTTCCCTATTCCCTATATTCTCTCTCTCTCTCTCTCTCTCTCTCTCTCTCTCTCTCTCTCTCTCTCTCTCTCTCTCTCTCTCGTGTGTGTGTGTGTGCATGTGTGTGTCTGCGTCTGTGTGTGTGTCTGTCTCACTCTCCCTCTCTTTCTCAAAATAAGACAAGAAATGATAAAAACAAACAGCAAACAGAAAAGCAATTAGAAAAACAAACAAACAGAACAAAGTATGGGTCTATTTTGTGTTAGGTAACTACATAAGCCTGCCCTGTATGTAGTTGATACAGCCAGTGTCGCTCCACTGAAAAACACTGAATTGTTTTCTTTCCCAGAAAATATCAATTGCAAATAGCATCTTGGTTAGGGGTCAGACTTTATGACCATTTTCCCTTAGCAGTTTAGAGGTGCTCTCTGGTTTGACTTATACAGATCTTATTAGTGCTTTCATGAATCTCTGAGTTCGCATGTGCATCAGTCTATTGTGTCTCAAAGCTGTTGCTTCTTTTAAGTTTCTCATTCCCTCTAGCTTCTACAATATTTTAACCTCTTTTTTCTCATAGATGCCTGAACCTTGAGAAGAGGGGTTTGATTAGAGGTTGAGTACCCTAAACTCTGTACATTTTTCAATTGTGACTCCCTGTGTTAATTACCGTGTTCTGTAAGAACCAATTCTCTGCTAAAGTTTGGGTGTTGTTCAGATCTCTAAGTGTAGCACAACTGTGGTGGTTTGCCCTGAAGTTACTGTATTTTGATGCTAATTCCACTGCCCCAAGGACAGCTGCCTACTGTACTGCCTATCATGTACTCAGAACTCAGGTGACTTCACCAGAACCACCTCCCCATTGAATTTGTAAAATATAGGTGAGGGGCAGGTACAGGTTAGAAGGAGACCTGTCATTGGAGGAGAAGGAAGGATGGGCGGGAGGGAAGTTTGAAGGAAGAGGAGGAGACTAGGACAGAAGGAAAGACAGAGAGAGGGTAGAAGCCATGGCAGGTGATGTTAAGATGGGGGGAGGGTTGGGAGGGGAACACCCATAAGGAAGGGGAGGGGGGAGGGGGATGTTTGCCCGGAAACCAAAGAATTATTATTAAGTATTAAATAAATTTTTTTAAAAAAGTAAAAAACAAAAAACAAAAAAAAAAAAAAGATTGTGCTCTGTGTATTTACAGGTTGTTATCAATGTTCCTAAGGGATGGATGGTACCGGGCATTGTATGTTTAAGTGGGCAATTATATCTTACCAACTGAGTCAAAGATTATTGTGTTGTGTGTTCTTTAATGTGTAGATTTAAGTAATGTAATGGAGTGTGGGGCGACTGGTCTGGGGCGCCGCGGAGTTGGGATGTGTTTCCACCAAGATATCTAGCAGATATCTTTGGGCACCGAGGTGTAGACCCAGCGGGATAAAAGACACCTCTACCTCTTTTTTATTATTATATTTTTACAACAACACACAACCTCATTAGTAGTCATTGTATTGCTGTGTTCCATTAGCAGTATTAAGTATTACTGTATTAAATATTAAGTATGACAGTATTAAGTTTTCTCCCAATGCCCACAACCTACCTGGTCTCATATTTGGTCTCTTTTGCAGTCTCAAGTATGGCTTCTATGGCATGGAGTAGACCATAAATCCAATAGAAACGTGGTATGGAAGGTTGACCCCATGCCATCTGTGCCACTTTTGTATGAGCATATCTTGCAGACAAATTGGTGTTGTGTGTTGCAGGTTTTATAACTCACTGATATTACATAAAATAAGACAATTTATCAATGGAATGTCACGATGCCACATACCTACAGATGCTTGATTTTCAGCAAATAATCCAAAAATGCACCCTGGAGAAAAACACAGCTTCTTCTATACATAGTGTTGGTCAAACTTGACAGCTGCATGGAGAAGAACAATGTATGTAACAGTCTGAGCAATACTTGCTACAAATAGGTCAGTGACTTCAAAGTAAGATCAGATAACCTGAATATAATAGAAGATAAAGTGGGGAATGGGTTTCCATTTATTGGCACAGAAAAGGACTTTCTTAACAGGGCACTGATAGCACAGGTATTAAGACCAACAATTGATGATTAATAAATGGAACATCGTAAAACTACAAAAGCTCTTATATGGCCTTGTTCAGTGAATACCACAGGAAGAATCAGTTTTCCTTATATCCCTCCAAACTTTTTTCAACTATTACATCTCAATAAAGGTTTACTTGATAACTACTGTAAAATATTCCACCACAATGAAGAGAATTTTTAATTTTCCATGTTTTTTAAATTAAACATCAAAACTCTTGTATCTATCTATCTATCCCTATTTATTCACTTTACTTCCCATTCACTGTCACTTTTCCCAGTACCCCTCCCACAGTCTTTCCCCCATTCTCCCACCCTCTTCTCCTCTGAGAAAGTGGAGGCCACCCCCTTGAGGTATCAAGTCTGTGCAGAGCTAAGAACTTCGTCTCCCACTGAGGTCAGAGAAGACAGCTGAGTTAGGGTAACAGATTCAACAGACAGACAACAGCTTTAGTGATAGTTCTCACATCTGGTGTTCGAATTCACATGAAGACCAAGCTGAACATCTGCTACAGGGGGGTTGGAGGAGTGCCAGTCCAGCCTTTGTATGCTCTTTGGTTGGTGGTTCAGTCTTTGAGATCTCCTAAGGGTCCAGTTTAGTTGGCTCTGTTAGGTCTTCCTGTAGAGTTCCTATCCCCTTGAGGATCCTCAATCCTTCCCCCAGCTCTTCCATAAGAGTTCTCAAGTTCCATAAAATATTTGGCTGTGAGTCAGCTGCTGGGTGGAGCCTCTCAAAGGACAGCCGTGCTACTATCTGCAAGCAAAACAGAGTATCAGTAGTGTTAGAGATTTGTGCTTGTCCATAGGATAGGTCTCTTACGGGTCAATTACTGCTTAGCCTTTCCCTCAGTCTCTGTTCTATCCCCTATCCCTGCAATTTACCTTGTAGGCAGGATAGATTTTTGGTCGAAAGTTTTGTGGGTGGGTTGGTGTCCCTATCATTCCACTGGGGTTCCTGCTTGGCTACAGGAGGTGGCATCTTCAGGTTCCATATTTCCACAGCTGTGAATCACAACTAATGTTACCCCTCCTGATTCTTGGAAGCTCCCCTTATCCCAAGTCTCTGGCATACTTGAGGTTAACCCCCCCTACCCTTCCAACTCCCCCAGCTGCAGATTCCCATTCACTCTCATGGACATCTTACCATCTCCCCTGTCTCTTTACACACCTGATCCTGAAACTTCCCCATTCACTGTCCTACACAGTTCCCTCCCTCCATCTGCCTTCTACAACTAGTCCCCCTTCTAAGTGAAAGTCAAGCATTCTTGCTTGGGTTTTCTTGTTTAGATTCTTTGTGTCTATGGAGTGTAGCATGGATATCCTATATTTTATGGCTACCATACACTTATAATGGAGTACATACTGTGTATGTCCTTTTGAGTCTGTCTTAACTCACTCAGGATGATAGTCTCAAGTTCCATCCATTTGCCACCCAAAATTATGGTCTTTGTTTTTATTAGCTGAATAGTATTCCACTATGTAGATATACAACATTTTCTTTATCAATTATTCAGTGAAGGGATATTTAGGTTGTTTCCAGTTTCTGGCTATTACAAATAAAGCTGCTATGAACATAGTTGAGCAAGTGTCCCTGAGGTATAGTAAGCATCTTTTGGGTATATGCCCAAGAGTGATATAGTTGGCTCTTGCAGTAGAACTATTCTCAGTTTTCTGAGAAATCTCTAAATTGATTTCCAAAGTTGTGCACGTCTGCACTCCCAGCAGCTATGGAGGAGTGTTTCCCTTGTTCCACATCATTGCCAGTGTTGCTATCACATGAGTTCTGATCTTAGCCATTTCGGTGGATGTAAGTTGGAATCTCAGTCATTTTGAATTGCATTTCCTTGATTACAAAGGACTTTGAACATTCCGATTTTTAATTCGGTTATTTGGGTTGTTGGTGTCTAACTTCTTGAGTTCTTTATAGATGACATACTAACTCTGAAATATTATATGTGCCAGTTTCTTAAAAATAAGTGTTTAAATTTTTTGATTAAAAATGCAGTGAAATTAGGGCTGGAGCTATATCCCAGAAGCTATGGGCACTTTCTTTCTTGCAGAGGACCTCGGAATGTTTGCATTAAGATACAAATAACTGGAAAGTCCAAATGATGGGTACGGTGGAGAAGAAACTAAATGTCCAAAGTACTATACCCACTGATAAGGGAGACTCACCAGGAAAATGGATGCAATAAAATATATAATTCATGATAAGAGCACAAGTAAAAGCAGAAAATTAGACACGAAAATTAACAACACAATTTAGAACTAAAAGTAAAAGGATCTTACAAAAGAACTAATAGATGAAAAGCATACTTAAAGCATACTAGAAATAAAGACAGAACTGAGAAGAGCATACACTTAACCAAAATTAAAGGGAAAAAAACTAATAAAGCATGACTAGAAAAACATCTCAAAGGCTGATCCCGGCCCACAGCTCCCTGCTCCCAAACCTGTGGGAGAGAGAGCTGATCACTCAGAAGTGTGGGCAATCCTGAGACTGCAAGGCAGTAGAGACCACAACTTCTGCCCACCTTAGCCCACATCCCTGGCCCAAGAGGAAACTGTATAGGGCCTCTGGGCACAGGAAGATAAGGCACAGCCAAGTTGCAGGAGCCCTGCAGACCAGACTGGGCCCAACCTGAATGAACAGCTCCCTGGGCCCAAATCCCATGGAAGGGAGAGCTAGACCTTCAGAGGGGCAGACACACCTGGGAAACCAGAGGAGACTACTCTCTGCCCACATTTCTGAATCTAGAGGAAAACGACTAACACCATCTGGGCCCCCGGCGCACAGGGACCCAGGAGAAGTAGGGGCAGGCCCTTCTGGTTCCCGCCCACAGGGACAGCTGAAAGCCAGTGGACAGGAATGACTACATGCCTGAAAGCAGAACACTCTGTTCCCATAACTGGCTGAAAGAAAACAGGAAAACAGGTCTACAGCACTCCTGACACACAGGCCTATAGGATGGTCAAGCTACTGTCAGAAATAGCAAAACAAGGTAACACCAGAGACAACCTGATGGTGAGGGGCAAGTGCAGGAACCCAAGCAAAAGAAACCAAGACTACATGGCATCATCAGAGCCCAATTCTCCCACCAAAGCAAACACTGAATATTCAAACACACAAGAAAAACAAGATCTAGATTTAAAATCACATTTGGTCATGATGATGGAGGAGTTTAAGAAAGAAGTAAAGAACTTCATTAGAGAAATGCAAAAAAACACAAGTAAACAAGTAGAAGCCCTTAGAGAGGAATCACAAAAATCCCTGAAAGAATTACAGGAAAACACAATCAAACAGGTGAAGGAATTGAAAATTGAAATAGAAACAATAAAGAAAGCACAAAGGGAGACAACCCTGGATATAGAAAACAAAGGAAGAGACAAGGAGCTGTAGATACAAGCATCACCAACAGAATGCAAAAGAAAAAAGAGAGAATCTCAGGAGCAGAAGATTCCATAGAAATCATCATCACAACTGTCAAAGATAATGTTACATGGAAAAAGCTACTGACCCAAAACATCAGGAAATCCAGGACTCAATGAGAAGATCAAACCTAAGGATAATAGGTATAGAAGAGAGTGAAGACTCCCAGCTCAAAGGACCAGTAAATATCTTCAACAAAATCATAGAAGAAAACTTCCCTACCTAAAGAAAGAGATACCCATAAGCATACAAGAAGCCTACAGAACTCCAAATAGATTGGACCAGAAAAGAAACTCCTCCCGTCATATAATAGTCAAAACACCAAACGCACAAAATAAAGAAAGAATATTAAAAGCAGTAAGGGAAAAAGGTCAAGTAACATATAAAGGCAGAGCTATCAGAATTACACCAGACTTTTCGCCAGAGACTATGAAATCCAGAAGATCATGGACAGATGTCATACAGACCCTAAGAGAACACAAATGCCAGCCCAGGTTACTGTATCCTGCAAAACTCTCAATTAACATAGATGGAGAATCCAAAATATTCCATGACAAAACCAAATTTACACAATATCTTTCTACAAATCCAGCCCTACAAAGGATAATAAATGGTAAAGCCCAACACAAGGAGGCAAGCTACACCCTAGAAAAAGCAAGAAACTAATCGTCTTGACAACAAAACGAAGAAAAGAAAAGCACACAAACATAATCTCACATCCAAATACGAATATAACAGGAAGGAACAATCACTATTCCTTAATATCTGTCAACATCAATGGATTCAATTCCCCAATAAAAAAGACACAGATTAACAAACTGGATATGTAATGAGGACCCAGCAGTTTGCTGCCTACAGGAACCAAACTTCAGAGATAAAGACAGATACTACCTCAGAGAAAAAGATTGGAAAACAACTTTCCAAGCAAATGGTCTGAAGAAGCAAGCTGGAGTAGTCATTCTACTATCGAATAAAATCGATTTTCAACCAAAAGTCATCAAAAAAGATAAGGAAGGACACTTCATATTCATCAAAGGAAAAATCCACCAAGATGAACTCTCAGTTCTAAATATCTATGCTCCAAATACAAGGGCACCTACATACATAAAAGAAACCTTACTAAAGCTCAAAGCACACATTGCACCTCACATAATAATAGTAGGACATTTCAACACCCCACTCTCATCAATGGACAGATCATGGAAACAGAAATTAAACAGAGACATAGACAGACTAACAGAAGTTATGAAACAAGTGGACTTACATATTTATAGAACATTCTATCCTAAAACAAAACATCTTCTCACGACCTCATGGTACTTTCTCCAAAATTGACCATATAATAGGGCACAAAACAAGCCTCAACAGATCCAGAAAGATAGAAATAATCCCATGCATCCTATCAGACCACCACGGGCTAAAGCTGGTCTTCAACAACAATAAGGAAAGAGTGCCCACGTATACATGGAAGTTGAACAATGCTCTACCCAATGATAACCTGGTCAAGGCAGAAATAAAGAAAGAAATTAAAGACTTCTTAGAATTTAATGAAAATGAAGGTACAACATACCCAAACTTATGGGACACAATGAAAGCTGTGCTAAGAGGAAAACTCATAGTTCTGAGTGCCTGCAGAAAGAAACAGGAGAGAGCATATATCAGCAGCTTGACAGCATACCTAAAAGCTCTAGAATAAAAAGAAGCAAATACACCCAGGAGGAGTAGAAGGCAGGAAATATTCAAACTCATAGCTGAAGTCAACCAAGTAGAAAAGGACTATACAAAGACTCAACAGAACCAAAAGCTGATTCTTTGAGAAAATCAACATAATAGATAATCCCTTAGCCAGATAACTAACCAGAGGACACAGAAAGTTTATCCAAATTAACAGAATCAGAAATGAAAAGGGAGACATAACAACAAAATCAGAGGAAATTCAAAAAACCATCAGGTCCTACTACAAAAGCTCTTATTCAACACAACTTGAAAATCTGGAGGAAATGGACAATTTTCTAGACAGATACCACGTACCGAAGTTAAATCAAGAACAGATAAACCATTTAAATAATCCCACAACTTCTAAAGAAATAGACACAGTCATTAAAAGTCTCCCAACCAAAAAGAGCCCAGGTCCAGAAGGGTTTAGTGCAGAATTCTTTCAGACCTTTGTAGAAGACCTCATACCAATACTATCCAAACTACTCCACAAAATTGAAACAGATGGAGTGCTACCGATTTTCTTCTCTGAAGCCACAATTACTCTTATACCTAAACCACACAAAGACCTAACAAAGAAAGAGAACTTCAGACCAATTTCCCTTATGAATGTCAATGCAAAAATACTCAAGAAAATTCTTGCAAACTGAATCCAAGAACACATCAAAACTATCATCCATCATGGTCAAGTAGGCTTCATCCCATGTATGCAGGGATGGTTTAATGTAAGGAAAACCATCAATGTGATCCACTATATAAAGAAACTGAAAGATAAAAATCACATGATCATTTCATTAGATGCTGAGAAAGCTTTTGACAAAATTCAACACCCCTTCATGATAAAAGTCCTGGAAAGAATAGGAATTCAAGGCCCATACCTAAACATAGTAAAAGCCATATACAGCAAACCAGTAGCTAACATTAAACTAAATGGAGAGAAATTTTAAGCAATCTCACTAAAATCAGGGACTAGACAAGGCTGCCTACTCTCTCCCTACTTAATCAATGTAGTTCTTGAAGTTCTAGCCAGAGCAATCAGACAACAAAAGGACATCAAAGGGATACAGATTGGAAAAGAAGAAGTAAAAATATCACTATCTGCAGAGTGATATGATAATATATTTACATGATCCCAAAAGTTCCACCAGAGAACTACTAAACCTGATAAACACCTTCAGCAAAGTGGCTGGGTATAAAATTAACTCAAATCAGTAGCCTTCCTCTACACAAAAGAGAAACAAGCCAAGAAAGAAATTAGGGAAACGACACCCTTCATAATAGTCCCAAATAATAATAAATACCTCGGTCTGACTTTAACCAAGCAAGTGAAAGATCTGTATGATAAGAACTTCAAGCCTCTGAAGAAAGAAATTGAAGATCTCAGAATATGGAAAGATCTTCGATGCTCATGGATTAGCAGGAATAATATAGTAAAAATGGCCATTTTACCAAAAGCAATCTACAGATTCAATGCAATCCCCATGAAAATTCCAATCCAGTTCTTCATAGTGTTAGACAGAACAATTTGCCAATTCATTTGGAATAACAAAAAACCCAGGATAGCTAAAACTATCCTCAACAATAAAAGGACTTCTGGGGGAATCACTATCCCTGAACTCAAGCAGTATTACAAAGCAATAGTGATAAAAAGCTGTATTGGTACAGAGATAAGTAGATAGACCAGTGGAATAGAATTGAAGACCCAGAAATGAAAAAAGACCCTATGGTCACTTGATTTTTGACAAAGGAGCCAAAAGCATCCAATGGAAAAAAGATAGCATTTTCAGCAAATTGTGCTGGTTCAACTGAAGGTCAACATGTAGAAGAATGCAGATCGATCCATGCTTATCACCCTGTACAAAGCTTAAGTCCAAGTGGATCAAGGACCTCCACATCAAACCAGACACACTCAAACTAATAGAAGAAAAACTAGGGAAGCATCTGGAACACATGGGCACTGGAGAAAATTTCCTGAACAAAACATCAATGGCTTATGCTCTAAGATCAAGAATCGACAAATGGGATCTCATAAAACTACAAAGCTTCTGTAAGGCAAAGGACACTGTTGTTAGGACAAAACGGCAACCAACAGATTGGAAAAAGATCTTTACCTACAACTGATAGAGGGATAATATCCAAAATATACAAAGAACTCATGAAGTTAGACTGCAGGAAGACAAATAACCTTATTAAAAATGGGGTTCAGAGCTAAACAAAGAATTCACAGCCAAGGACTGTCAAATGGCTGAGAAGCACCTAAAGAAATGTCAGAATCTTTAGTCATAAGTGAAATGCAAATCAAAACCACCCTAAGATTCCACCTGACACCAGTCAGAATGGCTAAGATCAAAACCTCCTGCTACAACAGATGTTGGCGAGGATGTGGAGAAAGAGGAATACTCTTCCATTGTTGATGGGATTGAAGACTGATACAACCATTCTGGAAATCAGTCTGGAGGTTCCTCAGAAAATTGGAAATATTGCACTACCTTAGGAGCCAGCTATACCTCTGTTGGGCATATACCCAAAAGATGCTCCAACGTATAACAAAGACACATGCTCCACTGTGTTCATAGCAGCCCTATTTATAATAGCCAGAAGCTGGAAAGTACCCAGATGCCCATCAACAGAGGAATGGATTCAGAAAATGTGGTACATCTACACAATGGAATATTACTCAGCTATCAAAAACAACGACTTTATGAAATTAATAGACAAATGGATGGAACTGGAAAATATCATCCTGAGTGAGGTAACCCAATCACAGAAAAACACACATGGTATGCACTCATTGATAAGTGGATATTAGCCCAAATGCTTGAATTACCCTAGTTGCACAGAACACATGAAACTCAAGAACGATGACGAAAATGTGGATTCTTCACTCCTTCTTTAAAAAGGGAACAAAAATATCCGTAGGAGTGGATAGGGAGGCAAAGCTTAGAACAGAGGCTGAAGGAACGCCCATTCAGACCCTGCCCCACATGTGGCCCATACATATACAGCCACCAAACTAGATAAGATGGATGAAGCAAAGAAGTGCAGGCAGACAGGAACCGGATGTAGATCTTTCCTGAGAGACACAGCCAGAATACAGCAAATGCGTAGGGGAATGCCAGCAGCAAACCACTGAATTGAGAACGGGACCCCCGTTGAAGGAATCAGAAAAAGGACTGGAAGAGCTGAAGGGGCTTGAGACCCCATATGTACAACAATGTCCACCGACCAGAGCTTCCAGGGACTAAGCCATTACCCAAAGACTATACATGGACTGACCCTGGACTCCAACCTCATAGGTAGCAATGAATGGCCTAGTAAGGGCACCAGTGGAAGGGGAAGCCCTTGGTCCTGCCAAGGCTGGGTCCCCAGTGAGTGAGATTCTTGGGGGGAGGGCAGTAATGGGGGTAGGACGGGGAGGGGAACACCTATATAGAAGAAGAGGGGGAGGGGTTAGGGTTAAGTTGGCCTGGAAACCGGGAAATGGAATAATGTTTGAAATGTAAATAAGAAATATCCAATTTAATAAAGATGGAAAAAAGAAAAACATCTCAGAGAAACACAAATAAATAGTAAATGTAGAAGCCCTAGTATAGTGTCCAGTGCATTCAAGAAAAATCTTAAAAATAAAAGCATTAAATCAGTGTAGTAGATCAAACATTTAAATGACTGTGAAAATATTTTTTTAAAATACCAATTTTATTTAAAGTAAGATGGGGATGCTTATAGTGAGCATAAAATGTAGTATGTACTATATTTGCAGACATCTGCTTGTAAGAACAAAAGCAAAGAAAATTCTTTTAATCTAACTTAGCTTTTTGGAGGGGAAGGATATACTGAATTATTATTTATTTGAAACTCAGAGTGGAAAAGATAAGCCCCGCATTAACTTCACCTCCGTCCTCTCTGTATCATCTCATTGTGAGTGCGCATGCACCACTGCTTCTCCTTTATTCTTTAGTGTGTTCATGAGATCCCATGCTTGTGACTATTGGAAATAATTCCAGCCTCCTAATTTCACTTCCCGTCATATACCCCACATCAAGGTGTGGGTTTGGTGAATGCTATGATATTTCTATTTTAAATATTATCTATAATTTATATCCACACCTATAGTGTGCCAGGGTCCTCTTCAACTGCAACAGTTCGTTCTGTGACAATACAAACTCTTACAGGTTTAAGATGATGTTGCATTGGAGCTTTGTCTGCATGTCCCTGGTGAGAGTAACACTCATTGGTTGCCCATGGTGAGGATGTACCCATTTTCTGTTCAGGTGTCTTCTTTGGAGAAAAGTCTTCTTGGGTACTATCATATTTTTGTAATATAAAAGGACAAAACCTCCTGTCAGATGTGTGGTGATGAATGTTTTCTTCCATTCCCTGGGTTGCCTTTCTCTCTGCTTTTTATTCCCTTTGCTGTGTAGAAGCAAAAACTTGACTAGTTTTGTATGTGTGCGTGTCTGTTACAGCAGCACAGTCATTTCCCAGATCAGAGGTCTAAAGCTTTCTCCCTGTTTCTCTGAGTTCTACAGACATTCTAGGCTTTGTCTTAGACTTTAGTTCACATCTAATACATATTTTTCAAGGTTAGATAAGGTTCTAAATCATCCTTTCACTTGTGGATATATAATCTCAGCAGCAACATTGATTGTTGTGACAACCCTTCGTCCATTATATACTTTCACAAACGGTCAAACTTTACTTTCCCATTTTTTCATATATTTACCTGTGCTTTCTATTCAGCTTAGCTGGTCAACTTCATGTGTGTGATCATTAAGGAGACTGGAGGCAGTCACATAAAATTCTAGAGCAAGAAAAAAAGTCCTCTATCTGCATTACTACTTTTATATTTTGTGTTTCTGACTCTACCTGATGAAGTGTGCAGACACACTTGAAATCCTGAGAATTAAGAAGAGGAAGAAAATAACTCTGCTTATTTATCAGGTCATAAGAAATGTAACACAATACAAATCACCAAGAGAAAAGTAACTGCGCAATGAAATTGCCAAATAACATGAGGACAGACCCCCCCAACTGGACATCACCAAATGAAGCTTCCAGCTCAGTGAATTGGTTACATCTTATCTAATTGTTAGTCAACAGAGTCCCATAGGAACTCCCAAGCAATCTAGGCTGTTGACAAGACTAAGTTTTTCTCTACAAACTGATAGCAAGCCCTGATAGCTAAAAATAACACATTGAACAACAAAGAGTTGGGATGGTTCCTACCTAGAGTCTTCACCCCTACTGCCCAATGTTCATGATACTGGAAAGTACTCTATGTACTGCCCAAAGAGAAATGTAAATATCAATTCATCCACAAGTCCTTCAGTGTACAGCAGTGATATGTCTGTAATATGCTGGCGCAATCATGGCTGTAACCAAACATGATCTAATTCATGTCAAGGCTCACTCAATGAGATGGAACCCATACCTGACACAGCTTGGGTGTCCAAGAACCTGAGACTAAATAGGTCAGAGATCAAGGGGAAACCAGACTACCATAAAGCAAAGTATCCATAAAATGTCTCTTAACTGTATTCTGCTATACACGTAGACTAATGTCCTAGTCATCACCAGACAACCTTCCTCCTGCAGCAGATGAGAACAAACACAAAAACCCATAGCCAGACAATGGGCAGAGAGTGAGAGACTTTGAAACATTCATCCCTGAGTAAGACATCTCCATCAGATCCCTCCTTTCAGGACTCAGGGAACTCCACAGAACAGAAGAAAGAATGAGTCTTAGTGCGTAAGGAAGTTTAAGAGTCAGAGGAGATAAACGGACATCATGGCAACAAGACTTTCTGAGCAGCAGAACTGACACACATATAAACTTAGAGATTTGGGTGACATGCACAGGGCCTACAGTAAGTTTGCACCAGATGGGGTCCTAGATCTGAAAGGCAAAGAGGACACAGAGCCTCCATCCCTTAACAGTTGTAGCTAGCTTCAATTGATACACACTTGCAAGTAAAAAATTAGTTTTCTCTGTACAAGTCTCAGTAGATAAACAGGCCACTATTAAGGGTAGGCAGCCTGCCCAGATGTAGATGACCAACAAAAGATGAGCTCAATGGTACCTTTAAAGGTTCTTTGTTTTCGTTGTGCCAGATGTTTTTTGTTTGTTTTGTTTTCTTTGCTTGGTTTTGGTTTTGATCTTATAGGTCTTTTATATATTGTGGCTCCAATTTTCTACTTTTATGGGATTCTTGTGTGTGCCAATGTGGTGTGTGTGTGTGCGTGTGTGTGTGTGTGTCTATATGTGTTTTTGTGACATCTATATGTACTTTTGCTTCTATTTGCTTGTTTTCTCCTACTCTGATTTGTTTTTGTTTTATATTATTGCATTTTATTATTGTTTTTTTTAATGCTGATCTGTTTTTCTGAAGAGAAATGGTGTGGCTCTGGATGGAGGGGGCAGAGACCATAATCAGAATGTAGTATATAAAAATATTACTAATAACAGAAAAAGTCAATCAGGGTTCATTAGATAGCATAATTGGTAAAGAGCTTGCCAGACATATTCATCAAAAACAGTCTTCCTCAAAAATTAATATGAGAAGCAATGGAGAAAGACATCCCACCATAAAAGCCAGGATCCAAAAATATCTCCACAGGAGAGTGCAATCACACATTCGTGTACACACATGTACACATCATGTGCACAGGCACACTTGCACACACTTGTCCTTGCATGTGCACACACACACACACACCAATAGAAGAATTAAAATTGAAAAAGCACACTGAAGCCCAACTGTTTCTGCTGGCTTTCAGTTTATGCTGCCATCAACAAATGTTTTTCATTTGTGCTCAGATTATCTGCACTCTCTGTTGTGATTATGTATAAATTTTCCATGTGCTTCTGTAAGAGTCTCTTACTATATATTAGCAATTATAGGTTTTATCAAAGGAAAAATCCACTCTGTAAATTGACTCCCTGTCCTTCTATGAAGCTTCTCCCTACATATCCTTCAACCCTGCCTAGGATGAGATTCATCTTGCTCCAGAACTAGTTTGATCATATCTTTTCATAACTGAAGCATCAACAGGATTTCATTCGGTGTGTCACATGACGTCAAACAGCATGTTGTTTTGGAGGTCTTGCTAACTGCTCATTATCTCCTTAATTCCATCTTCTTGCCATCTTCCTTGTTGTTTTCCACCCCTTGTTCATCAAGAGGTCCACTTTGTCCTCAGAGTACCAGTCTCTGAACTTTGTCCTCCTACCTCAATGGCAATATAAATCCCTATCTGTCTAGCTTTCCTCCCTTCTCACCCATTTCTCTTCCTTCAGTGAAAAAGCCTTAGCCCAACACAATCTTATTATCAAATGCTCTAAAACAAAACAAAACTTGCTGTGTTTTAAATTGTTACTTAATGTCCCCTATACTCTATCAGCATAATTTTTCAGTTAATTTAACTCTAATTCCAACCTCTCTTTAGATCATTATGTACTATTGCTTTCAAGCAGAACCTTCTCTTTTGCCAAGAATTAATTCTGATGTGTACCTCCCCAGCTCCATGTCTCTGAGGGCCAAAGAGACTTAGCACATCCTCATATGATCTACTCTGGAGACTTAAGAGGCTCATCCAGGCATTAATTAGCTGAGGGAATTCAGCTAACTCTTTTCTGGTTCTTCTGGGAAAGACTGCCTAATAATCATGAATTTCGTTTGTGCATCAAAGGCTCTATTAAAACACATTATACAATTAATAAACAATGTATTTGCATGTGAATAGGAACACGATGACCCAGAAGACAAGAACAGAATGAATATTTTAAAGAAGGTCACTTAGTCCATGCCAAAACAATATGACTTCAATCCAACAGTGACGTGAGTCAGAGGCAGCATATCAGACTGAAAACAGTTTCCTGGCCAAGCTAAGTCTGTATCACACTTTCAGCAGACACTTCTAATATTATGCACTCAGAAATAGTGCATTTTCCAAATGTTTCCCCAGACACACATGCTTTGACATCAAACACACTTTTTGACAGCTTTCCTTGAGAAGAGTATTGCTCTTATAATAGACATCTAACATCTTATTTCTATGGCTTTGTATTTTCCATGCAACAGAATTTGCAAAGAAGGAACAAAAACAAAAGAAAAAAATCTTTTATTAAAGAGAGAACCAAGATTAGAACATTAAACAGTTAATAAAACCATGTATCCCTGATGGTGTCATAGCATAAAGATCAGTCATTGGGCTGAACAAATACATCCAGAAAGAAAAAAATTCACATGTATCTGGAAGTTTCATTTCTCTTACCATAAGGAATGAAATAAATAATTTTCAGATCTAAAGTTTTAGGTTAAAACAGTTATAGGATAATACAAATAGGAAAGGACTCTGTATTTTAAGGGATTATTTTTGTCTCTGCCATGAGAAAGGCAAAAAGACTGTTTTTTCTTTATGTACAAAAGTTATATAAGCTTCTCTCCTATTTTTTAGCTTGAATATTTCATGTGGTCAGAATTACTAATCATAGTTAATAATAGTATAATCCATTCCCACTAATTAGAGATTTTTAAAATGCAAAGTTTTTTAAATAACAATATCACAAAATAATCTTCAGGGACAAATATAAATACATGTATAGTATCAAGTTGCAAATTTCAGTAAACATTTGCTATTAAAATAATTGGTCAAGGTAGCATCAAACTGAAATACTTTGTAGAGAAACATCTGTTGGCTTGTTCCTGAGGGATCACGGACATATAAATGTGTGTTTGTAAGCAAATATTCTCATAGTCCACTTACACTTCATCATCTTATGTCAATCTGAAAATATTCTTCACCATATTCACATACATTATCATTTCTCTCCATAAGTATTCACCAACTCACCGTTGAAAGTATCACTATATCAATTTTATTCTAAGTAAGTGAACAATTTATCATAAATGAATGTAAATGAAAGATACTTAATGTAACACTTTAAATTATACAAATACGTGTAACCTGTTAAAGAATAAATTGAAAAGCACAAAAGAAATCTCTCTAAAATAAATTAAAAGAAAAAGAAATTGAATCTGTTCATCTATGGTTTAAATCAGTTTACTGGGATCATTTTAAAATGAAAAATTACCATTTTCTATGACAAACTGCATTCTATTCTGTGGGGACTATCTTACTAGGAGAGGTAGGTTATCATTGGTGCTGTACTGAAGCATGGACTGTCAGTATTATAGGTTCTTGAGCATGAGAAAATAAAGGAGGCAGATGTTATTGTTATTGCTACATTTATCTGTGTATATGTGTGTATGTATGCATGAATACAGGTGTGCTACAGCATATAGGTTGAGGTCAGTGACAACTTGCTAAAGCTGGTCCTCCTCCTCTGCTATGTGTGATCATTGGAGGATTCTGAGAAGGGCTGGCATCACATTCAGGTCACAAGGCAGGCAACAAATTCCTTCACCTTTGAGCCACCTTGCTAGCTGAAGATGTTTTCCTTCTGCTATTAATCACTAAAGTTTATTCTTCCATACCTTCTTCAGCTAAATATGAGAATCAGTTTTGAAAAGTCCCAATTATAGAAGGGTGTACAATTCAAAGCATCTTTATAGAAATGTATGAGTTTTGTGATACATCTGAAATTCCCAGCTCAACAGAGCCTCTGCTCATTGTTATCTCTCTCCATATGTTGTTACTCTCACTGCCTGTTAGCAATGAGTAAACAGACATAACAGACATTTGCACTCTAGTTTGTTTCTGGTGCAAGAGATACACAAAGCCTGAAATGAGAATTCCCAGGTACCTACCATAGTAGCTGTATGTAGATAGATAGACAGATAAATAGATAGATTGACAGATAGATAGATAGATAGATAGATAGATAGATAGATGATAGATAGATAGATGATAAGTATATGAGAGAGAGAGAGAGAGAGAGAGAGAGAGAGAGAGAGAGAGAGAATGGATGCGCTCAAGTATAATATGATATTTGGTAAGTAGATCATGGAAAAAACAAAGATAGCAGAGCCTATAGGAAAGCTAACATAGAGGATACTTTATGAAATATACATAGCGTTATCCTTAAAAGGCACAGAGGAAATACATTTAAATGTTTTGTCATTTGTTTTACTCTTGATGTTAAATGTACTTCCTATCTCATAAGTTTTGCTTCATGGGCCTTTCTGGTAGACCTGTTCTGGGAGTTTGTGGGAACATTGAGAATTAGGTCATAATTAGAAGGTACAGGATTTTAAGGACCAGTTTTTAGAGTTGTAAGTTGACATTGAAAATAGACGTTCTAGTGAAAATAATTCATAGTAGGACTACATCATCACTTTCTATCAAAGTACAGTGTCTCCCTTTTAAATTTTACTGCAAAGTACAAGTGTATGTAGATGATGAATGATGTTTCAAATTCCACCATAAACCCAGCAAGTCAAATGCAGTATATGCAAGATGAAACGTTTCTCTTTGGAAATGAGATTTTTATTCACCGAAAGCTAATCTCATCTGTTACCCAGCTGTTCCACTTGTAAGAAACCTGTTTCTTTTCATGTCTTAACAAGCTACTTTATACTGAGTATACCTCATAGCCTGCAACTTATACTCAATATTATAATTTTATAATTATTTATACGAAGTATCCTTTAAAAACAATTGCTGTCTTTGATCCTGGTTTTCCCAAATGGTCTACTTGCAATCAATTCTCTTAACACAATTGCACAGCTGCCAAATATTCTGGACATTTCTATGAACGCCATCCATTCATAGGATCAGCTTTCCTGATAATCAACTTCACATATGATGTTAATTTTCACAACTGTAAAAGGAGATAATGCAATCGAACATTTACTTTATTTGAGCTTTGTAATTTCTTCATAATTCTAATCATCAAATGATTTTTTTGTAATGCTTCCAAACTCCCTGTCCTCCATCCCCTGAACTCTTACCACATCCCCTGTGTGCTGTCTATGGGCTATCCTGTCTGGTGGACACAAGGAACTCTGCCTGTTTGAATTGAGGCTGAATATACTGCTTCTCCAGGAAGAAATTCTGAAGGCTGTCTAATATCAGATTGTTCTTCCAGTCAGCCAACTTTAAACCTTTTGAAAAAAACAAACTTTTATCCCTGCCCACTCAGCCCTAAATTGTCTTTGGTTCCAGTCATTCAATAGTCCTTGTCTTTCTAGACACGGAGCTGATCCATTGACTTAACAATAAAAATCAGACTAATTAGATCGCTAACTCCACCTCACTCCCTCTTAAGCAGACACTAACTACTACTATATTAAGCTTCCTGGAACACAAACCAAGGGCATTAGGTTGTCCTTCCTATTATACAAAAATGTATTAAAATTCTTAAGTTGAGATTTATAGCCTTCTGTGCTATAAATCAAATCTCCATTTCCAGTCCTAAGAAATGACATTGAAATCTATCTGCTCAATTGCCCACCTCTTAAAACTATACAGTTGTTAAATACATGAAGTGCTTTGTCACATGTCACATGTCATAGTTATTAATGTGACTTACTCTCCATCCCAACATTAAAGAAGTCCTTAATCTCAAACTTAATCATTAGGAAATAGGTCTTAGGAGAGAAGCACAAAGGTCCAGGAGAATGAATGGACATATGCAGCCTTGGGGGGGTATGGGGGGACACTCTAGAAATTTCAGAGAACTGGAAGGTGAAAGACTCTCAGGACTCAGTGGGGTAACCTTAGCCAAAATGATCAACAGTGCGGGGAGGGAATTTGAAGAGTCCACCTCCAATAGATAGATGGGGCCTCAAGTAGAGGGACGGGGTTATCCTCACACACTCAAACTTTCTGACCTAGAATTGTCTCTGTCTAAAAGAACCGCAAGGACAAAATTAGAGAAAAGAGTGAAGGAAAGGCGATCCAATGACCCCAACTTGGGATCTATCTCATGGGGGTGGGGAGTGGAACCCAGGCACTATTACTGATGCTACTATGGTGTGCTTACAGATGGGAGCCTGGCATGGCTGTCCTCTGAGAGGCCCTACCAGAAACTGACTGAGACAAATGCAAATATTTACACCCAACCATTAGCCTGAAGTCATGGACCCCTATGGTTGAATTAGGAAAAAGGTTGAAGAATTGGAGGGCAACAGCATTTTAAGACCAGCAGTCTCAACTAACCTGGACCCAGGGAGCCCCCAGAGACTGAGCCACCAACCAGGCAACATTCATGAACTTGTTCAAGGCCCCCAGCATATGTATAGCAAAGGATGGCCTAGTCTGGCCTCAGTGGGAGATGATGAACATAATCCTTGAGAGACTTGAGGCCCCAGGGAACGGGGAGGCCTGGTGATGGTAGGCGAGCACACTCTTGGAGGCAAGGGGAAGGAGGAATGGGATGAGGAACTGTGGGACAGGTTAATGGAGGAGACAATACCTAGGATGTAAATAAATAAAATAATAATAAAAAAGAAAGAAGTAGGTCTTAGTTTATCAAAACATCTATTTTAATCTACAGAGCTACATAATCACATTCTATAGTTTAGTAACAATGTATCTACTTAAAGTATAACCGTTAAGTAATAAAATAAGCAATGAATAAAAATAAAGAGAAAGAATGCTATTAGAAGTCAAAATTGAGAAAAGTGAGAAAAGTAAAAGCTATTAAATGCCAAACAATTCTAATTACTGGTCATAAAATGTAAATGGGTTTTATGAGATCGTTTATATGGTTTATCATGATGTCTTGCACCTAGGAAGAAATTAATTAATGTGTAATAATTGACTTTATCACCTTTAAACATGCAAAAAGAAATAAACCAAAGTATATTTTTGTTCCTAGTTAACGAACTTTATTTCTTCTTTTAAAAAAGTTAGCTATATTTCTGAATTTTATTGCCTATAAGTATGTCCAAGTGATAGAATGAATAGAATTATAAGCAAGTTATGTTCTGGAAGATTTTGAGTAATATAAAAATGGTAGACTAGAATTGCTCAAAATTAACTTGATGGAATCACGTGATGGCTTTCTGGCACACATTACCTGCAATCTTTGGAACCCTGCAACTGCTAAGTGTTTTATAAAATGAGGATGGCTTCAGAACCCATGGCAACCTATAGATAGGGGCTCTCATTGTCAAGGGAAATAGCCATTTGATTAGAGAGTTGGAACTTTAATCTGCATCCCCTTACTTCAAGAAATAAAAAGCAGGGTTGAAACCATAGCAACATAATGAGGGTTCCATAGAAATGATAGAATTCAGAGAGTCCTCATGTTACAATGGCACATCACAGCTCCACAATGCCATAGGCTGCTGTATTTCTATACATTTTACTCTAACGATTCATTAGAATCCTTGTAAGTGTCCATATCTACTATAGTGGTAGCAAGCTGAATATGAGTCATTAAAGTGCTAGGAGGGGAAGTGGGAATCATCGATTTATAGCCAGTTAATCAGAAGCACTCAATGCCTGAATCTGACATTAGGGACAGTTTTGTGGGACTGAGCCCTTCCCCTGTGGGAGCCCATTCTAACTCCAGGTAGACTCTGCCCTATCTGAATTTCATTACCGAACATTCACTTCACCTTGTGTTGAAAACTGACCTGTATGGAAACAACCCACACAATGCCAGCCACAGAAATTTTACATATTGAGTATCTGTAGTAAAAGGCAAAGAACATTTTCCCCTGGCGTGTTTGTTATGTGAGCAGGAATCTTTTCATTTATTTGCTCCTCCAGCAAACATTTGGGGCCTACTGCTTGAGGGAAAGGATTATGCTGTCAGATTCTTTGGAGACACTAGGAGTCTATCTACTGATTCAAAAATAAAATAAGCAGTCAAGATGAAAAGGTAGGTAGAAACAGCTTGAGTGGAGTGCTGCTTCCTGGGGCAAAGGTTCTAAAAACTCCTCATCTACTTCTCTGATTTACTCTCAACTCTTCTTTCAGCATCTCTGCTCTATGGGAAGATCAGTCCAGCCTTCCCCATTCTGTCTTTCTAGTTTGCGAAGAAGGATGAAATCTGAGCAAAGTGGGTTTTATTTGTATATGAAACAAATGGGCATGTTTAGGGCTACACGCCCAGCTGGAGAACAAAGGACCATCCTTCCATGGGTAAGGAAGGCTGGCTTTTCTGTTGGAAAGGCTGATGACAGGAAGATGGCAAGGTGAAGTAACTTATTTGAACAACTCTTATTTACCCCGTTGCACAACTTGTTTTGAACTCATCGCTATTAGCCCTGCAATCCTGTTTATACATTAAGCTATACAGGATTGGCTCCTGGGGGTCTTTCATAACTCTTTTTCAGTGAGGAATGCCTTACTGAAGCAGTCACATGTCAGTAGAAGTTCTAGGTGTGCAAACTGATCAAATCTGTCACCTTGTCAACACTGGCTTTCCAGTCACCATACTTATCTGGAAGTTAAAGATTAAAAGACCTTTGTCTGTAATGAAAACTGCAGTCTGTCAAACATCATCCTTGAGGTTCACAGGTAAGCTGTTCTCTCTCTTGGTTAAACTCCAACTATCTTCAATTGTATGTCTGTACCATCAGCACAAACCAATGTTTTAGACCTTTACTGCTTAAAGCAAATGAAGAAAAAGTATCTTTTTCCTCAAAAATTTTCAATTACTTCTTTAGATTAGTAGAACAAATTTTCCTCAGAGCTTCTCTTTACTGACTTGCTTCCATTTGCCCTTGCAACATAATCTTATTTCTGTCTCAGTCAGACAACCAAAACCAAACCATGTTTATTGGGGATTACCAAATCCTTTGTGTTAGTCAGCTTCCAATTATTATGACAAAATGCCTTAGATAAATTAAATTTTACAAGAATAAAGGCTCATTTTAATCCATAGTGCAGAGGATTCAACCCGTGGTCACATATTCCTCCATATGCTCCTAGACGTTCTGCCGGGTACTACAAAAAGATAGGACTACATGGTCGAAAAAATAATTTGTTCTCCACATAGCAACCAGGAAGCAAAGACAGAGATAGCAGTGGGGCAGGTTCCAATAGCATCCCCAGTAGCATGTTGCAAATGTCCTCACTTCATTCCACTAGTCCCCATCTCCTGAAGGTTCTGCTATTTCTCAATCATACCACAGAGGGATGTCCACACTTTTGACAAGCAAGCCTCTGAAAATACTAACTCAAACCATATCACTTCTCTTTGATCATGCCCAAAGAGAACCTTCCTATTTGTAAACTTTGCAGGATAGTTTTATGACAACTTGACACAGACGAACATCTGAGAGGAGGGAACCTCCATCCAGAAATGCCTCCGTAAGATTGGGCTGTAGGCAAGCCTGTAGTGAATTCTTTTAATTATTGACTGATGGGAGAAGCCCCAGACCACTGTAGGTGGTGTCATCCCTAGAAAGTGGTCCTAGTTTCTATAAAGAGGATGAGCAAGCCATGTGAATGCAAGCCAGTAAGCAGCATGAGCAAGCATGTGAATGCAAGCCAGTAAGCAGCATGAGCAAGCATGTGAATGCAAGCCAGTAAGCAGCATGAGCAAGCATGTGAATGCAAGCCAGTAAGCAGCATGAGCAAGCATGTGAATGCAAGCCAGTAAGCAGCATGAGCAAGCATGTGAATGCAAGCCAGTAAGCAGCATGCCTTCATGACCTCTGCCTCCAAGTTCCATCCTTGTTGGAGTTTCTGTTAGGACTTCCTTCAGTGATGCACTGCCATGTGGAAATGTTAACAAAAAAAACCCCTTTTTCCTGAAAAAAAATTTGGTATGGTGTTTCATTGCAGCGATAAAAGCTCTAAGACATAGACATATCAACAAACCTCATCTCTATCATGAGCTCTTCTCCTATTCTCCCTTTCTCTACATTTTACTTTCATATTACCTAGGGATAATACCTCATTTCTGTGCCTTGACTAAATTACAATGTAGGATTTCCTTATACCTAAGACTTGATGGTAAGAAACTGTGCAGATAACTCATGAAATAGAACCATGACATTGATTCTTCCAATAAGGATTTAGAACTGACTCTAAAAGTACTCATAATAAAGTCAAAATTAGACAAGTAGAACTATATGAAACAAAGATGCTTTTGTAGAGCAATGGAAATACTCAAAAAGGAGCAATAGGAACACAGTGGATATAATCGAGATCACTTAAATACAATTGTGAAAATGTGAGGAAATACATTATTTTGTACTACTGATAAATGATGATAAAACATTTAAAAGCAAAATCATATAATTTAAAGAATAATTTAAATATTTTCAAACTATCTCTGGAAGAGTTCATGTCTAAACTGTATAAGGGCTCATCTTGATAGCAAGGAAGAAAGATGGGTGGAGAAAAACTAATAGCATAGGAATAGGTAATGACTTTTTCCTAAATTTCCTAATGATTGATTGGTACGCTCAAAATACTGCATATTCCTTGTCATTAGGAAAATGTATATCAAGATAATAATGGCATATCACCTTATACTTGCTAGAATGGCTGTCACCAGAAAGAGTCAAATAGCAAATGTTGGAAAAGTATAGAAGAAAAGTAAATCACTGTGCAATGCTGATCAGATTGTAAATTAGTAATGCCATTATTCATTACAATTAAAAATTAAAAGCGTGGCTGCGATAAGGTTCAACCCTTCTCCTAGGTATATATACAAAAGGAAACAATCACTATATCAGTGAGATGACTTCAGTTTCATGTTTACTATAGCACTGTTCCTGATATCCAAACCAATGATAGATGGTCAGAGTAAAAACAAAAATGGTACGTATACACATATACACTGTGTAACAGCATCCCAAAGAGGGGGGCGGGGAGGGAAAGAAGGAAGGAAGGAGAGAAGGGAAAATGGATGAATCCAAGTAAGAAGGGCACTCCTATTATCTCAGTGATAGACTAGTGTGATAAAGGAAGGAATATCAAAAGTTTAAAGAAGTTTGTGCTGGATAGTTAGGATTAGTTTGATATAAACCAGGGTCGTGTTGGAAGAGGGAACAAATTGAGAAAGCCTTCATAAAGCTGGCCTGTAGGCAAGTCCATTGGGGCCCTTTCTTTGGTGGATGATTGGTAGGGCAGGCTCAGCTCACTGGAGATATTTCTATCCCTGGACAAGTGGTATCGGGTTGTATGAAAAGGCAACCTGAGCAAGTCATGGAGAGCAAGCTGGTAAGCAGGGCTCCTCCATGACTGCAGCTTCAGTTTCTGCATCCAGGTTCCTGCCCTCAATTGCCTTCCCTGACTTCTCTTTATGATGGATTGTGGCTTTGGGTCATGGTCAGCGTCGCTGCAGTAGATACAAAACAGAATAGAAAACAAAACAACAAATGAAGATGTTAGGCTATGTGAAAACCTGTCCCCCAAATACTCAATCACATGTAAAATAAATAAATAAATAAAAACAAGTCAAACCAAACCCCAAACCCCATCCTCTACAACATCATTGCATTAGGTGAAATATGTTAGGCACAGAAATAAAAACCCCACATACATCCATGAATGTTTAATCCAAAGCAATCAAACGTCACACTCAGGAGCAGGAAGTAGAATGCTAGTTAACAGGGGTCAGTTAGTAACATAGACACTGGGAAGATCTTTATGAAGAGACAGACTATGACAGAAAGAATACATTTTGTATGTTCATACCACATAGAAACCACATTGGGCACGTCAATGTGTATATTTTGTGGCATACATGTCTTAAAACATAACGTGCCACACATAAAGTATAGAATTATACTTGATAACTGATAACACACTGATGAGAAGAAATCCAGGCAATAAAGAAAACTGTCCATTTGTGCTAATGTTTTTACCTTGGTCATGTTGGAAGTAGACAAAATCAGATGCTGCATATATCTGGAGAGAAGTTGTAGGATTCCCTGACTGAATGTGGATAACAGGAAGCCTGGCACCTGGTCCTCCTTTTCTCATGCTGTGCTCTTTCTTTAAGGAATAGTGTCCATCTGAAATATTAACTATCCAAATAGACTTGGCCATCTGGTATTTCTTCAATAAGCTCAAAAACTGTTTCCTCCTGAATATATGAAATGAATCTCAAATTTAACACATGCTAAAGTAGACTTAGATTCTCAAAATCAGCTCTGGTTCCCAGTAGTTCAAGTCTAGTAGACAGTAGACATCTTCACACCTTACTCTCTTTCATAGTCAGCAAATGACATCTGTGTTTTGTCTCCTTCTCTTCTAATTCTCGAGGTCAGACTATAATGACTCCTTGGCATTGCCCATTTGCATCCATTCTTGGTTCTTGTTTATTCCTCTCAGCTCCATGCAATCAATGCCCCCATACACTAGCTAGATCTAGAAAGTAACCCTTGCCCCCACCAACTCTAAAATATCTTATGTCTTCTGCAGGGGCTCTATCATCCTTGCCTGCTTGTTCCTCCCACTTAAACTGGCTTCTTTCTGTTACCCAGATGCATCTAGCTCCTCCATAGTCTAACTATTTTCGTGATGTTTCCTTTCTGCTCAGAAGGATCATATACACCTCTATACAGAGCTAAAGTTCTGGTGGACTGACTTAGTATTAACTGAGAACTCTATGCTTAGGTTTTGACATAAGCTCTTTGCTTCATTTTCCAGTATAATTTGCATCTTTGCATATTTCTCCCCTCTGCCCTCTCCCTTTTCTCCTCTCCCTTCTCCCCTCCCTCCTCCTCCATCCTCCCTCTCCCCTCTCTTGTCCCCTCCCCTCCCCCTTTCCCTCTTTCCCTCCCTCTCTCTCTCTCCTTCCTTCTCCTACCTCATTCAGATTCACCCCTTTTCTCTTCTCCCTGCCCTGTCCCTTCTTTCTATCCCTCCCTCTACCTTCACCTCCCCAACTCATAAATTCTATGCAGCGAGCACATGTATCCTTTGCTCACCTTTGTCAGGGTAGCCTATCATAATACCTGGCACACAGTGACAAAACATACTGTTAGGACTGGAGAGATGAAACATCAGCAGATAGGAGCACTGGCAGCTTTTCCATAGGACCCAGGTTCAATTCACAGCATCTACTTGGCAGCTCACAACTGTTTGTAACTCCACTTGCAGGGGAGCCAGCACCAGCACAGAGCCATACCTGTAAGCAAAACACCAATGCACACAAAATAAAATTAAATCATTTTTAAAATACATTTTAGAATACCATTGAAAATTCATCGATGTTACATGATTATAAAGGCCTCAGAATGATTATCTGACTGGGAAGCAGTGGTCCATTATATTACTATGAAACTAGGTGATTTTTAGCCTAAGTAGGAAAAAAAACAACCCAAGATTGGTCAGAATGAACACCTATGTCAATAAAGGCCAGGAAAGCAGAAATCAGTCATTAAACATTGCTAGGCCTGGTGCACCAGCCTGTGAAAATACTTGTCGTGTTTATTTGTTTGTATGTCTCTTTTCTGCAAAGGTTAGAGTCACAGTGGTAAAATAATATAGAAGTAGAGATAGACTACAAAATAAAGAATTTCAATAAGTCCCCCAAAAATCAATCTCTAACCTGACCCTAATTCTACAAAGTAGGGGAGATGGTGAGAACTGGGGAAAAGCTGCCTGTTAGAAGCGAAGGCCCAGAATAAGTCTGATAGCAGAGTTTCGCCATGAGCTGTAAAACACATCCTGGAGCCCTCCTCACAGGCCGAGCACTACAGTGGCACAGGGACCTACTGGTCCTTGGTACCGAATAGGTACAAAAAAAAAGGAGTCTGCCAAAACTAATTGATTTTAACAGAACAGAATGCAAAACTTCTAAAATTTCTCCAAATATTAATATGACTTCTTAAAGGCTCTGTCCTACATTCCAAAAGGTATCCGTTCTAAGTATTGAATAAAACTATCTGCTCTCAACATTAAACTTAGCACACACATGTCTCTTCAAAAACAGTTTGGAATATTTTCATCTTTCAAAAGAGAACTTCCAATCAATAGTTGGCTACCTTTGAAGAATCTTGCATCACTTGGTCATGATGAGGAACATCCCACTCACTTTCCTTCTGCTTTTGAAACTAAATATCTAAAAATTCCTATTCGTTGTTTTTTCCATTTGCCATCCCCCCCCAAAAGAAATCTGGCTAGGTTTATTCTCCTTCTCAGTTGGGTTGAAAGTTTGTGTAGCCATAGAATAGGACAGGTATATTGTGAAATAAACACACAAACACGCACGCACGCACGCACACACACACACACACACACACACACACACACACACACGTCTAAACATAAAGTAAATGGAGCAGTAGGATGTCTGAAATGTAAACCAAATCAGAGGCTATTGGACATGTAGTCAAGGCACACACTGGGAGCTGGCAATTACTTGTTTCTAATGAAGGTTTCAATGTCATATTAATAAAGCACTCAAAGGGGCGATAACACATTGCTCTACAAAAAGTTCATTACTGAACTAGTCCTAAGCTGAGACTACTAATGCAAAAGACTTGCCCTATGGTCAGAGGGAAGGAACAAAGGTACTGACCTTCAAAAGAGTGGAAGCTGAGATTACTGTTATATTTAATTAGTTAAATTAATTAAATCATTAAGATTATGTTCATATTTGAGATATAAAAGTTACTGTACTGATCAGTGGTGGATTATGTGTCTACCTTAAATAGAGTATCCTTGTCGATATGAATTCAACTGTTTCCTTGAGATGGCAACTGAGGCCTTATAATTAGGATTAACTAGTTTATTCCTATGAATGACTCTCCAACAGGTTTTGTTAGGAATTTGAATGATCAAAACACTTTAAAAGTGAAAATATACAGAAAGCAACCCGGGATCTATTTGTAAGAGCATTCCACTGGGAAAAATAGCAGTACAGCAAACTGTATGACAGATGGTAGCAGAATTTGTCATTTCTCTGGTTTATCATTTTTATTCCATGTATTACACATCCTCTCAAGCCAGGGCCTTATTCTGAATACCAAGTCAACCTACTATGCTGTGGCTCCAGGACAGGTTGACTGGTAAAGAGATAATCCCATTGAGATAGGTAGAACTAAAAGATACTTTAAAGGCCAAGTGAGTGGAAGGCATCCCAGACTGGAAATAATCCATACAGAGAATAGCAAAAGACTCCCCAAACTTGATGCAATTGATGCTCGCAAACTACCTGGATGACACCAGTAAGAGTCGTTGGAATTAGCCCTCACATGGGGTGACAGTTACCTTCCTTATGAATGTCTCTTTAGTATGGTCCCAGTTACACTAACCTGGTATTGATGAAGTCATGTTGTTTACTTAGAGAGGAGCCAGAATCATATAACTGAAAAGATAGTCCTTTCTTACATAATTTTTCTCATGTGATTTTTAGCCCAATGTCTACAGGGTGATCCTCTGAGCGTAGAGCAACTCAAGGGCTATTTCTAGAATAGTCACAAACTCCTCGAACGACTTATACTTTCAAAGCTAATGCTACATTCTCTTGCTTTCACAAAATGTGAATGGACACCTTCTCAGTTCTGGGTGTGCTCTGCAGCCAGCAAAACCCTTTTGCTCTGAGAATTAGTGGAGGAAAACTGTGCAGTGGTTTTCTTTTTCTTAAAGTACATTTGTCTCTTCAGATGCTGATGAATGGCTCTACTACTGGAAAATTTCAGACACTTTGGAAAAACAGCAAATGACATAAATTCAGAATACATTAGTAGGTAGAAGATTTACACCCTCCTTCCTTTACTTTGGCATATTTGGGCAAAACATTCAAGACACTGTAAAGTCTAAGAAAATAGAAATCCCAGTTTGAAATAACTGTCTCTCGTTCTTCAGAATCCAGTCCTGCATCCTTCCAATGACTCCACAAGCAGTCATGAGCACCGTTAAAGCTCTCGGAATGTGGAAATGACTCCATACTATGAACACGGCTATGAGGCTTCCTTTTTTCCCTGTAACATGTGTTTCAGTAGGCTGAGCACTAGGATCAAAAAGACTTGGTCCTGGCTGTCCTAGGTATAGTAGTATTTAGACAGTAGGGGCACAAATGCATATGTAAGCATTTAGACAGCTGTGCAAATGCACAGCAATGAATAATGCATAACATTTCAAAAGGTTAGTAAATATGGGTGTTGTGGGCAAAATAAATTTAAAAGTGAGATGGAACACCTTTGGAGACAGAAAGGTAGAAGTGGCTTGGAGACCATCAAGCTTGGTGGCCTCCTTGCATTCAGAGAGGAGATTGTGACAAAAGACAGCAGAGGACCAGGAGAGCAGAGTGCATCTGACTGTTGGTAGGAAAGGTCCAATTCCTTTGTATAAAAGGTTGGATCCTCTCAGTGCTCTAAGTAGAAAGATTAGACTCTCTTTTTTAAACAGTTAGACCAATTTCAACCTTGTATGATGGCTAAGGAAACAAGGAAACATAGAGGACTTGTAGAGGTGTCTTAGTTGCTAAGGACACTTCAAGAGGTCCCAGGTACCCCTCAGAACAGACAACTCACAATTCTTCCAGGCAATCTGATATCTTCTTCTTGTCTTGATAGGGACCTGCATGTACCTTAGGTACATACAAATGCATGGACATGCATACATACATAAAATTTAAAAATTCATTAAGACATTTAGAGTAATGTCTCTGGTGCTCGCTTCGGCAGCACATATACTAGAGTAATGTCTCTGAAATCCACACCCATCCTTTCCAGGAAGCTTGCCAAGTCAAGAGGACAATTGAAAACATACAACCAGAACGACAGATAAAGGCTATCTGGAGAGCCATGGACTCCCTCCCACGTATACTGGAGTGTGGGCAAACTACTGTTATCTTGAAGATAACCTGCTTCCTGCACAGATGCCAAGTCTTATATTTTATTTCTTCAAGTGTTGGTCTTCTAAGAAAAAGGCAAGCTGAGCTAATGATGTCATTTCTTATTTAGTCTAACGTTTAAGGCCGCCTCCCTGCAGGAACTTGGTACAGTAAAAATTACCAGATAAAGAGCCATGGGTCTAGCATGTAGCCGCTGTACCTTACCGTGGGTGTGGACACTACTCCACCTCTTGGTATGCTTTCCTGTCCAGTCCATTGCCACAGGGTGATTGGGAAATTTCCTGTCTAGCCCACTACCTCTCTGCTCTGTTCAGACACCACTGCACATTTAACTTATCGGCAAGTTTATCTTCTGCAGAAGCCACATGGTTGTGATCAGCCTTTTCTCCCAGGCCTCCTATTGGCCTTTATATCTTTCTTTAATCCACAGACTACATGAAGCTCAAGAAGAAGGATGACCAAAGTGCAGATGCTTCAGTCCTTAAAAGGGGAAACAAAACATATTCATAGGAGGAGAAATGGAGACAAAGTTTGGAGCAGAGATTAAAGGCTTGGCCACTCAGAGCCTGCCCCACCTGGGGATCCAGCCCATATACATACAGCCACTAAACCTAGACAATTTTGATGAAGTCAAGAAGTACAGACTGTCTCCTGAGAGGCTCAGCCAGAGCAGGACAAATACAGAGGCAAATGCGAGCAACAAACCATTGAACTGAGAACGGGGTCCCCAATGGAGGAGTAAGAGAAAGGATTGAAAGAGCTGAAGGGCTTGCAACCCCATAAGAACAACAATGCCAACCAACTAGAGCTCCCAGGAACTAAACCACTACCCAAAGACTACACATAGACAGACCCATGGCTCCAGCTACATATGTAGCCGAGGATAGCCTTGCCGGGTACCAATGGGAAGAGAAGCCCTTGGTCCTGCCAAGGCTAGACCCACCAGTGTAGGGGACTGTCAGGGCGGGGAGGATGGAAGGGGGGATGGTTGGGGAGGGGGAACATCCTTATAGAAGAAGGGGGAGGATGAATGGGATAGGGGAATAATGAACAGGAAACCAGGAAAGGGAATAACATTTGGAATGTAAATAAAAAGAAGGAAAAAAAAAAGAAAAGAAGATGTACTAACTGCCCCAGCACAGCTGGGTACCAACTTGTAAATGGTCAGGTTTATTTAAATGATGCATTAAGTCAAAACAAAAAACTGCTAAGTTATTCGATCAGTTTGAGAACTATTTTAAGCATGGTCTTTCCTCAGAATCAAATATTTATGTAAACTTTTTACCACCGTTCTAACTGCTCTGAGTAGTACTTGTTGTTGTTTTGTTGTTGTTGTTGTTGTTGTTGTTGTTGGTGGTGGTGGTGGTGGTGGTGGTGGTGGTGGTGGTGGTGGTGGTGGTGGTGGTGGCAGTGGCGGGCGGCGGTGGTTATTGTTGTTCTTCTTAAATACAAAGAAAATAGAAGAAAATGGCCTCTGGGAAGATTTCAAGATCTTTTTATGGTCAGAATTTCATGATGGCAATCCTCGCTTCTAGAATAAGGTTTGGTTGGCAATGTACTTCTGTGACTGCTTTATTTTTCTTTATGTGTCTACATGATGAAGATGTGTGTGTGTGTGTGTGTGTGTGTGTGTGTGTGTGTGTGTGTGTGTGTGTGTGAGAGAGAGAGAGAGAGAGAGAGAGAGAGGGAGAGAGAGAGAGAGAGAGAGAGAGAGAGAGAGAGAGAGAGAGAGAGAGAGAGATACACAGACAGGCAGACAGACAGGCAGACAAAGACAGACATACCATCATACCATGTGGAGGTCAGAAAGAATCTCCAGACATCAGCCCGCACCTTCTACTTTGTTTGGGACAGGGCCTGTGTGGCTCAGCACTGAATCTGCCAAGCGACTGGTGTAAATCCTTTCCATGCGCTGTCTCCAGTTTCCACCTCACCGTGGAGCAGCAAGGCTGGAGATGCAAGCAGTCGCGCAGGCTGCGCAGGCTACACAGACAGGCATCCAGGGATTGGAACTCCCATTGCCATGCTTGTGAGGTGAACACTTTACCCAATAGCTACTTCCCAGGTCTGCTCCTTCTTTCGGAATGGTCACAGCCAATCTTATGCAACTAAAGAGAAGGACCATATTGGTCCTCAATTGTACCAAGGCCGACTCAAGATACCTATGTACAGAGGACCACAAATAACCTATTTCACTCCAAATTTTGTATCTAAACATGTAAATATATACATATATGCATGCATATATGTATATCAGTATTTAAAGATGACTTTTCCTGACCCAAATGCAAACTGTATTTTTAAACCATAGCGCGATTTTCTAAATAGTGGAATAAGAAGAGTTTGAGAGGAAGGTATGTCAGCAGAATGTGGAAAGCGGCTCCATTCGGAAACTCTCTCACTTGTTTACTACTCCTCCGTTGTCATCAGCTCCCATCCTGACACCACCATCCCTAAAATAGCCTGCGAGGAGTCCTGCAGCACAGCGCGCTCTGTCAGGCTTGCTCATCCGCTTCTGACTCACAGATCTGCCACAGCTTTGTGTCATCGGTCTAAAGCATCTTCCTCTAAAAATAATTCATGTCCATCCATGGACCTTGAGAAGGAAACCGAGAGGCTCGGCATATTGCTTCCAAATCCATCGCTACGCTTCCCCTTAGAAACACTCGGCTGGGAAATGAAGCTGCTGTAATTGTCGGTGAAGTCCTTAATTGTCCTTCCCGTAAGGTGCCCCCTTAATCTCTGATTACCATTTCTCTTTGGCCATTGATAGAAAACTTAAAGTAGCGAAGATTTCCTTTCTTCAGAGGTCTCAGTTGATCATATTTCTCCATAAATAGCATCAATCTATCTAAGCAATTAAATCATTAAAATTATAGATTACAAGTTCTGCTCAGAAGTGACTAGCCTGTCATATAAAAGTTGGCAGAGTGCTTTATTTTTATTTGGCTATCTGAAAAGCATGCAAGCTACTGTGTTTTCCTCTTTTGCTGAGAAGCTGAATATATTTATCTGTTTAGTCACATTCAATGATCTGTGAACTGCAGGGGTTTGGATGTCTCTCAGAGTGGAACGTGCTGGCTCAGAACAAGTAAATGAATGGGAAGAAACTAAAAAGAAAACTTAAGCAATAACCAAAAAAGGGAAAATCTTGGGTTAACTGCAGTGGGTAAATGAATAACTTACCATATTTAGGGTGAATTTTTTTTTGTTTGTATGTATTTTTATTTTGTTTTGCTTTTCAAATTTTTCTTTATTTATTTAGAACCAGGATATCACTGTGTACTGAGTAATGTTTCCAAACTTGCTATGTTTCTCAGCTTAGCATCAAATTATGATCCTCCTACCTCAGCCTCCTGAACGCTCAAGGCTTAGGCAAGTGATACCACACCTGGCTGTCTCTGATTTTTTTTCTGACACATAAGGCAAATGTCTATTACTGAGTCAACAAAAGGGTTAGAGAGCTCCCTCACATGTGTGAAGAGTCTTGTAAGTCCCATTGGTCAGTACTTACTTCCGTTTCAGTTTGCTAGCCACGGAGGACTGGCAGTGTGGCTCAGTGGTGAGAGTACTTGCCTAACATTCACAGGGCATAGGGTGCTAGCAGCATTTTTGACTTACGCCAGTCCTTGTCTGATTTATTGCAATATTTTGTTTACAGAACTTTTCCCCTTCAAGCACCAGAGTCAAGAGCCACTGCCTTTCTTTCTTTGCTTATTATTGCTAAATCATTAATTAGCACTCTCTACTAGCTTGCTTCCATTTCATTCCGGAAGCATTTGCAACTCTCTGGCAGTATTACCCATGTCTTGGCTCCATGTGTCTAAAGTCTTGCTCTGCCTTTGATTAATAGGGATTTTCATTTTTAAAATAGTAAGTCTCTTCTATGTTTTCTTTTGTCTACATTATTTCAAGAACTGAAAATATCAGCATTACTGAATTGGCATTTCTATTAATTATCATATCAGACTCATATTTCTCAAATTCTTATTCTATGTTTTATAGGTTTTTCTATTTTGCATCTAACAACAATTCATTAATATAGTATATAATCATTTTTTCAATTTTTCATTTCAGTTGCTTTCAGAAAAGATGTTAAATGTAAAAAAAAAAAAAAAAAAAAAAGAAGAAGCCCGCTTGGTTTTTAAATAGTTGTCATTTAAGGTTTGTTTACTTTTGTTTAAAGGTAACCAATACACACCCTAATCTCTTTGAGAAATGTGATCAATTTTTATCTTTACTTTTAGCTTTCATTTGATTTTTGTCTTTTTATAAGTTCTTTAAGAATACTGTTCAATGTATTTTTACTTATACTCTACCCCCACTCCTTTCAGATCCATTTCTTTGCTCCCCAACTCTGTACCTTAAAAAAAAAAAAACAAACGAAACTACCAAGTTCAGTTTTAAGTGCTGTCCATATAGTCTTGGATATGTGACTTTCACTCAAGCATCATCACCAACATCCTAGGATCCTTTTCCATGAAGAAAACTATCTCTCCCAGAAATTATCAGTTCCTATCAGCTCCACAGATTGGGGTGGACCTACATCCCTACTTCTTCCATTTATGCTGTCATATGTTTAGGCTTGATATGTTTCATGCAGGTCATGTATATGTTGTCACAACTACTTAGAGTTCATATATGCTCCACTGGCCTGATGTTTTTCTGGGAAACACTGTTTGCCTTTGGCCATCTATGACAACTGTCTCTTACAATCCTTCTTCTTCTTCCTCTTTCTCAATGATCTCTGAGCCCTGTGAGGTTGGAGTTAACATAGGTATGCTGTTTAAAGCTGAGCATTCTGTGATCTCTTCTTCTCTGCACTTTGACCAGTTCCAGAGTCGTTGAGGATTCTATTCCTGCCTAGTACAAAGGATACAGAGACTGTTCGAGCAGAGTCTTTGCCATGGAGAGGGAGAACTGAATTTCCTCTGCACACAGGGTAGACAATTGTAGCCTAGGAACAGGGTGGGGGTGGAATAGAAAAGTCTAAAAGGAAGAATGGCAGCAGGTCAAGATGGTTGCTGGCTAAACCAACCTAACAGAATTCTTGTTGAAAATATCTGGAAGTGACCATATAAGAGCTGGGACAGAGGGGATGAGAGGGTAAAAACCCTTATTAGGTGCTCCTATTGATCAGATATGGAGAAGAGGAGGCTCTGTTAAAACCTCTCAATATACTGGGGTTTTCACAGGGAAATCACAGATGGGTCTATTAGAAGGTTTAGAGCTAACTAAAGTTTTGCCAAGCAATTAATCTTTGTCAGGAAATAAGCAACCACTAGAACTCATTTAAGATGTATGGCTAGGGAGGAAGTGGCAGACTGCTCAAAAGTCAACAATATTACTCAGGAAATGGTTCTTCATGTGCTTCCCCCACCCCAATTTGTGAATTATTTCTTTTTAAGTGTTCTTGTATAAGCACAGAGCCTCTGACATGTCTGGAAGAAAGATCTGATCTCTCAAGTGACTAATGTCACAGTCACTATGCTAGCCCAACTTGTGTCTTCTACTTAATAACTTTACAAAATTGCTCTTTGTTTTGAGCAAGGGGCTAAACCCCATTGCTGTCATTCACCAACCCTCTAGGGAGCCAGACTGATCCTTTTCGCTCACAGACCAAGTAATGATTCTGATTACTACTGTACAAACTTCCTTTCATCCTGCCTCCTTTTCCTTCTTTTCTGAAACTGGAGCCTTTCACGGCATATCTCAGAAATCTGCTTTAAGTGTACTTGGCCTTCCTGGCTATGTCTAATCTGAATTATCTACCAGTAAAATTATGTCTTCCATCAATAATTCAAAATGTATACCTCAATTATATTGGTAATGTCCTTTGCTATTTGTACTAGAACAATTTTCTCATATTTTAGTGAAATTGGAGGGGAAGGAGCTGAACCTGCTTAGTAGGTGCCTGGGGCTCACAGCTGTAGTTTAGATCTAACTCTTCCCTTGGACTGTGGACCTGCAAAGCATTTGTTATCTACTGTACATTTAAATATTTATTTAAATGATTTACCCTACTCTAGAGACCCTGAAATGTCTAATTATTAATCCTTAGAAAACTTCCTCTCTTACTTAGACTATCACAAAAGCCAGGTTTATAGAGATTATCTTTTGTGAGATGTGATAGCTTCCAAACACATGAAAGTCAATTCAATTAAGTTCTGGACAGAAATTGATAGAATTTCCCTGGATTTTAATGCAGCTTTTAAGATTAAAGTAGCAGAAAGTTCATTCATATCTCTCTTTTAGAAATAATAGTAAGCAAACTTTTAAAACGCCTTTTAAAAATCTTCAAATTAATTTTTAAAAATACATCTAAAGTCCAATAAAATCTAAACAGTTGGGATCCACTTATTATAGTATATAATACAGTTAAGAGAGATCATGCCTAATTGTATTATATATCATACACTTATATGCATATTTTAGTTATATGTCAATTTAACTAAATAAAAAACAATGGGTAAGATGGTTTTCTCCTAAGGTCCTTCCCAGCTTCTAAAAAATATTGTCTTTCTGAAGCAGAGACCTCTGTGTCTATTTAACCTCAAAACTAGAGATGTCCCCTATTACTTTGCTGCCATATCATGAGCAACTCTGGCCTTTTCTGGTTGCTTTAGAAACATGGAAAGCATTCTTTGAAAGATACTTGCTCCAGTATCTATCATATCTCTCTCTCTCTCTCTCTCTCTCTCTCTCTCTCTCTCTCTCTCTCTCTCTCGTCTATTATTCAGGTTTGATGTTATTAAACAATAAAAAGGTAACATCTTATTAGGTTTTTCAGTCTTCATCCATCTTCTGTCAGAAGCTTATGTCATTAGCTTCTTTTTAAAATTCCTCCCTCTATGCATGGCTTAGAAATTTTTTTATCCCTTTCTGTTTCTAGCTTATGTCAAATCACTTTTCACCTGCCTGAGAAGATATTTTAACTCTAATCTAAGCACAAATTCACTGTGAAATTAATTCTAATTCCCATGATCGGCTAGTAATCATAAAACCAATGTGGGACAGCAATCATTTTAGATTTTCTGATGAAAGATGCAATTTATACCAGGCACATAATATAAATTTTGTAGGTGGTGAATAATCCATTTCACGCAAATAAATTAAATTAAACTGAGGTTGGATGCTGTAATGGGTGTATGCAATAGCTTTTGCATTTGAGATATGGAAGAGCTTCCGAGGGTGGATGTGAACCGAGTCATGCCCAGTACTAGCACTGAGGAAAATATGCTGGTTTTAACATCTATTTTTCTATTTTACCCACTTTAGGCCTTGATATTATTTTATTTTTTAATCTTGAAAAAATAGTGAAAACAACTAGTTTATACTCATCAAAACTAGAGTACTATGAATGGAATCTGTGAATGTCCAATTTATTTATTTGTTCTGAAAAAAAATTACTGTTTTCAAATAGGTGACAGTGCTACTACAAATGATTGCCTTGCTCTTATCCCAAAGGAAGAACAGAAGGTTAAAAGTGTGAAATGATTGTGCTTAAAGTCCTAGAGTGATTCCCGTACCTTTTTAGAGGGACACGAGTATTGAATAACTGGTCCTTAAAATAATAACCTTACTAAATAGTTTATTAGTGGTGGGATCAAATTGCAATTATTACATACAGTCATTTCAACTATCAGATTAGATTGTCCACCCCAAGAGAACTTAGCCATGCTAACATTGATGTATTTATTCCCTCATATGATTTCTTCTGTAGGAGTCCTAAGAGCCAGAATTTTGTATTATTTATTTCTTCAACATGAGTGTCTAGTGGTGGTCAGGCATTGCTATATGATCACTATTTCTAATTTAAATTTAATTACAATGTATAGACATGAAAAAAGCAATCTAATTAAGAAGTTTAGGTAAGTCCCTGGCTCCAAAGTCTGTGAAACACAGTATTTACAGGGGAAAGTGTTTAGAAATGCTAATTAGACAAAACATGCCATTTTTGAAGGATAAACCCCACAAACATCACAACTTCTATAGTCACATATTGCCATATCTATCTGTCTCAGTGCTTCACAATTGTGAAACTTGAATTTGTCTCTTCCTTAAGTTTCTCACTTAGAACTTTCTGTGCTTGACTTGATACTTCTGTGTAAGTGACATGACATCTCTGAAATCCATCCCCACCCACAGGACAGTTCCTTTCTGTCTCCATAGCCAGAGTGTATATCTAAGCTAATGCCTCAAACACTATACTTGTTCAATTAGCACCAGCTTAACTCAGGGTCCGGAAAAATAAATGTAGGTATAGAGTTCGTGGTCAGTGTTTGTCAGCCACATCATGATGCACTCACTACTAGCCTTGGCAGAGATCCTAGTACTTAAACAGCAAAAACACAAAGATGAGGCCTGCTGTCCTCTGGGTGTGCCATTTGTGCAAATACACTCCCTGCCTCTTTCTCTCTCTTCAGCACAACCATTTCTCCAACCAAGTTTCCCAAGTCAGTAAAATAACTCAATAAATATCTACAAAATCAATTATCAGGCAAAATGAACCTCAGGAATAAGCAAGTATGTATTCTGATATGGACTGAGGGCACTTGGATGAACCTTTCCCTTAAACTCATCTGCTTTTGCATCTAATACAATCACTTCCCTAAAGGTAAGGAAGCCAGCTGTACACCCTTTATTTTTCTGGATGACAAGTACAATAGATTTGTTTTCAAAATATTTGGAGAGTTCTTTTCTTGTTCTTTGAAACTGGAGCTAAAAGTGACTTTTGCTTTGGCATGACAGCCAATCTGATAGAAGAAACTTTAGATTGCCTCCATCCTTAAACCACTAGCCAGCTGAAATGGTGAAGAAGTCTAGTCAAACACAATCCTAAGAGGAAGCCATTCATAGGGAAGAAGAGGTTCAGCTCCTGTGATTTCCAGAAGAGTAGAAGAAGAAATAAATTGCCAACAAAACAAACAAACTAGCTAAAATTTCAGGAACAATCAAGTAACTATGAACAGACTGACAGAAGAAATGATAGGTTCACAAAAAACCAGACGAACAACAGACCTGCCTGCTTCTCAACTGTTTTATAAGTCTTGACGTATGGTACAATGAATGCTAAAAGCATAGCTCAACATGGTTATTCTGAGATGAGAAAAGAAGTGAAAGCTTTCCCTGCCATTCCAGCCCTCACTGGATGCAGGGTGGCTACACTCTCAAAGCTAAAGGCAAAGCAGAACAGGCAGAACACTTGTAATGCCAAAGGTCACCAGTGTCCCAATAAACCTGCAGTTGAGCAATGGTACAGAGGCAGAATTGCTATTACCTGAAAACTCATGACATTGCTATAAAACAATATATCATTGGATGTTGCAAATGGTATGATTACAAGAACAGAACTACAAAAAAATATCTTGCAATAAAACTATAAAGTGTTCTGGTAGAAAAGTTGCAACAGGGGTGGAAAGAAATTTGGAGAAGTCTCAACTTTGATGAGGAACTAAAAGGAAATGATGGAAATGTAAAATATATTATCAAAAATGAAGAATTCATTATTTAAGCAACTCAGTACAAGAGCAGATGGATTCATTGATGTTAAGATAACAAAAGACTACAGCATAAAGTAGGATGGGTGAAAGAAAGAGAAGAGGAGGGCTGAGGGCATAGTTCCGTTGTTACAGAGCTTGCCTAGTATGTAAAAACCTTGAGTTCGATCCCCAGAACTTCATAAAACTAGATGTGGTGGTGGCACACACCTGCAGTTCCAGCATAGAGGAGATATAGGTAGGAAGACTCAGAAGTTCAAGGATTTCTTCAGATATAATGTAAGTCCACAGCCAGCCTGAACTACATGAAGCCCTGTCTTAAAACAGAGGAGAGGGGAGAAAGGTAGGGTAATGAAAGAGGGAGTTGTGAAAGAGGTAATATCTGTAGGTCAGTAAAGAGTAACACAGAGACAGAGACAGACAGAGCAGGGGTCGGGGGGAGACACACACTTATACAGTAGAATAATTGAAAAGAGAAAACAATGAAGTATTTTGAAAAATGATAGATCAAAAGTTCCCCAAACTCCAGAAAGCAATGGTCCAGAGGTAGGTTAGGTTCAGTAAAAGCAGTACAGAATAAATAGAAAGATAGAGCCTGCCTGGATATTTCATATATAAGAACACTGAAAACCAAAGATAAGGAAGGGCTTAGAACTCTGAGAGGGCTGTGGAAGGGCGGGAGCACTCAACCAGCCAGCATGCAGAAGGACCTGAATTCAGTCCCCAGCATCAGGAAGGTGGAAATGAATTAAGCAGTCTGAACAAAGATGTATTTACATAAGCAAGAGCAGCAAAAGCAGTGAGGTGACTCTCCTCTCCCTGAAGAAAATGCCCAGCCAAAGCAAATCTTCAATGCACTAAAAGAAAAAATTAGCACAGTGCTATGTATTCAACAAAACGATACCTTTAATAGTAAAAACAGCAGTAGGGTGGGGGAAAGAAATGATGGATACTAGATATAAAACATTTAAAATGAGCAAAGTATAAAAATCTTCCTTTGTAATATCTTCCTGTTCTGTGTCTGTTTATCTTTGAGAAACTTTCTATATAAAGCAAGAGTAATAACGTACTGAGAGTTATGACATAATAAATGTAAAAATATTGAATTGTAACACAAAAGCAATATTGTGAAAACTAGTAATAATTTATACATTTATTTGAAGATAGATTGTAATAAATTACTCACCAATCTATAATAGCTATCAACCACACTCACACATTCACACATACACAATGCAGATAAATTAACAGAGGAGGTAAAACAAAACCTTGAGTTGAATAAATAAAATGTTATCCAATCCAGCCAAAAGAAGGAAAGGCAAGATGAAGAAATTTTTAAAATGAATAAATAAAATAAATTAAGTTAAAACTCTTGCGTATATTTACATCACGTGATGCCAATAAGTACATTAAATGTAAATGGTCTAAAATGGTAATTAATAGGGAGATGGTTGGCCTGTCAGGCCGAGTATAAACAGCAGGAAAACCTACTGAACACTACTCATGCGAAGCACACAGGAAACAGACAGTGGGTTGAGAGTAGCAGAGTACAAAAAGACACACTTGCAGACACTCGGCATAGTAAACCTTATGTGGCTTTACTCCTGCCAGGCCAAGAGTGTTTTAAGACATTAAAGACGTACGTGAATACAAAGAGAAATGTGTGCTGGGAATAGTAAAAGAGCCTGTCAAAAAAGGCACATCAGCCCTGAATGCATAACCACATGAAGATTTGGGTCTTGGTCACATACCTGAACTAACTACATTATGCATCATTAGATATATTAATACATTTCATTTGCAGTGATACTTAAAATACTTACAGTTAAGTCTTGCAAAGGCTCATCAAGTAAGCCCAAAAATGTAATTTTTAAAAATTTATAGAAAGTATATTCTTCAGGCCATTATAAAAGTTTAAATAAGTCATCATAAACTGTGTAGATCTGAAAATTTCAAAACATTTAGAAAGGAAACCACTGGAGATTAAGAAAAGTATATGAAGTAAGAGAATAGTGCTTTGAGCTGAAAAAAAAACCCGCCAAAATATCATAATGTGTATAGAAGCAGTGCTTATAGAAAGAGTTCTAGCTTTGGATATAATCATAATTGAAAAGTGAGAGCAGGAGGCTTGGCAGAGAGAAAGACATCTACTTAGTCTCTATTCACAAATCTATGAAAAGAGCCAATTATGCCCTGCAGCAGTTAAAAATGAGAATTTTAAAAAGTTCCAAACTCAGAGAAAAACACACAAATCACGATGAGCCTGTGAACTTTAATTGCTGTATTTAAGGAACGAGAGTCCTACTATGGAATGGAAGTCCAACACTAAACCACATCCATGTTAGAAAGACAGGTGGATTAACTATATCCTGGGTTCATCTTACCAAAGTATTTGTGCACAGATCTTGAAAAACACAAATAACAGAGAAAATACAGAACCAAAGATAACTTTCGAAAAGCCTAATAAACTAAGGAATCTCAAAATGTAATAAAAATGCAGGTAAGAAGGATTGTTTCAGAGAAGCGAGGAGACAGGGAGAGCCATTTGACACTGTCCATGCTATCTGACACGTCCCTTTAAGGCTACAGATCACGACTATTAACACACACAAAAGAGCAAGTTTCTAAAAAATAAACATTTTTTATTTGTTAACAAAATTAAATTTTAATTGAAAGCAGTTCGCATTGATTAAGCTAGTTTCAGAAGCTTCCTTGATGAACTGTCACATTTATTTCAGAAAGAAGTAATGCCAATCATTCCCCAAACTAGTTACAGAGAGCAAAGAGAGGAAGAAACGTTCCTCCATCTCCTCTATCTGGAGAGCATTGGAATATTCTGGAACAAAAAGTAGACAACATTACTAGAAGGGTAATAAACTATAGACTACTTCTCGTAAACACCTATGCAAAATCCTTTACAAAACTATTGTCCATCAAATACAACAAGAGTTGATAAGCAACAGTGACAAACACCAAATAAGGAATATACTGAGTGCTATGCTGCTCTTATGCAAAACCTTCAATGTACATAATTTTCCAATTCATACAACTTAAAGAAGAAACTGAAGCTCATGGTTAACTTTAAAGATACCAGAAAGTCACATGAGAAAATGTCTCAGTTATCTGTGGTTAATATCTTTAAAGGTATGTTCCCTTTCATTTATATGTATGTGCCTATGCCTGTTTGAGTATGTATGCACTACATGTGTACAGCGGTCCATGGAGATCAGAGGAAAGCATCACATTCCCTGAAACTGGAATCACGGTGATTGCGATCTGTCACGTGATTACTAGGAACGGAACTCATTTATTCTTCAAGAACAGTAAAAACTCTTAACTACTGAGCTATTCCTTTAGCTCCTGTTATTGACACTTTCAATAAACTAGAAAAGGAATTTTACAATCAGACATGTTATATACAAAAGGTTTGGTTAACAACATTCTCTGGGGTCAAATATTGCGGCAAATATTTAAAAGAGAAGCACCCATTCATGCTATTACCAGCACCGTCCGGCTACATGGCTTCTGTGGGATACTTTATCTCAGTCAGCCAGACTACACAGACTCTCTGGCTCAGAGCTCTCAAACTCTCTCCACCCAACTCTGTAAGTTCCCAATTTCCATCCCATGGTACAGCTGGCTGCTCTCTGGCCCCAGCAGCAGTGTCCTCTCTCCACCTCCATGGCTAGCCCCATGCAATGGCTGCTTATCTTGTGGCTCTCTGCTCACACTCCTTGTATCCACCCCCTGTGGTTATTGTCACAATTCCCAGTAACCCGAAGAAATCAAAACTCTTGAAGCTTTTAATTTATCAATTAGATTTATATCAGTAAATTCTCACTCCATAAAACGTCCACACGATAAACTCAGAGTCAATTAATATTGATATAAACTGCCCACCTAGATAAGACAAATTGTCCTGTAATTATTCATCCCTTAAAAGATTTCCATGGTTATCTGTGGCTGTTTAAAGCCACGTGGTGTATCTATTCCATCCCTCTCCTCCTCCATTTTTGCTTCTCCTCTTCTATCTCTCCTGCCTTTCAAAAATTCTATTCCCGCCTTTCCTTTTCACTGCCCAATCAGAGGCCTTGCCTTATCTTGTGCCTACCCTCACCTGCATACAGAAGTCAATCCACAATGAAACACTCTTTTTCCTCAAAGTTGAGACAGGAAAACACTTTCCATTTTTGAGCACATGCGAAAGAAAAAAGTAATAGAAGGTAAGGTTATGAAAAATATAGAAAATAAATTGCCTTATTTATTTGATGATATGACTATGTGTGTTAAAGACCTTTTATAATCTATTAACGTGCTTCTGGAACTAAATTAATTGTGATTTCATTCACTGAAACAAATAAAAAATGAAAAATCTATTTGTTACTTACTTTTAGGATCTGTCCTGGTTAGTTTCAGATGACCTTGACACAAGCTAGAGTCAATTGGAAAGAGAGAACCTCAGTTGGGGAAAAAATGTCTTCATAAGATCCAGCTGCCCCTACAATTTCCCTATTTAGTGATTGACGTGGGAGGGCCCAGCCCATTGTGGGTGGTGCTATCCTTGGGCTGCTAGTCCTTATAATTCTATAAGAAAGCAAGCTGAGTAAGCCTTGGGGACCAAACAGTTAAGCAGAACTCCTCCATGGACTTGACATCAGTTCCTGCCTCCAGGTTGTAGCGATTCTTGAGTTCCTGTCTTGACTTCCTTTAGTGATGGACTACTGGACTACGATGTGAAACTGTAAGCCAAATAAACCCTTTTCTCCCAAGCTTGCTTTTGGAATGGTGTTTCTCCATAACAATAACAACCTTAACTAGGAGTGTATCAGATCTCTCAAATACTAAAGATTAAATGTCACAAAACGTCAGGAAGCCAAACATTTTCGGGGAGAGCCCATCCCTGTCACTAAAAAGAAGAAATAGATGGGAACCACACCTATTATTATTATTATTATTATTATTATTACTATTATTATTATTACTATTACTATTACTATTATTATTATTATTATTATTATTATTATTATGTCTTTGCTGCCTCCCAGGACTCCCCTTGAGGGAGGGACTTTAAACATCAAACTAGTCCTTTCAGAAGAACACCGAATGGAGTACACGAAATAGAAAGCATGATCCAAACTAATCATCCTGGACAAGGTTCTGCTGTCAATCTAGGCTTTCTGAAGTGCTTCTAATCCACATGACCCATCAGCAAACAATGTAGCCAAGCCAAGGAAGACCAACAAAGCCCAAACCACAAAGGCAGCTACAACATGGTCTAGGCTATGTGCCGTGAATAATATTGAAGCCAATTAGATCATCAAGTGTCCATAATTTGTTCTGTTCTGTCAAGACTTCTTCCTCTTTTCTTTGCATTTATCGGACACAGTCTTAGAAACATTGCAGAATAAAGGGCCAGGCATTCGCATCTTCGGTGATTGCAAGTGCATTAGCTAATCTATGAGTTGTGGTGATCATCGCTGTAAAGCAGGAGCAGAACTTGGAAATATCACCCGGGTTGTTGTGAACGGTTCAAACGCACTAGCTCTTTGATTCGTTTTCCCATTCTGGTTTAAGTACAAAGCACTCTGAATGAAGGCGATTGTCAGGGTTAGCTGGCAAGGCTATGGGGGTGTTTATCTTAATATCTTAGGATGGAAAGTGGTTTTGTTTTAATTCTGTGTTCTCCTTCCCCGTCCCTATTCTTTATAGGATCTAATTGCGGTGGTTAAATGCAGCTAACAGTTCCTTAGAATGAGCTCCTTGGCCAAGTCTAACCTTAGGCGTTATATAAGGATAAGCTTGATCGTCTGAACCAAAATGGGAACATTGAATAAACATCAAAGTTCTCACTAATAACATTTTTATTTTGCTGTCAAGTGTAGATTCTCTGATCCACCCCGACCCCACCCTCAAAAAAACCGAAGGAGAAAAAAAAAAGTTTGTATTTTGTATGGTTTGTGAGGAAACTTCTAGAAGTTTGTGTTTTATGGAGAACATACTTGTTACTCTAGAAAAAGCAAATACAAATAAAAACTAAAGGATACTGAAATTAATGAAGAAGCAATGGAATAGAATATTAATTACCAAGCTCGGCACAGGAGTCCAACCGGTTTTCAGACACTGAAATGAGCAGTATGTGGGGGATGGGGCTGGGAGGGATCGGATCTATCATTTTCATCAGTGGCGCTGTAACAACTAAATGTTGTGGGGAAAGAAAATAAACATTCTCTTCAGATTTCATCTGAAAAATTCAAAGTGGGTCATGCTGGAGATCAACATAGAACCACTGCAAACGAGGAAAAGCTGTTTAAAGGACCGCATAACTTCTCCTTCAGCGCAACGAGACCCTCACTGACCCAAAACTCAGAGAAGACACGTGAGAGGACAGTGTGAAGACACAGAACATTTGGAAACAAACATCGTTTGCTGCCGTGAGGGAAAGCAGAACTTCCTTCAGACCACCGGGCCTCCTTGCCTGAGGGCACTTCAGAAGGCACTGCTCTAAGTACGGCTGTCTGGGGATGGCGGAAGGGATGGAGGGAGGTACTTATGGAGAACTACCAAACATCTACTGCATTGCAGTTTTATCTCTTTCCTTCCTAAAAGTGTTTAGCCAAATCCTACGCTACTTATGATGTTTCTAGAAATCTTACACGGACTCAAAACTTATGGGTTGAAACTGGTAAGCGTGATAAGTCACCACGAGTCATTATCTCCCGGAGTAGAAAGCACACGGTCTTCAGGGGGTGATTATGCTCTCCCCACCCCCCCTACCATGAATGGCTCAGTTTTCCCACGTCACCATTCAGCCCGGGTTATGCTCCATCTTCAGACACAGCGTCACGTGGTTCCAACAGATGCTCTGTTTCATGCTCAAATTGACAGTTGAATTGCAGCAATGGGTGATATCACTTTTGCTGGCAAAAATGAAGAAGGTTCACAGAGCTCTTTACTACTTGGGCTGGAAACTTTATAAGACATATGACATATATCCACCCATCATTTCCAAGCGACTTCTAAATTAAACAATGTCCCATCTGTTTGGAGTTAAAATGGTTCCTTCGATAGCTTTTCCATTTTATCTTCATAGTCTCTGTTCTTACAAATAATGTGCATGAGACCAACTAAATTGCAATAAAATTGAGATAATTAAGTTATACCATGTTTCCTTCTGTAAACACGTATGTTCTATATGTATTGTTTTATGTAATATATAGAAAGCACTCATTCTATGTGATAGAAATTTATACTTATAAAACCTTACATGACTTCAACAATAGAGAGTGAATTTGCATCAAGGAAACATTTTTATGACCCACTAGAGAGCAGAGAACGTTATGTCCATCCCTTAAAATATATCCTATTATTTTAAAATATGAGGTCAAGGGCTTAGCAAGCAAAGATATTGGTAAACAACATAAAACTAGAAGACAGAGTGAAGTGTAACAGGAAATTCATAAAATAAGTCCAAGTGTAGCCAGAGATAGACAGAACCAGAAAAGCCGGCCTTAGGAATCTAGAAAAGGAACCACGTGTTCAAGAAGAGACCACTAGACAGTTGATGTTAGACTTCAGAAGGATCATGAAAAGCTCAGTGAGAAGGTAGTCTAAGGATGTTTTCTATTTTCTCTAAACTATAAATATTTCTCTGAAGCTCACAGACTAGAGCTTCCAAAAGCTCTTGGTGCTTATATCTAGAATGACTAAGAGAGGTTTTCTGCTTACAGACTCTTGTCTGCATATTCAGAGAATCAATGTGGGCTTGTCTGAGTACTTAGGAGACTTAAACCATTTTTCTCCATGCTGGTACATGACAGTTTCAACTGTGTAAAGCTGGAGAATTAGGATTATACCTCAGCTACACTTTGGCTCTATTCCTCTCAAGCTATGTGTTATAAACTTTATCTCTAGGGCAGTAAGGCTGGGAAGTGTGTTCTGGGAAGTATTCAGTCTATTAAAGATCTACATTAAGGGTGAATTTGGGTCAGTTCCAGATGAGCATACAGAATGGAACTGACTCTCCCACACCCTGGCATTCTATTTTGGGTGGTCATATCACCCAGGTCTTTGCTTGAGGTGACTCTCAGTGTTTGACTTTTCAGCCTTCAGAACTATATGGATAATAAATTACATTTCCTTGTACACTGCCCAGTCTTTGGTATAATACAGGCTTAGACAGTCTCATAATAAGCAAAGCCTCAAGTTTTCTCCTTGCAGATCAAATTCACTATCACACAATAGTTCATGGACAACCAGTCTAATGAGCTGAAACACTTACAGACATTCCAATGTTACACCCAGACTTAAATACTGAGAAACTTGAAAAGCTAAGAATATTTGTACACACATAAAATATCAATACCAATGGGGCTGCATCAGAAGAAATACAAGCTCAAGGTTTCAAAAAAACTGGAAAGTCATAAATGGTGTAATTTATTTGTCTATGTTAAAAATAAAAGGTTCAGAAGCTAGAATTGTGTTTCCTTATCCGTATTAAGATTAAGGTCCTGGTGGGGGAGGGTGCTCATTTGTGTGTGTGTGTGTGTGTGTTAAAGTTAGATGTTGAGAAGTGAAGAATGGATTTAGAAATTTGAAATTAAACAGTACAGGGAGTTTCCATGCGTATTTTCCCTACTACTAACCTCTTACAAGCCAGAGTTCCTTTGTTGAGCATTGCTACACTCTAATAACTAGCACTCTAACAGCTTTTCCTAATGCTTCCTTTTAATTCCAGGGTCAAGACCAGAACCCTGCACAGAATACAGACACCTGCTCTAGACTTCTCAACTTGTGTGATGTTTTCTCTGTCTTCATTTCCAATGACTCTGACAGTTTTTAAAGAGCAATACTCAATACTTTGCAGAATCTCACTCAGTTTGGGTGATGTTTGCCAAGTAAGTAGACCAAGGGTCAGACTTCAGGGAAGGAGCAGACATGGGTTTGCCAACATTCTTCTCACCATATGTCACTTAGTGCATAATGTAAGCATGAATCATTGCAGATGATGTTGCCTTTGTCAGTTAAGACGATGCCTTGACAGCCTTAGGAAATGTTCTTTCCCTCCTACATTGGTTCAATACTAGCTGTGAAGCCCGGTCCAGATTCAAGTGATCTAGGATTTATTTTATTGACTGATTTACTTATTGGCAAAGTTCAGTTTGGAACACTCAACACAAAGATGCATTTTCTCTAAATGCAAATCTATTGTTTTATAAAAGTTAATTTCACCACGAAACCCCTGTATTACATACTGCCTACTTTCTCCTTTTGTATCTATTGTAAGGTAATGTAAGCATTAGTGAGAGATAATGAATAATTAATAATTATGCATAAATATATGGAGGAAAAACACTGGAAGACAAAACCAGTAATAACCTGTTAAAATAGTACTCAAGACACTAGGAATGTATCTTCAACCCAGTGAGTGTTGCTTCTGATCAGGTCACACATGAGGAAATAAAGTTCAAGAAACATGAATTGTCCAACAAATTCTGTTCCACAGCAGAAGTTTTAAGAATGTATCAAAATTACAGTTTTATAGCAAGAGCATGCTTTCAACCATTTCTATTTTTAATGACAGACACTGCAGCTAAAGTTCTCCAACCCAAGCTTGCAAACTGTATTTGCTTGAGCTCAAAAGCTATGTTCTCTTGGATTTTAGTCCTTCTAAGTCAGCTACATGAACTCTGACCACAGTTATGAAAGCGATCTTGTAAAAATTCTCAGTGCTGGAAAGTAACTATTTGCTTAACTGAGCATCCTCTTCCTTGACTTTTCAAAATAGCATCTTTGCTCTTTCCTGTCATTGTTTAAGAGTTTGGGTGTCATTCTTCAGGTATGGATTTGTGCTGCTCAATTCTGAGACTGCTGGAAATAATCTTTCTTAAACAAGGGTTCTACAGATGTGAGACGCGCAGCTCTAATAGAGAGGCACTTGGAGTATGAAGTAAGAGTCTTTACTTTATTGGTTCCCTGTGGCTTATTTGGTTTCTTGGCAGGCATGTTTTGCATGTTGAATATTTCCCATGAATACTGTCTTTTTTGTTTAGTGTTTTGTGGCCGCCAGTTCTAGTAGGTAACCAATAAATTAAGCAAAACAAATTAAATATCCCGTTCTTCATGCTTTGGTTATACACCTTTAAGAGAGAAGTATTTGGAGCCTAAATTTTCTACTTAATTGACTAAATTCTAAATTTTTGTTTTGCTTCTTAGGAACCCTCAGTGAGTTTGTGATTTCCTTTAAGGGCAGGGATTACCCTATTTATTTATTCCCACAAGGCTCCATACAGCGCTGAGAATAAAGTCTTCAAAGCAGGAAGAAGAAAACTACTTTAGGTTTTATCCATCCTAAAAACGTCCGAAAATGTTCGCCAAGAAATTAATACCATAAAACTGAATCAAGGAAACAGTTCAAATGCCTAATGACCAAGAGATACACCAATGATACAGAATCGTGCTCTCATGCAACACCCATACTGCATACAAATACTGTCATTGACCAGCTTACCCATTCACTTCATTTTTGTGCCTTTCTAAGCTCTGAATCCTAACATTAAAAAATAAAGGAAAACTAAGTGTCTGTTTTTTTCTAGCCTTCCATCTGTCCTTCATGGCTGTTATGCCAAGAAATCAACTGAACACGATAAATTATAGCAGTTCAGGTACAAGCATGCGCCATCTTCCATGTATTCCTCCTATCCACCAAGCTTGGATCATCATCTCTGATGCAGTGATCATTTGTATTAGGGAGCATCATCTAAACTCCACTGTACACAAAATGGTGGAAAGGGAAAGATAGTGACCAGGAACCTGTCTCAGTTGAGGTCCAGGAGATGAAGAAAGGGAGATGCAGAGTTGAAGGTCTGTGTTGACTCCAGATGGAGATCGAGGAAGCGGAAAGAGCAGAGTGTGGCTTTGAGACTGTTTGTATGGATTATAAGGACTATACATCATCTTCACTGCTGACCGAGTGACGACACTTGCTTAAGGGAGGCAGGGATGGTTGATGAAGAGCGCTTTTAGGAGCAGGCTGGGTATTTATTTGTTTGTCTGTTTGTTTATTGGTGGAGAGTTCCATAGAACATTCAAAGGCATGTGTGTGATTTTTTCTAATTTCCTGTACTGTCCAGCACATTACCTTTAGCTTTTAATAAGTACTTTCCTTAAATAAATGCACAACTATGAATAAGTGAATAAGTAAACGATTATACTCAGGTCTCAACCAGCCAAGAGATGCTTTGAACTTTCCATATTCCGTCCTCCAAGCTGGCTCACGGTCACCTAGAGGACAGTGAGACCTTCGAGGCAGCAATGGATATACCCCAACTGTTTCTGCTATGGAAAGAACTCACCACCAGTAGATGTTTCACTGACCACCCTGTTACTGTCCACCTTAATTTATTCTTTAAATTAATGTTTATTAAATTGTTTTAACCTGGATTTTTCTAAATATTATTAATTGTATTTCAAAGACAGAGAAACTCTGTAAAGAAATGTTTTTTTTTCCTGGCAGAAGGAGTCAAAATAATTTCATAAATCTGAAAAACAAAGACTTTAATTTGGGGGTGGGAGTGACAACTGACAGTCAAATGGAACACGTTATAACGGACACACCTGAATGTAACTATTTTGTTAAGTTTTGAAATACGTAATAGTTTCGTTGCACAAACTACCAGCTAGGAACTTAAGAATTAAAAAAGAATCTTCTTCAAAATAATCCTTCAGCTTCACAACTGCCTGTGAGGAAGAGGCAGGCATACCAAATATTTATGGTAAGTTGTGACAGCTCCTAATACACAAAGTTGCTGGTTTCTGTTTGGTAAGTGAGAGCTATGTTCTAAACTCAGCATCTATACAATGAATACTGGCAAATATTTAAGGATTCAGACAAACAAGATATCACCTGGCAAAAACTCTCATTCAGCAAATATGTGATGAATTAATAAACTTATCCACAGGAGCAAAGCTGGGTGCATGCTTGCTCTATCCAATGCTGTCACTGAGTTTTGGTCAGATTGAATAAAATGTGTCTGTATTGTAAAGCATAGGAGACCTTTTCTATGAAGTCATTCCTCCATTCCTGCCAGTTATTTCATGATAAACTGCCTTGTCTTCCCATAGCTCAGTTTCTTCAGAGAAATAGACCTGACAGCACCTACTCTTAGATGAGGATCAAATACGATTAGAAATCAATAATATATCAATCCTGATCCTGTCGGCCATGGTAACTACTACTGTCTTCTCAAAGAACACTTGATATTTCTCAAAGAAACGAAATAGAATCACAAATGTATAACATTACACTCCTGTGACAAAGACAAACAGCAGAGTGCTCATAACTGTCACCCTGACAGAGAATGAATGACGCTCTGTGAGTCTGCCTTCTCTATTGCTGACTAATCAAAAGGGATTTGCTTTATGCGTACTGAAATCCAGGGCTCTTCCTGCAGATACTTAGTGTAGGCAACAGAGGATTTCAAGTGTGATGAGGTCCAAGCCTAGAAACTTCTAGGACCCAGACAAGTCTGAGGAGGACTAGAGAGAGATGGCTAAGCAGCTAAGACTGTACAATGCTCTTGGATGACACCTGACTTCAGTTCCCAGCACTAGTATTAGGTAGTTCACAACCTCTTGTAACTCCAGCCCCAAAGGGATGGTCCTGTCCCATGTGGGCACTCCACACGCAAGTGCATACACTCACACACATAATTAAAAGTAAAGATTTTCTTAAAAGGTAATAAGTACTATGGGTTGCTACTGGTAATCATGGGCAACTAGAAAGTCCTTGAGAAGGGCAGGCAGCATGAGTCACTGTTCCCCCAGGTGCCTTTTCCAGCAAAGGTGGACAACAGGTGCCACTTAGACAAAGGGCAGAAAGGCATGAGTCACTATTCTGATCGAGACTCCTTTCCGGAGCAGGAATTCAGACCAGAGAGGCAAAAGCTCTATTATTTCTTTGGCAGCTCCTTTTGTTTGTTTTCTGCTTATCTCTAAATTAGATAAAGTAACAGAAATAGAGGGACGGTTTCTAGAGAGGTTTAGATAAGGAAAAGGCCTGTGGGGGGGTGGGGGGAACGTACCTAAAGTAGGACAAACACTTCTCATCAGAGTAGAGCAAGCTTTGTCCTGGGCACACAGGCCAGAGGACAACACAGGTTGTCTAGTCCCTGCTTTATTTATCCCAAAAGGTGTGAACCCTAATGCATGTTTTCTTGTTTTGTTTTGTTGCTTGTTTGGTTGGTTGTTATTTTTCTTTTCTATTTTTTTCTCTTTCTTTTTTCTTTCCTTTTTTTTCTTTTTTCTTTTTTTTTTTTTTTGCTCAACTTAAATATTAGGGTTATAAGACTTTTCAAAATATATTTTTGTATCAGTTAACATAAACCTTAGATCTCTTCCAACGCGATGAAAACAAATGCTTATCTTTTTGTTCCCCTTCCAATTTGTTGTCCAACTTTGGCTTTCAGAATTATAGCGACAAGGTTAACAAAAAAAAGTGAGGATGGCTTGAAGATGAAACAATCAAAGAAGACAACCAAGTGTCAAGCTGATGCCCAGAAAGAAAGCATGACTTGGGGAGCACGAGAATGAAACCCTACTGCTAGGTTGAGTGACAAGAGGAGGGAGGGAGCATCAGGGTTCCCAGTGTGGTGCCAAAAATAAAAATATTTTATATTACCAATGTACAACAAGAGGGATTTCTATCATAATTTTCTCTCGTCAAATAATCTAGAAAGAACATGGGAATACATAAGCCTATCCCTCAAAGGCTGAATTTTGATCTGTTAAAAACACATCAAACATAAGGAAGCTGGATTAGTTATGCCCATGTAACTCTCTCTCTTTCTCTCCCAGCAGCCTAGCAGTTCCACAGCTAAAACAATCTGAAATTGTTTCCCTTCATCGTCCCAGCTGACCCTTGTTTCTGAACTCCGTCCAGAAGGTTTCTTATCACTGCCCGAGGCTCCATAAATTAAAGTCCTGGGAGCCCTTCTCTGACCTGGTTTTAGAGTCTGTTTACAGAGAACGGAGCTGGTGTGCATTTGAACAGCAAACTGGTGGGCCAAGACTCAGTCAGTAGAAACTGAAAGAAAGCTTCTCTCCCTGTGGTTTTAGAAGTAGCTCGCCCAAATGCTTGAATTACCCTAGATCCCTAGAACAAACGAAACTCAAGACGGATGATCAAAATGTGAATGCTTCACTCCTTCTTTAAATGAGGAAAAAGAATACCCTTAGCAGGGAAGGGAGAGGCAAAGATTAAAACAGAGACTGAAGGAACACCCATTCGGAGCCTGCCCCACATGTGGCCCATACATATACAGCCACCCAATTAGACAAGATGGATGAAGCAAAGAAGTGCAGACCGACAGGAGCCGGATGTAGATCGCTCCTGAGAGACACAGCCAGAATACAGCAAATACAGAGGCGAATGCCAGCAGCAAACCACTGAACTGAGAATAGGTCCCCCGTTGAAGGAATCAGAGAAAGAACTGGAAGAGCTTGAAGGGGCTCGAGACCCCAAAAGTACAACAATGCCAAGCAACCAGAGCTTCCAGGGACTAAGCCACTACCTAAATACTATACATGGACTGACCCTGGACTCTGACCCCATAGGTAGCAATGAATATCCTAGTAAGAGCACCAGTGGAAGGGGAAGCCCTGGGTCCTGCTAAGACTGAACCCCCAGTGAACTAGACTATAGGGGGAGGGCGGCAATGGGGGGAGGGTTGGGAGGGGAACACCCATAAGGAAGGGGAGGGGGGAGGGGGATTTTGCCCGGAAACCGGGAAAGGGAATAACACTTGAAATGTATATAAGAAATACTCAAGTTAATAAAAATAAATAAATAAATAAATAAATAAATAAATAAAAAGAAGTAGCTCAACAAGACATAGATTTTAAGTATATATATATATATATATATATATATATATATATATAATCCCATGGAGTTCAGGAAATTAAGCTTATGAGGAACAGAGATTTTCAAAATGTACACAGTGAACAGCACAAAGACTGAAAACTGGACTGCTCTCAAGTCGGTTGAATAAGGGATTCCTTTATTAAATGACCACGTCGGTGTAGTTTTATATAGACTATATATCATAGAAACATAATTTGAGAAGTTATTTGTGAAAAAAAAAGAATCCAACAAGAAGGAAGTTTATCACAAGAAACGATATTTGGTCATCTACTCCTCCAGTTCCTGTCACCAGTATCTATCAAATGCACCACTACTCTTCTCTCACAGAAGATGAGAGGAAATCGATGTAGAATAAACTATTTGCAAAAGTAAACCATATGTTGAATATGGATATATGTAACTGATTTTAGTTTTTATAAACTACGAGATAACTTCTGAAGTTAGTAACTACAGTTCAAAGATTACAAAGATGGAGACAGCTAGATATATCAGTGCCTACGGTCACTGCCAAACCTGATCTCCCCTGATCCCTGGGAATCACATGATAGAAGAAGAGAAGTGACTCCCACAAGCTGTTCTCCGATTTTTTTATACAGTGATACATGCAGAGTGTCCCCGCCCACAGATAAGTAAATAAATATAATTTAAAAATAATTATAGTAATTTCTCCTGTCAGATGTAGTTCAATTTTGTGGCAGGTTTTAAGACCTAGATGAAAATACAGTAGAAAGAAAAGTTCTTTAACAAACTCAGAAATCGATACAGAAATTGTAGACTTACAGATTACAGGATTATAAAAAATTAGAATATAAAACATTCAATCTTTCTTTTATTTGTCAGCTTTTACTTGTAGTTTAGTATTTCCTATGTGAAAGGTATGCATTAGACAATGCCGGCCACACAAGCCCGGAAGAGAGGTTCTGTGTCTAAAATAGACATCTGATAAGTCAAAAGATGACCTGAGGATCGAGGTTCCAGGAAGAAGGTGAAATAAAGGTTTGTCTAATCATAGCTTAACTGCTACCTTCAGGGAAGCCCAGAGGACAAATGAACCAAACTCCCAGCCATGACCTAGTTAGGTTGGTAATAGGGCAAACTCTATTAGTGTGTGGACAGCAGAATAATCAGTAGAGATGTACAAGTCTTTAATGCCAGGAATACTGAGCAATGATATTCTGTAATTATTAAAAAGCTGTAGTCCTCAGTGCAGCCAGTAGTTTCCATAACTCTTCTACTGTATGTTCTGCAGAAATTGTACCCTGGTGTGTTTTTTAGTTGCAACTTTACTTTCCCAGAGAGGATCATCATTCAAAGAACAGACTCGACTCCAAACTCTCAAAATGAAAACGACTGAGATTTCTTCTTTAAACGGTTTACAGCTCTCTCATATAATTACCTAGGAATAATTACTGTAGGATGTAAGGCTAAAGGTTGGGAGGTTATTCTTCTTAAAGAACTAGAATGAAGTTTAAAATGCATTCTCTGTCCGGGTGTTTCAACTGCATGTTATGGTTTTCTTTCCAGACATCAAGCGTGTGATAAAGAGAATAGGAGCATTTTGCTAAATTCAGGAAACAAAAGTTTTCTGTCAATATCTGGAGGAGCTGGTGACAAACAAGTCTAATAATACTTCCATGGTTTCCAGTGTTGTTTAATTTTACTTTTAATTTTGTGACCACTGTAGTCTCACTTTGAGTTCTGACAGGAGTCACAGAGAATTCTCCTCTAAACTTTACTGGTTTCTTGTAATGATTACTCTTTCAACGTGTAGAATAGTAAAACCAGAACATCAGCACCAATATACTCCTTTAATCAAATTCCATTTTACCCATGCTTATTCAGGTCTATGCAGTTTTATCTGGTATGGAGTTCAGTGAACTCAGCCTCATGTACCGCCAGCATCAGGATTCAGTGCACAACTCTTCCTCTCCATTCTAGGTCTTTAACACCCTTCACTGCCTTTAGTTTGAATAATTTGAATAATCAAGGGGGTCATAATGATGTCCTCTTCATATATAATTATTACGGTTTTACTTTCTCTCTCTGCTTACCCATTTTTTGCGCTTGCGCTTGCATGTGTGTGTGTGTGTGTGTGTGTGTGTGTGTGTGTGTGTGTGTGTGTGTGTGTGGTGTAGCCCATCTACTGAGTTCACTTACTGTTGTTCATTGTACTCTAGTGAGAATAGTTAAGATCAACAAAACAACAGCTAGCAAATGCAGGGAAAGGGGAACCTTTAATCATTGTTGTTGAGATTGCAAACTGATGCAGACATTATGGAAACCAATGTAGAGGATGGTCAAAAGCTAAATATGGATTTACCATATGGCTCAGCTATACTACTCAGCATATTCTCAAAGGACACCATGGCCTCTTAGGTGGACAATTGTTTTACCATGTCCATTGCTGCTCTACTCACAATAAGTAGGTAATGGTAGCAGTCTAGATGTGCTTCCACTGGGAAAAAAAAAAGGATAGTGGCCATATGGAGCATACACATAATGAAATTCTATTCAGCTAGACAGGCAAGTCAAGTTTTCAGGTAAATGGATGAAACTGTAAATTTCATGAGTTCAGTAACCCAGACCCAAAAAGATGACAGTAAAATGTTTTTCCTTATATGAGGATCTTGAGTAAATTTCAAGGATGTTTATAAAGGGAATTATAGAGTATGTTTGACAATAGCTTTTTACAGATACTCTAATGTCCTCGTCACTATGATGTATGAACTAATACAGTTGTAAATGTTAATTACTAACCAAAGACAGTTCTAATCCACATCTGAACACATCTTTGAATTACTAATTTTTTTCTCAATGAGGCTGATCCTACTGATATTTAAAAAGCACTGTTTAAATTTATAATTAAAAACCCATCATAATTGGCATTCAATTGTTCTGCAAGAATTCATTTTCACTCATGCAGGACGAGAGATTGTGGATCTAAGAAAATAAATAATATATTTCTTGGGCCTCTGAAAGAATCCTCTATTAAAAACAGATCATGTAAATAAGATATAGGATGAGCAAACAGAAAACAAGCCTTTACTGAAGAGGAACTGGAAATGTTCAATAAACATACACAAATGTTTCATAGTAAAAGAGTCAATAAAATGTTACTTAAAATAAGCTCATAACATCTTATTGGCAAATATTTCACTATGTGGTAACAGAACACTCTGGCCAGGGGACAGAGAAACTTGGAGTGTGATAGCATAGGCACTGCTCTTTCCATGAGCATTGCTTATAATTTACTAAGGCTAACCATGCTTTATGGTTGAACTATTGCAGATCTCTACTCTATAAGCAAGGAGAAAGGTATCCACAAAGGTAGTCTCTCAAGTAGTAAGCTGTAGCAAATTGAAAAACTGAGCAAACCTATGCATCTATCAATAAAGATATTATTAATTGATAGTATGCAAACATTAAAGGAAGTCATTCTTCCTGGGTGTGGTAGGACACACCTCTCACCTCAGCTCTCAGGAAGCCAAAGAACCACAAGTTCAGGCCACAGAATTAGAGTCATCTCAAAAAAAAAAAAAAAGCAAAAACAAAACAAAATAAAATGTAGTCATCCTCTATCGTTTTAGTAGAGTAGAAATGTTTGAGACATGGTGTGTTAAAATTTCTCCTATAAAATAATACATACATAATGTGCTGGTCAGTGTTTCGTCAACTTGACATAAGCTGCGGTTATTTGGAGAAGAAGCAGCTCAGTTTAAAAATGTCTGCGTTAAATTGGCCTATAACTAAGCTTACAAGGGATTTTCTTGATTACTAAATAATGTGGGAGGACCCAGCCCACCTGAGTAGGCAATCCCGAGTTGTAAGATATCAGGCTAAGCCAGCCATGGAGAACAAGCCAATGACCTGCGTTCTTGTCTGACTTCAGTTCTTACCTCCAAGTTTCCTGACAAAGTTCAGTTCCTTGACGTCACTCAATGATCTATACTGATGAGAACACATAAGCCAAATAAACTCTTTTCTTTCCAAGTTGCTTTTGGTCTTGTCACAGCCACAGAAAGCAAGCCAGGCCATACAGTCTGTCATTTATAACACTTGAACAATACAAATAATAGTACATAATTATTAACCATTCACAACATGTTTAGTTCTATACTAAGAAAGTTCTATTTATGACTAATTGTTATCTCTCAGCTCTACAAAGTGAAACCCCTAAAACTACAACTGGTATTTATTTCAAAGTACACATTGGATATGCTAGAAATTGTTTGAAATTACTCACTATTAAGATAAATAGCTAATACTCAACGCACCACTACTTTTTACATATCAGAAAAACACTGTGAGATAAGTATTAGTTTTCATGTGTAAATTTCACAGAATCCAGCAGGCATTCAACTGGTTTAACTGAGAATATAAAGCTCCATAGCTATGACTCAGAGGCTTCTTTAAGAGGAGAGCTTCAATGACAACAGACTTTGTGTTCTGTCAAAAGTCAAAGTTCCAATGGGGACATTTCCTGTCCTATGTATCTGTTCCCTCTGTCAAGAGTGGAAGAACCACAAAGTTCCCGTCTAGTCCCTGGGGCTTGACCTTCTTGTACTGACTGATCTCTGATATGAGAGGAGTTGAGGAGCAGAGGGCAGAACCATGATTGACAGCCAGGACATTCTCCCAAAGCCCTTCTGTCTTAGGGAATAAAGCTCCTGGAGGATTCTGATAATGATTTGACTCTCTAGGTTCAGTTTGGATTTATAAGCACGTCCCTAGCACCCAGGCTGGATCTGACACTACTGCACTGTGGTTTTTCGATGGGCAATCACACTTTTAAGTAGACTTCTCTCCTTTATCACTCTCAAAACAAACCCAAGGACATAGTGTAGGAGACAGTATTCTGTCCGGCCTCCAAAGATGAAGGAATTCAAGCTGACAGTGGCTGGCCAGAAGTCATGTGTTAAGGAAGGGGAAAGACACTGGGACTCTGCTGGAATTTCTATCCACAGACTATCATAGAAGGGAATATTCAGGACTGACTTGGGCAAGATGCTAAGTGAGAGTGGCTGATGTCACTGAGGAAGAAGATGCTAATGTCCCAGGAGGTGAGTAATATGGTCAGAATGAAAGAATTGTCCAGCTATAAAATGAGAAGGATAAGAAAGCAGAAGTGGATGCAGAATGATACAGCCCATTTATTACTGGAATTTATATGATAAATCAGGGTAAACAGCCTTAAGCCTAATTTAGAAATCACTCTATGTGGTGATATAAACAAAAATTTCTCTGATAATACAAAATACTCTATATTAATATCAAAATAATAAGCAATATTATCAAGATGGCATTAGTTTAAAAATGAAAATCAATAGTGAAAATGAGGGCTAGGTTTTAAGACTCCTGGAGGAGGTACAGCTAAGGAATTTCTAACATTACATTAGTTCTGGGAGATGCTCTCCATTGAACCTGTCTGTCACAGAGACATTAGCTTAGCATTATAGGACAAATAAAGAAGTTTTTCAGGTCAATGTCAAGGTTTTCCCCTTAGTCAACTCAGTCAATGTGCAGGAAATGGTCCGGTCTCTTCTTGGGGTGAATAAGACATAGAAATAATAAAAATAAAAATTCTGCTAGGTGCATTTCTTTGTTTTTGTCACAAAGAAAATAATTATTTCCCCTTGCTTCCTAGCTATTTCTTTGCAGGAAAATCTGATGCTACCTCTAAACACATCCTTATATAATAATCATTAATAATAATAATAATAATAATAATAATAATAATAATAATAATAAATTTTCATACATCCTAGCAAAATAGAACATTATCATTCCCTGAGTCTTCTCTTATTGTATCATGAAAGACAGCATTTTTTCTCTCTAGCTACCAAGTGTAACTACTGAGACAGCAAAATGCAATATGCTTGTCACCAAATATACCTGGCAAGTGGTTTTCAAAGACTTTATGTGCAGTTCTTGTCATTCTGTGTGAAAAATGTTGGATTAGTGTAATTATAATAACTCACTTCTTTTTAATTTAAAGAAAGCCTTTTGCTGTTCCCATGGTGCTGATGATTCTCTCATACTGAGAAGTAGCAGACCAGTGTCTCAGATTCATAGCCAGTGCTCGGTGTCAGACACAGGGGACTAACTGACTGGACACCAAACATTTGAGAATTGTTATGTCTGGGGACAGGAAAGTGAGGCAAGTGGTGGCTGAGAGTGTGAGAGCATTTTTTTTTCTAAATGTTTCTGTGTGCTTTGAATCTTTTACAACAAAAACTTATTCATGCCTGACTTGTGTGATTCTGAAGACAGTAAAATGAAAACCAGTTAAGTCAATGAGAAGTGGGGCTTTTTGCACATTAAGTTGGCTAAAGGTTAATTTTTTTGAGTTTGCTTGTTCAGTTTCTCAGGCAATTATTTTTAAGGCCACGTAGTTAATTTCCTCAGAGATTTTAATTCTTTTCAATTGTTTACTATAATACGGTTAAAATATTTTTAAATGTGCTTGAAGCCTTAGCTTTCAACATTAATACACAAATCTGTGAGAAGCATAGAAATACAGTCAAAACTTAAAAACAAACCCCGAGCTGTCCCTCTAGTCCTCTTTCAAAAATTAAAGTATGCACGCACTTGTTAAAGGTGTTGTAGGCAAATGGCTTCTTCTTCCACAGACTCTCACCAACCTTTGAAAGTAGCCTAACCAATGCCTTTGAGTACCTGAGTCATTGGTTTCTTCACTGTAGTACTCTAAAAATTGAGAGAGGGGATTATGGTAAAATGTATCCACTAGGAGTCAAAAAAGAGGAAGACTGTCAATCTCTGTGGTGAAGTCATTGTTTCCTGTTTCTATGGTGAATACCGGAGGCCAGGTATCAGGTGTCTCATCTTGATATTTTCTTTTTTTAAAAATTGGATATTTTATGTATTTACATTTTAAATGTTATCCCCTTTCCTGGTTTCCCCCTCTCCCATGCTCCCTTCCCCTGCTTCTATGAAGATGCTCCCTCTCCCACCCACCTAGACCCACCTCACCGACCTGACATTTCCTTACACTGGGGAAAAGAGCCTTCTCAGGACCAAGGGCTTCCCCTCCTAGAGATGCCAAACAATGCTATTCTCTGCAACATAGGCAGCTGGAGCCATGGGTCCCTCCAAGTGTACTCTTTGATTGGTGGTTTAGTCCCTGGGAGCTCTGGGGAGGGAGGAGTCTGGTTGGTTGATATTGTTGTTCTTCCTATGGGGTTGCAAACCACTTCAGCTCCTTCAGTCCTTTCTCTAACTCCTCCATTGGAGTCTCTGAGCTCAGTCTGATGGTTAGCATCTTCATCCGTATCAGTAAGGCTCTGTCTGGCAGAGCCTCTCAGGAGACACCCATATCAGGCTCCTGTCAGCAAGCACGTATTGGCCTCAGCAATAGTGACTGGGTTTGGTGGCTGCATATGGCATGGATCCCCAGGTGGGGCAGTCTCTGGATGGCCTTTCCTTCAGTCTCTGCTCCACTCTTTCTCCCTGTATTTCCTTCAGACAAGAGCAATTCTGGGTTAATTTCGAGAAGGGTGGGTGGCTCCATCCCACAACAGCGGGCCTTGCCTAACTTCTGGATATGGTCTGTACAAATTCTCCCTCCCCTTTGTTGGGCATTTTAGCTAATCCTATCCCTGTTGGGTCCTGGGAGCCTCTTGCTCTCCTGTCACCTGGGACTTGCTAGTAACTACTTCTAGTTCCCCATCCCCCATTGCAACACACCTCTGTTCAAATCCTGACCCTCTGAATATCATCCCTCTTCTCATACATGATACTGCCCTTTTTACCTTTCCCCTCCTCTCTTCCTCCCAAGTCCCTCCTACCCTCTACCTCCTGTGAGTATTTTGTTCCCCGTTTTAAGAAGAACTGAAGCATCCACATTTTGGTTTTTCCTTCAAACCAAAGCTTTTCAGTGACTGCCTTTACTTAAGTTCTCCTTATTACTTGAAATGTCAGTAATTCCTAGTTAAGGTTTCCATCCCAGATTTTTATCTGAGAACTACCAGTTTGACCCTCCAACCCTGCTTTGAACATCTCTGAGCATAGGAACTCTAGGTAGCACAGTGTTAGACTTAGATGCTATAGTAATAGCCTGGCCTCTCTCATATCTCAACTAACTGCACCTTTCATTTCCCTGCTTATTTTCAACCAAAGGCAGCTTTATCTGCAAATGAAATTTAGCATTATCTGGAGCTATTTTTAATGATCACAACTAGGGGCAGGGTGGCATTCCTGGCTATGGTTCATGGATCCTGGGAGATTACTGAAGAACTTGGGGTTAAAAGAAATTGCCTTTCACATACATAACAAAGACTTTTGTGTCCTCGGATGTAAATAGAACCAATTGTCTGGAAAGACTGATTCCTGAAATGGTTATGAAATGGTTAATGTAATGCTTAATTGATTAATTCTCAGAGAACAAAGGCACTACTCTCCAACCTTGACATCATCTTATTTCTTCTTCTCCCTCTTGCTTCCTGCTCCTAGTTGCTCACCTGTCCCATAAATTTTATATCCCATCAACCCCTGTCCACCATCACCACTGCTTTGACCTAAAAGCTTAAGGTTTCCTGGATCATATCACAGTTTCTCATGATTAATCTCTCTTTCAACATTATTTCACATTGACTGGGCTTCTTACCTTTGCTCAGAGATTACCCAAAAAATAAATATATTCATGTTTCTTTTCTGTGAAGATTGCCAGTAATGACTGCCACTGCTGGAAGACACTATTCATTCAAAGAATCCTGTCTTTCCCTGGCCCTTTGATACTTCTATCTTCAAATTTTTTATTATAAGTATTTATTGAGTGTGTGTGTGTGTGTGTGTGTGTGTGTGTGTGTGTGTGTGTGTGTGTGTAAAACTTGCAGGAAATCAGTGCTCTCCTACTACCATTGAGTTCTGGGGATCCAACTCAGGTTATCAGGCTTGGGGACAAGTGCCTTGACCCATTAAACCACTTCACCAATCCATTTATACCCCTTTTATCTTTTGTACCTGCAACCCTTCATTTTAACTCCGAGTTTCTCCACCTTCCCCGTATGCTAATTCTCAAAGACAGAGAGAATATTTAGGTATCCACCAGCCTTGGTGACTTTGCACACCATGTAAAGACCATCCTTTTACTCTTCCTTTTTATTTTCATTAAAAGCTTGTTGTAATGACCTGAGTTCAGTCCTTAGAACCCACATGATAGACTGATGGAGCCTGCACCTTCAAGTTATCAACTGACCTCTATGTACCATGACATGTATGGGCCTTCACATGTACAGATACATATACAAACACAGAGCGGGAGGAGAGGGAGAGACAGAGAGACAGAGAGAGACAGAGACAGAGAATATATAAAATTTTTAAAAATTAATTTTTTTATTTAATATATTTATCATATAAATATATTAAATAGTATAATATATTATGTAATATATTATATAATATATATTATAAATTTATTATACATATAATATAATATATTATATTATTATATTTTATATAATATACAAATCATATTTAACTTTGAAATTACCTCCTCTCACCCCAGCCAATCCTAATCTCTGTAAGGAAGAAAAAAAGGTTCAAGGTCATCAAGGTTCATGGTTGTAGTAGCAGAAGAATGAAATAATCAGAAAAATAATTTCATAAAAGAGCATTAGTAATTATAATGGGATAAACAGTCTCCCTAAAAAGTATATCCATGAAAACCTTCTGGATAATACTTTATTTTGAAACAAGGTCGTCATAGGTGTGATGAATTTAAGATGTGGCCATGCTTGGTAAGATGTTGCCTAACTCATGACTGGAATCCTCATAGAGGAAGGCCATTTAGAGCAGAGAGCACGGGGGGAGCACCCAACACATGTGCAGTTAGGGAGGAACTGGAGTAATGTATCTGCACATTGCAGACTAAAGCATTGCCAGCACGCACAGGAAGCCGAGGAGAAAGGCCAGGGTTGGATTCTCTAGAGCCCTCAGAAGTCAGCTCTGGCAGCATGTGACTTTGAACCTCTGGCCTGCAAAACTATGACATCATCTATCTCTGCGGTTCAAGATGCTGTGAGTGATGAATATTACAGTAACCCTTGGAAAGACTACCATAGACAACATTATCCATCTGAACATTAAGTTTATATTCTGTAGGTGGTGAACTAAGACAAAGATAAAACTATGCTCTTAGAACAACTCACTTAGTAAGCTGTCTTGATGCTTGCCTGCAATCTTGGTACTCCAGAGAAATCCCCATCTAACTGGTCTTCTTGGCATCCTCAGCTGGAGAGTGGCTCCTCGCCTCAGCTCCAGACACAAGTTCCTCTCAAATAGCAATATGACTTTGTTCTTTCCACTCTCTCAAAAGAGGGTGACATAGTCCTCTTTTCTAATATTAGTTGAGGATCCCAACGAGATTTGGCAAATTCAGGGCTTTTTTATCAAAGAGCATTAATCTTTTATCAAAGAGCACTAAGAAAGCACTAGATCAAGTGCATGGCCCTTCCTGTGCAGATCACTGCTGGTGTAGCCACAGCATTCTCCGTGACAGATGCGAACCAGACTCTTAGAAGGGCCCAGAGACATTCCTTCTGTCTTTACCCTAGAGAGAAAGATCCTGATTCTCTCTCCTTCCCGAATTCTTCTAATATCTGAATGTGATCTGATGGGTGGTAAAGAAAAGACAAATCTGCTAAGGGGAAATCCTGTATACATGATTCATAGCGCTGTGCTGTGCCTGCCTCTCATATCTGCCTTCTCTGCTAAATACAGCAATTGCTGAATTGGACTGATGAAGGCTTCATTTCCTGTGGCCAGTACTTTAAATCAGAGATGACTCATATAATAATATGGGACACTCTCATTTAAAAGTATGTGTTGGGAATGCTGATGCCTTTATCGTACATCCACTGAATTAACATGCAGAATGATTTCTGCGTGCCCATTCTATTGAAGGTTCAGCAAAGTGATTAAAATGACAGCTATTTTCCACATTCTGTCTTTTAAAATATCAATCATTTTTGAGCCAAAACAACTTCCATGTGTCTTATTTCTTTCCTACCCTAGGAAAGGACTAGCATTTCTGACATCTCCCAAATGACTTCATGTGCTCTTCCAGTTTTTGTTCCAACTTTATTAGTTAGTCCAATGTCCGGAAAGATTGGATCTCAAGACTGAATGAACTCTCCACATTCTCTTTTAAAAGATAAACATGCACTCTATAAACTTCATCGGCCTAAACAACAGAAACATCTGTTTAGATTCATGTGCAGCGTTTTGGCTCCCTCAGCAAGAGGGAGGCTTAGGAAGTGTGTCATCATCCACTGGGTTCCACAGCATCCAGCCATCAGTGCTCACAGTGATACACTGAGAGATTACCAAGCCTGGGAACAACTAAACTGGGTCACTAGCCATAAACAATCTTGTGGAAATGCTGTTCCACTGTTCTCATACCCCGGAGAACTGTCTTCAAATGCGCAAGAGAAATCTGAACATAAATAAATGGGGAATGCGAAAAGACCGTTGAGCTGGTTATATTTGATCAACCTTTCAAATGGACATAACTATAGATCCCTGGAACAGAGCCCTACAAGAGCCTTTCGTGGCCTGATTATGTACCAATGGGGAACAATCACTTCTAAAAAGTTAAATAAATGATTATCCTTTGCTGGTTACAAATATGATCAGAATTATTATTCCAGAAGTTTTTTCTTGTCTGCATATTCAGTGACTCAGTAGCAGGGGCAGTACCTGTGAGTACTGAAGAGCAGGTTCTATGGGAGAAAACGGGCGAGCTTTGAGCTCATGTTAGCATGCTCTGCAGTAGCCTTCACTGTCTTTATTAGATAAGGGCAAGAACTAAAGATGAAAAAGTTAACAGACTGAAAATCTATACACCTAGTTCTCTTAATTTATGTCCCTTTAATTTTTCTGACCCAGCCATTATTTTCATGTACCAAATAAACCCTTATCAAATTACCAATAGGCCAGACATCTACATTTGTTCTGTTAAGTATGAATTATTTGAACCAAAATAAGTTACTAGGTAAAGTTTTCTATCCTAGGGAGTCAATAGACAGGTTCCAGAGAAGAAAAACTGAGACTCCTCCTGGAAAAGTACCACCAGTGTCTAGAGAAGACCATTGAAGAGAATCCATCTACTTTACGTTTTTAAAACAAGGTTCAATTCTATACTTGTGTATCTCTATTAGAAATTTTTAAAACACACAAGTAAAAAAGTATGTACCCAACTTTACGGAAACATTTATGAAGGTATTTTATGACTCCATTTGAGTTCCTATAAGTTTTTTTTTGAGAAATATATGTTCACATTACACCATGCATCCCACCCAAGCACTCCATTGTTCTAAGTAGGACATTTGAACATTATTTATTTATACTTAAGATTGTTGAGAGGATATGCAATGTGTGTATCTATTACATTTTGTAAGTCTACAAGAAAAAAATCTCTGGCTTTTATTTCACATTAAAATTTTGGCAAAAACAAGCAAAGACTCAAATTCACCACTTCACTACGCAAACCATGACTGTGTCATTGAGATGCAAATTAAAATACAGCCGACTGAACATAATTTAAAAACTGAATCATCAGATCGTTTTACCTCAAGAAAAAGAGCAAATCATTTTTGTGCTTTTTTTTCAGAAATATTAGTCATATTAAATGACAAAAAAGCTAAGCCTTGAAAAACTTAAAATCAAGGACTTCCCAATTTAATAAGAACAAAAGACATGAAATTAAAAATTTGTGAGCCAAAGGTTTCACGGTTTGCACTTACAGAAATAGTGTCAAAATTAAAAGTTAATATGTTTTCATGTTTTATTGAAAATATAAAATATATAGAAATTTCTAAATCTTTCAGTATTCACTGATACTTAATGAGTATGAATAAGCATATAATCTCTTAGAGTAAGAAATAATCACCACAGTAACATTGATGATGACATTTTGATTTAATGAATTATTTTTTAAAATAATCTAAGAAAATTTTATGAAAGGGAAGAGAGAAAAACATCAATTGTGGGGCTGGACAATTGGTTCAGTAGTTAGGAGCACTTTTTGTTCTTCCTATAATTAATGTATACACAAAGGAAAGACCATATATCAAAATCCAAAGTGGATGGCTCCTAAGAAATGATACCCAAGGTTGTTTGGCATTTACAGGCAAACACACACACACACACACACCCACCCCACAGACTAACAGTAATTTTGTTACTGCAAACAAAGTAAAAAGCTCTGTACCCCAATGACCCACAATGTAAACAGTTATGAACGATTAAGAAGGATATGCAGAGATTAGCAGAAAGACAGTCTTACCTGATTCTCTCTAAACAGTGTGATAAACAGCAAGACATCTGTTTCCTGCTGTTACCAAGGTACATGAGCAGAACAGAACATCTGAAGGAAATCAAAACTACCTACTTCAACAGTGGGGCGCACAATATACCTCTCAGCACATTGTACAAATCTCCTTAGATTGACCTCAACGAAATAACAAAATCCACATACACACAGAAATTCACACACTTGCTGTGGAAGTTTCCAGTTACAATTTCACTTACATTCAATATACTTTTTCAAGTCTCATTGTAGGTTACATTAGTAGGATACTTTCTAAAAATTTATATTTCAGAACGTTGCCTTAGTCAGGGTTTTTATTCCTGCACAAACATCATGACCAAGAAGCAAGTTGGGGAGGAAAGGGTTTATTCAGCTTACACTTCCACATTGCTGTTCATCACCTAAGGAAGTCAGGACTGGAACTCAAGTGGAACAGGAAGCAGGAGCCAATGCAGAGGCCATTGAGGGATGTTAATGTACTGACTTGCTTCCCCTGGTTTGCTCAGCTTGCTTTCTTATAGAACCCAAGACTATCAGCCCAGAGATGGCACCACCCACAGGGGGCCCTCCCCACTTGATCACTAATTGAGAAAATGCCTTACAGCTGGGTCTCATGGAGGTATTTCCTCAATGGAGGCTCCTTTCTCTGTGATAACTCCAGCTTTTGTCAAGTTAACACACAAAACCAGCCAGTAGAAATGTCATTCATGAAAAACTAATAATAGCTAAATATGTATAATTCTTGACTCATGTTTTCCACTCAAAATTGGAACCCCAAGATTCTCATATATCAGCGTTTTATTTTCTATTTAAAAATTGATTTTCTTTATAAAATTATCACATTTTTTGAGAATTTTATAGATGAGTACTTACATCATTTTTTGTCCTTTTTTCTCCAACTTTCCCCACGCCCTCTCCTTAAATTTGATGAATTCTTCTTTTTAATATATATATATATATATATATATATACATACACACATATACATATATATGGCTTAGGACCGACTGCTTGCTGTTAAATAACCATTTAGGGGCTCAAACTTGGGGCATAGTGACTTACCCTCTCATTTTCATTACTTGCTTGTAGCTCTTTATCTAGAGGTGGACCCTTGTAAGACCCTACATCAGTGGCCTGTCAGCTGGTTTTGTCATCTCTCAGATCTCCTTTAGGCAGTGGTACTATTGGGATTTCCTGGATGCAGCAGCTTCTGTGTCCTAGGTAGAGGATGGAATTTCTCAGGAGACAACTTGCAATAAAAAGCAGGCTGATTCTAAGCATGAATAACACCTAGCATACTCTTCTCGTGTTTTTAAAAAGAACCAAGAGAGGATACCTCATACTAGGCTACTTTTAATAACTTCAATTCGTCAAAGACAACCATTGCAAAGGGAACTATAAGCCAAGAAGAAGTATACATTTCTAGCACACTCATTTTCACACATGCATAAGTGGAAGCGTATAGCTAAAGGTCGTTTTTTTTTTTCTTTTCCCATCTTTATTAAATTGGGTATTTCTTATTTACATTTCAAATATTATTCCCTTTCCCAGTTCCCAGGCCAACATCCCCCTAACTCCTCCCCCTCCCCTTCTATATGGGTGTTCCCCTCCCCATCCTCCCCCCATTACCGCCCTCCCCACAACAATCACGTTCACTGGGAGTTTAGTCTTAGCAGGACCAAGGGCTTCCTCTTCCACTGGTGCTCTTACTAGACTATTCATTGCTACCTACGAGGTTGGAGCCCAGGGTCAGTCCATGTATAAGTAGTGGCTTAGTCCACTGGAAGAGCTAAAGGTCTTTAATTTGGAGTTCACCAGCCTCTGTCCAGAGTTCATGAGCTGGGAACAACTGCAGAAATCCCAGCTTATTTTATCCCATGTGAAACTTGTTTTTCCTCATACAATTCCCTGGGTCAACATCATAAAGAACATCCTCACCTTGGCAACTGTCCCACTCTGGAAGTTAGAGGTCCCATGATAATTTTATTGGTTGTGTTTTGTTTTATTTTTGCAAATAAAAGAAAAGAACTATTCAATCTAACTGAAGCAAGAACCAGCTTTATACAACCGCAGGGAAAGAGGATCTTTTGTATGGCCTACACTTGCTGAATGCTTTCACTGAAAAGGGTTTTCCTCTATGAATATTGGAAGTGCGTGTGGATATGTCTCATATTCTATGTGTTTTCTATCACCAATAGAACAGAGTCCCTTCTGTTTGTTTCTGTAACCCTTACTATGGTAAGTAAGGATCCGTGTAGAAATGCATCTACACAAGTTGACTATAGCTAAGTATTGAGTTTGTGATGCGTTACCTGAGTTAGGCACAAAAACATGCTGGGATTAATTCAGAGACAGAATAAGAGCCATCCTCTACAAGGAGAGTGCTCCCTGATAGACCCAGAAAAAGAAACAAAGAAGTACCATTTGGATTAAATTGTGCATCCCACACAAAATAACATATTCAAATCTTATTTCTCAGTGCCTTAGTCTGTGACCTTGTTGGGAAACAGGGATACGGGTAAAATTAAGGAAATAGGGCATGATGGATCAGTGTTACTGTCTAATCCAATATGGCAGAAACTGGAGTAGGGAAGCCCTAAGCCAATGTGTTCTGTGCTGACAAACCATTAGACTCTAGGGAGTGGCATCCACTGCAGGCCTGATAGAGGCCAATACTGTTTCAAAGGTCTAACCTCTACAACAGAGGTCTAACCTCTAAAACCATGAGGGGCATTGAAATGTTCTTGTTTTAGGCTGTCCAGTTAGGTATGGCATTCTTTGATGAGAAATATAGGTAATGAATATGGAAGTCTGCAACTTCTTGATCTGTTGATATCTGGGAAACATCTGAAAGAGGGAATCCCAGAAACACCAGGGATCCCATCTCATTTACACACTGCGCAGCATTTGTGAACAATATGTTTGAGTATGTCTAAAGCTGAGTACATGGGCAGAAGCTACTTGGTGACTTTCAGGGATACTCCAAGGAACTGGGGAATTACCATCAACCAAAGAGCACACATGGAGGGACCCAAGACTCCAGCACCATATGTAGCAGAGGATGGTATTGTTAGGCATCAATGGGAGGAGAGGGCCTTGGTTCTGGGAAGGCTCAATGCCCCAGTGTAGGGAAAGACCAGGGTGGGGAGGCAGGACTGGTAGGTTTGGGGGGGAGCACCCTCATAGATTCTGAGGAAGAGAGGATGGGATAGGGGTTTTCCAAAGGAGAAACCAGAAAAGAAGATAACACTTGAAATGTAAATAAATAAAATATCCAATAAGAAACAAGAAATATTTAACTGAAGCATTATCCTGAAGATCTGGGACATCCTTAATTATTTTCCATTTCAAAGACTGATCTCAATTACAGTGTTTCCTGCCAGTGCTTATTTTTTTTAATACAGAAAAGAAATTGTTGAAATACTTATAAAGCATTTTATGTACATGACTAACTTCCATACACATTTCCCTTTAGGTGTAGCAAGCAAATGTACAAAGTTCTTCTAACAAATAATATTCGTATTAAAATTTTTCTCTAGTTTTAATGACAATCACTGGTTATTTGTTCTACTCATCCTCTAGAAAAAAAAGTGTTTTGGAAGACAAATGTTTTTTGATGAGTTGTATGTTATGCCTACCTTGTTATCAAATTATCTAAGAACAAAATAACCCTAATGGCAATTCCTTTCTGTTATGGGGTTGGTTAATGTCAAGTTCTTAAATGGCAGTATTATCTGCAAGAGTCCCAGATCAGCCAACTGGGACCAAGATATCCAAGCTGGATTAGGAGAAGAAACTGTTTTGTATTCCTATTTATTTCACTTGCAGGCATTATTCTGCATGAGATTAATGTGACTGAGGAATATCCCATCCATCTGCTTCTCTGTGGTTAAGTAAAGTCCCCCTGAAAAGTCCTGGTTTTGAAAAGGCAATGGTATGGAGACAGCACAGACCTTGAGGATTTCCAGCCATCCCTGCAGAGAGGACTGGGTGAAGCACAGCATAGCGACTGCTGAGGCCACGGAACGATTCTGCCCTGCATTATGATGATGGATCTGCATCCGTATCAGGAACCAGAGTGCTGGTAAATACAATAACCGCTAATATAGAGCCCCGACATTAATACGATTGTGCATATTAATAGTGGTCCTGAAATTCCAACAGATTTGCCTCACCTTTGCAGATTTTTGACAAAAAAGAAAACTTTGGGCCAGGTAGAAAGAATATGGAAAAAAATTCAGTATTTTTAGTTATGTTGTTTTCAGTATGCCTAAGTTGGCTGCAACAAGGTTTCTTAACTTCAAACAAAACAAACTTGGTGTTTTTCACAAGACTTAACTTTCTGTTCCTAAATGGCATATGCCTGTTGATTAGGGCCAGTAACTCTGATGCTCTGCTCCATCTACAAAACCTTCTGGGGGTTGGGGATTTAGCTCAGTGGTAGAGCGCTTGCCTAGGAAGCGCAAGGCCCTGGGTTCGGTCCCCAGCTCCGGGGGGAAAAAAAAAAAAAGAACCAAAAAAAAAAAAAAAAAAAAAAAAAACCTTCTGAACCACCGAGAACTCTACCACAGCCCTCTGTTTGCTATCTGCATGAATACTGCAAGTACTTAACATTCAAATTATCTGAATTCAGTAGCCTTAAAAAGGAAGGTTGTGCTCCTAATTAAAGCATTAAAAACACGTGTTTCTCAAGAATAAATCTCTTCCATTACTTTGGGCTCACTGGTATATTTAAGTAATATGGGATATCTTACATTTAATATTTTATTCTTTGTTAAATTGTCTGTCTAAAGAATATGCCTGCAAAATAAAAAGGACTAAATGACATTGTTACTTGCCTCAAAACCAGTTATGCGGGAAGCTAAAAGTTCTTGTAACATTCCTTACTTTCACCTCTTACGGAAGCTAAAGAAACTCTGAAGAACGGAAAGAGTTCCATGCTCTGTGTGTGTGTGTGTGGTGTGTGTGTGTGTGTGTGTGTGTGTGTGTGTGTGTGTATCTCTGTGTATCTCTGTGTATCTCTGTGTGTCTGTGTGTGTATGTATCTCTGTGTATCTGTTTCTGTGTGTGTATGTGTAGGTATCCCTGTGTATCTGTTTATCTCTGTGTGTGTCTGTGTGTGTGTATCTCTGTGTATCTGTGTGTCTGTGTGTATATTTCTGTGTGTGTGTGTGTGTATAGGTGTGTGGGTCTGTGTATACATGTGTGTGTACATTTCTCTGTGTGTCTATGTATGTCTGAAAGTCTGTGTCTGTGTGTCAGTGCCTGCACATTCTTCAAATTACATACTTGTCTACCATGCTGCTGTATACAAAACCTACTTTCCTTTTGGGAAGGGGCGGTGGAACAAAATGTATCTAGACAAAGTCCCAAGTCTAATTTTATCAGAGTTTTAATTTTTTCATATTCCCCTGAATATAATCCTGTTCCATCATGGGTTTATGAGATTTGATGTTTTACCTCAATAATAGGTGCATGCAGATTATACATTTATTTTATTTTCATTGTAAATATATGAGTATCAAATTAAATCTGTTAATATTGCTGTGTAGGGATTTATTAACTTTTATTAAATGCATTTTTTTCATTTCTGTATGTTGATAACTAAAAGTTAAAATAGGATTTCCTTTATTTCAAATTTCTGAAAACTAGGAAGTCCAGCTTCTCTTATTATTATCTCCTACCAAAACTACCCCAAGTTCTATTTACATTATTTACATGTTTTGTATTTCATCTCAGACTTAAAGAACACATAATATTTGGGAGCCATTGGTGCTTTGGCCAAATATAAACATAAAAGTTTAAAGAAGTTATTCTCAAGGATTCAAACTACAAGCATGTCTGATAGAATATTAACAATGAGTTCGGAAGAGCGTGGGAGGGAAAGGGAGACAGACAGAGAGACAGAGACAGACATAGAGACAGAGAAGGAAAAAGAAAAGGAGGGAGGGGGAAGGAATGAAGAAGAGGGAGAGAAACAAGAAAGAAGCAAACTATAGCCCAGAGCGCATGCGCTCATTACTCAGAGTGATGGCTGCACAGTCTGACCTCTAAGAGGAGCTGTCAGACCCGGGCAGAGCAGTATCGGCAGCAGAGAGTGGAGTAAGATTTAGGCCTAAGTCAAGTCTGTCCTATTTGCTCACTCTTCTAGCATTCTCAGACTTATCCCACCCAAGATACAGCCAAAGTACAGGCATATCCGAATGGCATACCTATTTTTTTTTATTTCCTTTCTTTTTTTTTTTTATTAACTTGAGTATTTCTTATATACATTTCGAGTGTTATTCCCTTTCCCGGTTTCCGGGCAAACATCCCCCTCCCCCTCCCCTTCCTTATGGGTGTTCCCCTCCCCACCCTCCCCCCATTGCCGCCCTCCCCCCATAGACTAGTTCACTGGGGGTTCAGTCTTAGCAGGACCCAGGGTTTCCCCTTCCACTGGTGCTCTTACTAGGATATTCATTGCTACCTATGAGGTCAGAGTCCAGGGGCAGTCCATGTATAGTCTTTAGGTGGTGGCTTAGTCCCTGGAAGCTCTGGTTGCTTGGTATTGTTGTACATATGGGGTCTTGAGCCCCTTCAAGCTCTTCCAGTTCTTTCTCTGATTCCTTCAACGGGGGTCCTATTCTCAGTTCAGTGGTTTGCTGATACCTATTTTTTTTTAAAACCCAATCTTCTTTAAGTCCAGAGCTTCTTAGCTTTCTTTCAGTTGAGATAAATCTTTTTTTTTTCTTTTTTCTTTTTTTTCGGAGCTGGGGACCGAACCCAGGGCCTTGTGCTTGCTAGGCAAGTGCTCTATCGCTGAGCTAAATTCCCAACCCCTAGATAAATCTTTTCAATTTTGCCATACTATAGGGTCTCTCTTCATTGACGAAAATACCCCAGACCCATTTTTACTGTTGAAAGACACATTTATTCTTCCCATATTATGTTAAGCCTGACATGGACATTCTCAGGGAAGAGAAGAAATTCTAGTTTTCAGGGCCAACTTTCTCAGTTCTCTGCTAACCTTTCTAGATGTGAGCCTGCATTATCAAAGGAATGTCTACATAGGACATCTGAAAAGACCTGGAGGTCACAGTGGGTTAAACATTTGACCATGGATAGAAACCTCAAGGCTCAGCTCCAATTATAATTCTTATTCCTGGTAGAGGCAGAAACCCTAAACACCAAAAGACAGGGATGAGAGATGAAGACATTAAAAGCCTAAGCAAAACTTACGGTTACACATGTAATTTGGAAAACAGCAGTTTTCAACCAACAAATTGCATGTTAATTTTTCTTTGTAATTACTGTAAGAACCATCCCTTTGCTCTTCTATAAAGATAAAAATGTGACAACAGATCCACTGTTGGGGAGGAAAGTCAAGGAGAAGTTAAGTAATATTAAGATTATGTTTAGCAAGTTTCTGAAACTAAATTACCTTACAAGTAAGGCAGTTAAATTAAGTAGAGACCAGAGGAAAAGGAAGAGAATTGCTAGAAAAAGTATCAAGCAACAATAAATAGACTTGTTGGTCTCTGCTTGAAACCATTGAGTTGTACCTAATACTTTTCAGAATACATCCAAAAAGTTTACTAAAACTGTTACAGTCTTTGCTCTCTGTTAACATATGACCCACTTATTTCAGAACTCTCATGTAGCATATATGTATATATAAACCAACCTATACCTACCTACATAAATCCTTCCCCTGATGAAATTCCACCAGTACATGAATTAGCTCAAGCACCACATCTTCTCATAACCTTTGTAATCCTCCTGACTGACTCTAGACTATGCTAATATCTAGCTTCCCCAGTAAGATTCACTTGGTCAATATACCAGCTATAGAAATGAGTAATGGTAAAACCTGGAAAAGGAAATTTATTTCTCTAATACCTTGAGAAAAGGAAGAGGGAGTTGTCCAGTGGCTCCAATTTCATCTTTGTGGTACGAATGTGAACTTAGGTTTAAATAGAAGAATTGGGGCAAAGAGAGCAACATTAAAGCTAAGCTGTGGTCCTGCTCATCATTCCATCGGGTCTGGCTCTCCAAGGTACTTCTAAAAATTGTTATTGCATCCATCATTATTGTTGCTCAAGGGAATTGATGTAATTTCCACACAAATTACTTCTTTCTGTCATAGATATATATTCTCATCTTAGAAATGGTCTGTATTCAAGATTTGTCAACCTTAGAATTCAACAAGACTTCAGATTTAATATAATGGCCCATCTGTTTGCCTCTAGCCTTGCAGGTGAATATGATAGGTTACTTAAGCTCACTCATTTATGGTTATCAAAAGAGTCTAGCAGAAGTTTGAGGCAAAGGAGACAGATAATGAAGGAAGCTGTATTGGGCTTTTTACACAACAGTTACCATGTAGACTCATGTCAGCAATTAATGTTTTTCAATGCCAGTCACAATCTGTGAGTCTCTACCCCATAGACATTGTTTGGGTCTGTTCAAGTGCCTCCTAACTGCTAATAGAATGTAAGTTTTTAAAAAGAACAAATAAACACAATTATAATTTGTTATAAGGCTAATCCTCAGCCAAGTGCTTAATGTCTCAAACATACTTAGTACTCTTTTAACCTAGAAGTTGAGGGAATGAAGAATGGGAGATACTTGAAAGAATCCCCCAGAGAAACCAGAGATGGTTGGAGAAGATCTCTTGAACTGCTGCCCTCCTGTTCCCAAGGGTAAGCATTGTGATAGGGGCTCTACGCCATCTATATTAAGAGCAATGGCATCTGCATTTATACTGCCTCAAGGAAGCACATGCACATACACAGTTGAACTGTCTTGTTGGGAGTTAACCTTAACTCTATTATGCCACCCCTGCAGCACCTGCAGTACACAAGACATGGTGGCTTTGATATATGCAAACTCTCCTCCTAGCACTCAGAGGACAGAAAGTGGAGGATGTTTTGTTGGTTTGTTTGTTTGTTTGGTTGGTTGGTTGGTTGGTTGGTTGGTAGACTTTTTTTTTCTTTTTATAAAGTTTTTGAATCACATTTCCTAATCATTCTCAGTATTTGCTCACTGTTTCTCCTGTGTTTATCCTATTTAAGTCTTTCTCTTTCTCTAAAGCCCACGTGATCCAAACATCTTATAGAAGGAAAACAATCCCAGTGCCCCACAGTATTTTGTCTTCAGGTTCTGTGCTTACTGGATAAAATTTAACGATCAAATTCACATACATATTAACACATATATTAAATCTGCCTTTGTAAAAAGGGCTCCTTAATTTTACCTTCTCCTGCTCACATGGACTGAATGGGAAGGTCTGACAATTCCTCGATTTTACAAAGCATACATAGACCTGAGCACAGGGAAGAGAATACTTTACTTGACTAAGAGGGTTCCTTGGAATGTGGCCTCTGAGGAATAAAAGGCAGTGCCCTGCTGTCCTGTGCTTTCCTCAGAGCAGCTGATGTTGAAGCCTCAGTTTTTAGATTCCCATGTCAGGATCCATCTGACAAAATAATCAGACACCAGCCCCGCTGTATTCATTAATTTTTTCCAGTACTAAATGTATGTGGGGATTATCACAGGCAAGGAAATAAAACAGTGACTCCGGGGAGCTTCTGTTCTAATAGAAGACTGATAATAAAAACAGACAGAAGAGCATGTCAGTATAAACCATAGTCCATGGTTAATAGGAAAAAAATGCAGTGTCTACTCCTCTTGCCAAGAGGTGCTTGCTGACAGGAACCTAGTATGGCTGTTCCTTGAGGGGTTCTGCAAGCAACTGACCAATGGAGATGTGGATACTTGGAGACAAAATCAGACTGAGCTCAGGGACCCCGGTGGAGGAACTTGTGCAAGGTCTGGAGGAACAGAGGGGGATTGCAACCCCATAGGAAGAACAATCTCGGCTGGCCAGACCACCCAGCAACTAGACCACCAAACAAGGAGTGTACAGGGAAGGATCCATGGCTTCAGATACATATGTAGTAGAGGATTATCTTGTCTCACATCCATGGGAGGGGAGGCCCTTGGTCCTGTGAAGGTTTGATGTCTCAGAGTAAGGGGATGTTGGAGGGGTGGTATGGGAGAGGGTGAATGGGGGAAGCACCCTCATAGAGGCAAAGGGGAATGGGGAGAGGGTCGATGTGGGATGGGAGGTTTGTGGAGGAGTAACTGGGAAGTGGGATATCAGTTGACATGTAAACGAATGGAATGATTAATAATAAAATGAAAAAAAAGAAAAGAAAAGAAATAATGGTAAAAACTTCTAATGTGGCCACTAAATCCCTCTCTAGGCCAATAAGTGCTTGCTCTGGACTGTCAGAGTTTTAACTCATTATTACATAAAAACAAGTTGTAATTAATAATAATAATAATAATAACAATAACAAATTATTATTATTTATTCAGTGCATGTGGTACTGAATTCCCCAAAGACATTTTCATAGATGTATATATAATTTGAACATGTTCATATCTCATCTGTCTTCTCCACTCACCATTTTCTGTCATTTTTCCATGAAAATTTTATCTCTATTTTCATATTACACATATATACATTTTTATAAAGCTATGAGAAATCCAGGAGCCAGAAATGAAAGCAAACATGTGATATCATTTTAAAATCACGAAGTCATCACAATTTTTGTCCATGTGAGAGCGTCAAGAACTCTTGTGTCTTTTAGCTGAGAGGACTGAGTTAGCCAGAGTCAGGCTGCGCTCAAGACAGGCTGCAGATCGTCAGTTTGGGATTCTAGGTCTACTTCTCTGTTTCCCAGAAATGAGAACCTGGATCCAGGAACCTGAGTCAGCCAACAGGATCCGCGGGCAACCAATTGCTGGACACCTTGTCATCTGGCCTCAAGAAAAGGTAGCTGGAAATGAATGTGCCAGCCCCTGGGAGATCTCAAGAGCCTAATCAAGGTAAAAGGGCACATTACTCTCCCTGGAATTCCCCTGACAAAAAAAGAAAAAAAAACAAAAAAAAAAAAAAACAAGCTGGTCCTGAGAGTCCACGGGAGGTCTCTATTCTCAAATGGGGAGACCCCTACATGCAGGAAGTTCAGATGAATAAACATTTTTTTCATTCTAAAAAAAAAAGAATGCAGTTTCAAGAAAATCCATCCAGTGAGCGACTGCTGACTCCCAGTTTCTAAGGTTACTCTGAAAGCCTGACGTAGAATGGACTGGAGAAAAGTGATGTATTTTGAAAAAAAAAATTGTTTAACATTGTAGCTTCTGGAGCTGAAAGTTGTTTATTCCTGTCTGTCTTAGTTGGGTCTTCTGATAAGACCCATCAGATATGAGTCATTCGGTAACAGGCCAGGAATCGACCCCACCCCACCTATATCTTATAAACATGCATTCCAAGACACCACCTTCCAGATACCGCGACTGCCAGTTGCAGTGTCCGTATCACAAATTTCTTGAGAATGAGAAAAATCCCTTTCCCACACTACAGATGCACAGCTACAGACACAGGCTGATACTGTAAAATGTATTTATGCATTCTTTCTTAGTGTTGTTCTTGGAATAGCTCTGTCTGGTCATAGAAGTTCCCTGCCAGCAAAAACAAGTTCTTTGTTGTTCTGCATAGTCATAAATATGCTTAGTAGTATGTTAAAGTATGCACCATGCAATATATATATGCATGTATATATATATATATGTGTGTGTGTGTGTGTGTGTGTGTGTGTGTAACATGCATGTATGATGCATGCATACACAGAAAAGCAAAGACTCAAATATGGAAGAGAATCTGGAATTATGAGGCAGATCAACTTGACCATTTGAACAGAGATGAAAAGCAGTCCTGCTAAGAAAGAAAGATCACTTCAAGCACTTCAGACCTCTAATCCTAATCCCAGGAGACTGAGAGTTCATCTTTTGGCAGCACAAATGAGCTGGAAAAAAAAAGCCCAAAACTCTGAAGAGCTGACCCACATGTCTCATTAATTAATTACAGTTGTGTCAGTTCTTGCTCGTCTTGCCACCTCCTATTTAAATTTCCAGCAGGCTCTTGCAATAAAGGAAAGTGCTGAACAATTTTTTTAACCTAAAACTGAAGGGTTTTGTGCCATTCTTCTTACTTTATAGATAAGAATTAAGCCTGAGAGATCAAGTGTCCTCTAAGTCCCACAGGTAGTTAAGAAATAGAGCAGAGACCTGACTGGTTGTTTACCTGGCCTCAAAGCCAGGGATCTTCCAGCTGTAATTTCCTGTCTCTCTAAAAGAGATTTAAAACAAGGTACAAAGACTCCAGGAAAATTGGCTGATGTTATCTCACTATAAATTTCTAAATACAAAGAGATCATCAAAGGAATAATGGCTGTGTGAAGCCAAGAAAATAATTCCTCTGTTGTGATATGCTTTCGTAGAGTCACAAGCACTCACACTGTGGTAGCCTGTGTTTCTTTAATACCTTTGAGTCGAATGGAGCATCAGGCATCTTTATTGTCCCCAAACAAGCCTTGTCCCAGAAATGATGTATGCAAAGAAGGGAGTGGGAATGGGAACTCAGGGCTATCAAAGATAAAGTGTTCACACAGAGCAAAGAACAAAAGAAAACTCAAACAACAGGGAGAGGACACCTGTCAGATTAACACCAGAGTACTTTGCTTTTCATATTATGGAAAGGGATATGGGAAAATACTCCAAATAATCCCCCGATCAATCATTCTTAGCTCTCATGTTGACACAGAAGGCAAGAGTGCAGAAATAGAATCCAGAAATGCAGACTGGGAAGGATCCAAAAACAGGATTCCTGGTATAAAGAAAGGTGTTGGAAGTCACTCGAGGATGCTATGGGGAAACCAAAAAAATGAGTTTTATTTCACAACAGCATGGCAGTGGGGAGAACATTCTTCTTTCCTTGCTGGTCTTTCTCTTCCACACATATACACTTGAGGAAGTATCAGGACACAGTGTGTCCACATTCTCAAAAGCTGCCTATCCTATCCAGTGCTGTTATCGGAAACAGAAATTACGTAAAACTTTACTAATAATAGCCAGTGTTAAGTGAACACTTCCAGTGAGAAATCCTAAGGGCCAGCTCACGATTCCTCCTGTTCTCTTCCCCTCTTTGGTAACCATGGGAGGATGCTAGAACATCTGATATCCAGGGCGATCCCTCCAGAGACCATATCGTTTTTACTTCATGTACGCGTTCATCTGTTTGACAACTCGCTAATGTATAGGACTGTTTGCTATCACAGTGTATATTCCAGCTCAGGGTCTCTCAAAGTGAGATACTGATGTTTCAACAGTACATGAAAGTTCTTTGAAATGCAGTATCTGGGTTCTCACTGTCTGCATAGCAATATCGAAGGATATTAACTTATATTTACCAGTATAACATTTTTACAAGGAAAAGCAAAATATTATTCCCACTTACATGTGAGGAAACTTCAGTCCAAAAAGATACTCTAAATAAAAAAGAAATCCCATAGATAAAACACAGGTATAGTCATCTGGAGACATTCTATCATGACTTTGTAGAAGTATCATCCTGACTGTGCTCTTGTCATGTAGGCTAACTAGGAAAACCGAGCTAGAAACCACTAATGATTTTTATCATAGAACACGTCCAGTCTCTTAGCATGTTATTACTGCTTTAAAACATTTACATTTGCTTCATACCAAAAGAAACAAAATCTAGAAGATCATGTTATCTACAATACAATGACCAAGGCAGAACTCCAGCTATACACTTTAATAAATAAATAGTTATGGCTTATAACATGAGCAAGTTTACAAGGTGGTAAGAAAAAAGGACAGTTGAAAGTATAGCCCTTGACGAGGTGTTTACAACACAAGTTTATAACCCAGGGAGGAAAACAAAATTAGGAGTCAGAAGATGGAGAGAGATTATTAAATACCATCCTCTAAGCAGGATGGGATTCACAGCATCTATGCATACTGGCACTGGTCACATCTTTCTAGCAGTCAGCTATGAAAGGGGAAGCAAAGCCCAGGACCATGTTACTCACTGTTAATCTCTTGACAACAACTAGATTCTGGGAAAACAGGGAAGCATGATATCTTGTTACGTACTCCAGATCCTCCAGCCACTCTGCACACTCAGAGTCACATAGATAGTCTTGGTTAAACTCTGGGGGACAGACAGGAAACAAAACCAAAACCAGTAAAATAAAAATAAAGTGAAGATATTTATGAGGAAGAGAGGTAGGAGTAAAGAAGATTGGAGAGGCTTGGGGTTGGGGAGCATCCATAGCATGACATAGTAGATATGAGTGTGAGTGTGAAATTATATTTACTGTCATAAAGGAGACATAGAAATTTCATCAAGTTCATGTTTGTAAATAAACCTCCAAAGGGAGTATACAGAATTTACTTCTTTTTTTTTTTTTATTAACTTGAGTATTTCTTATTTACATTTCAAGTGTTATTCCCTTTCCCGGTTTCCGGGCAAACAACCCCCTAATCCCTCCCCCTCACCTCCTTTATGGGTGTTCCCCTCCCCATCCTCCCCCCACTGCCGCCCTCCCCCCAACAATCACGTTCACTGGGGGTTCAGTCTTGGCAGGACCAAGGGCTTCCCCTTCCACTGGTGATCTTACTAGGATATCATTGCTATCTATGAGGTCAGAGTTCAGGGTCAGTCCATGTATAGTCTTTAGGTAGTGGCTTATTCTCTGAAAGCTCTGGTTGCTTGGTATTGTTGTACATATGGGGTCTCGAGCCCCTTCAAGCTCTTCCAGTTCTTTCTCTGATTCCTTCAACGGGGGTCCTATTCTCAGTTCAGTGGTTTGCTGCTGGCATTCGCCTCTGTATTTGCTGTATTCTGGTTGTGTCTCTCAGGAGCGATCTACATCCAGCTCCTGTCGGCCTGCACTTCTTTGCTTCATCCATCTTGTCTAATTGGATGGCTGTATATGTATGGGCCACATGTGGGGCAGGCTCTGAATGGGTGTTCCTTCTGTGTCTGTTTTAATCTTTGCCTCTCTATTCCCTGCCAAGGGTATTCTTGTTCCCCTTTTAAAGAAGGAGTGAAGCATTCACATTTTGATCATCCGTCTTGAGTTTCATTTGCTCTAGGCATCTAGGGTAATTCAAGCATTTGGGCTAATAGCCACTTATCAATGAGTGCATATCATGTGTGTTTTTCTGTGATTGGGTTACCCCACTCAGGATGATATTTTCCAGTTCCAACCATTTGCCTACAAGTTTCATAAAGGCATTGTTTTTGATAGCTGAGTAATATTCCATTGTGTAGATGTACCACATTTTCTGTATCCATTCCTCTGTTGAAGGGCATCTGGGTTCTTTCCAGCTTCTGGCTATTATAAATAAGGCTGCGACGAACATAGTGGAGCACGTGTCTTTTTTATATGTTGGGGCATCTTGTGGGTATATGCCCAAGAGAGGTATAGCTGGATCCTCAGGCAGTTCAATGTCCAATTTTCTGAGGAACCTCTAGACTGATTTCCAGAATGGTTGTACCAGTCTGCATAGAATTTACTTTTTTAAGTTAACTGTCGATCTGGTCATTTTACTTGCCTTTCCTTGGAAATATGGCTCCAGGATCATTTCTGGCCAGAAGAAACCTCTAACCCTGATATGAATTAGACCTAGCCTAACAAACAGGAACTGAAACAAAGGATGAGATTAGGGACATCAGGAGCTGCGCTCCACGGGACCTGACTGTGTTGGGCAGAAATTTAACTTTCACTCTGATGGACCTATAACAGGCCTTCCAATAAAACTAGCCTGTGGTGATAATCCCATGTGCTAAGTAAAGGCCATTTCTTCACAGTATACCCTTCAGTCTTCCCTTTTTTATTGTTATTTTTAAGTATGCATATGTGTCTTCCCTGTCTGGGTATGTGTTCATGAGAGCAGGTACCTGAGGAAGTCAAAGCCATTGGACAACCCTGGAGATGGAATTATATAGAAGGTTATGAGCTACCCAGTGTGGGTACTGAACTCAAGACCTCCCTCTGCAATACTACACTCCCTTAGCTGCTACAACATCTCTCCAGCCCCGGACCTTTACTTTTTAAATATAAGAAGGCACAAAACCATGTGGCTTGTGCTATCTAGTGCACTGTGACAGTACTGAATTCTGTGAAAACACTGAAGGCAGACTAGGTGTGATCAAAGGGAAAACAAGAAATTGTGCTAACAACAGACAATTTTAAGTTCCGGGATGACTGCTCCGATGAAATTTCTCAGAGCAGAGGTGAGAAATGAGAGTTTGTGTCTCAAGTAAGATACTAGACATCAGTACATCTAAGACCCAAACCTGAGGATGACAAGATGGCTCAACAAATAAAAGAGCTTGCCAGCAAATCTTACTACATACTGACTCCTGGGACCCATATGCTTAAAGGAGAGAATAATTTTTCCTTATCTGTGTTGTGGAATATGCCTCTCACCAAACACATTGACACACAATAAATAAATAAATAAATAAATAAATAAATAAATAAATAAATAAATAAATAAATAAAAAAAAATGTACCAAATCCCTGTCACCTGTATGAATCCTAGGGTTATGAATTCAAGTAAATGGTGGAAGATCAGTCATCTCGGGCTTCTCACTCATCAGGACTCGTCAGTCTGTTGCTTGTTCTCAGGCATACTTTGTCCTGTAGCTGTGCAGCCTGAATCTGTGACCTTGTTCTCAATATTTCTTTCTTTACTGTTGTGTGGCATGTTTGGATTTAAGATTATTATACTAACAAATGCAGAGAAGATGAAAAGGAAGAAAGAAAGAAAGGAAGGAAGGAAGAAAGACAGGAAGTAAGACAGACTGGAAGGAAGGAAGGAAGCAAGGAAGGAAGGAAGGAAGGAGGGGAAGAGGAAGGAGATAGTGAAGGGTGAGGAGTGGAGGGAAGGGAAGGGAAGTAAAGGAGAAGGAGAAGAGGCATGTATGCACTCGTCTTTCTGTGAAGATTATCATGCTTCTGTTTTATGTCATCACGTTTTCTCAACAGACCAAATGACATAACCGAAATCAATACATCCAAGACATGATTCACCTTCTTGAACTATTGAAAAAGAGTTGACTCAAAATCTCAAGAATCGCCTTTTCCCTTTTTTATTTCTGGAAACATAAAACTGGATATTTTAGTAATTGAGTAACTGTATCTTTGCTTAGTTTAATGGCAGATTTGAGCTAATGTTCAAAATTAGCAGATTGACTCATAGAGAACATTCTCTGGCCAAGCTTGTTAAGTTTCTACTATGCAGACACACAGAGTCTGCTTCATGGGAATTCTACTCACCTGCCAAAGCACAGAGCCATATTGTTAGGAGTTAAGAGTCACAATAAGGGGTGATTTGTCAATCAAAGCTGACCGATGGATTAAGCCACATCTAATTCTAGGGCACTGATTATAAAAAATGAATTCTTGAACTTGGCTCAGAACTATCAAGCAAGTTTAGAACTCCAATTGGTTAATCCTACTGGAATCCTCAGACTCTCAAGTCCAAAGTCACGGAAGTATGTTTTGGCCTTAATGTGCAGAAATTTTTCCATTGCCGCAGCCCTTTCATTTAAAGTAATTTCCTTGAGAAATGTTTTAGGTCTTAGAGACTTATTATGAAGTATCTAAAAGTAGTGTTTCTGTGAGATTATTGATAGGAACTCTATTTTTGCTAGAGAAAAAAATCATTTATAGTTTGAGCTATTAAACCCATAGCAATATGCTTCCATTTTAATATGTCCTCAATTTTCTAATGCTAATTATGTTTTTTTAGTGATATCATAGATAGCATATTACCACATTCCTCTTTGAACCTAACAAAGCACTAAAGTAGAAACACTTGTTAGCAGATACCAAACAGATTCTCTTTGAAACTAACACATTAAGTTTTAGGAGGAATTTTATTTTGCTCGTTACCGAGAATGTTGTGTTACAGTAAAAATAAAAATTAAAAACTGCGTGCACTGGCCTGTGTGGAAATTTATGGAGAGAATAAAAATGAAAATCATTGTATCTGAGCATTCGGGCTGTGTGCCCAGTGTCATCTCATAATATTTTATGATGTAAGTATTTCTTAGGACTCTGTATTCCCAACTTACAGGTCAGAAAGTCCAGGGAAACAAATAGGGGTTCCACTACCTGCCACGAATAGCAAAGCAAACTGTGAAACAAGGTAGTCAGAGTAAGTCGACCATGGGCTTTTAATCCAATCACCACCCTACCTTTAGATAAAGAGGAATGAACCGAGAAAGCAGAGAAAGACAGGCTGCCCCATGTTGGATGAACTAAGCAGTTATTTTCTCAGCAAAGGAGAATGGAATCGGGGACATAACATCAGAATATTTAAGAGATAGGACAGTACACAGTTTTAATAGAAATTTAGAACATAACACCCCATCTTTTCTACAATGCAATTAAACGGATTTAGAATAATCTGTGGTATGTGGGATGGGTTCTACCAGCTGGACTGCCTTGTCTGGCTCAGTGGAAGAGGAAGGGCTTCATCTCACAGAGACTTGAAGTGCCAGAGTAGGAGGAATACTCATGGGGGAATCCACCTGCTCAGAGAAGAAAGGAGGGAGGATGGGGGAAGGATTGTGGGAGGGGGTGACTGAGAGCAGGGCAGTGACTCAGGGGATGTAAAGTGAGTAAGTTTAATGAATGAATTAATTAATTTTTAAAAAGATAAATCTGTGATATCTTTCTTCACATAATTATTTTATTAGAGAGAATTTATCAGTCACAATTTTAATCAACACATCTCGAAAGCTAGCCAAATTAATGTCACTTATAGCAGAAGTGACTAAAACCTCTGGATATCCAAGTAGAGTCCTGGCATTGCCCAATGCTCCCCACTCCCCTGCTCCAGCTTCAGTCTTAGCTTGCTGAATGCTAAATACCATTATAGCCTAACACAGACACGTAATTGCTTTCTTTAAAAAAATAAAGTTATAACTCATATTGTGCCAGAGGTAATTTTTATTGTCCAACTTTTCCATGGATTTGTTTTATGTTCATTGTAATAAGTATCTAATATCTACAGCCCAGCTTCTCAGTATGAAGTGTAATTACTTGTGTGTTGGCTTCCTAGGACACCCAGTCAAAAGCACTGAAGAATTAAATCAAATTTCCAGTCTCCTGCTGACCAAGTTCGAAGGAACTTGTGCTTTTAAGAATTTTATCAGTAGAGCCAGGGGAACAGATCAGCATGGTGACACTCAGGTGTAAAAGAAATGAAGCCCTATCAGCAATCACTCTAGGTTTTTTATATAAAAATGCAAAAAATAAAAACAAACAAAATACACCTCAATAAGCAAATAACTTCCAATACACACTCATGTGATAACATTTTTGCTCCCATTTTTTAAGTTGCGAATCTTGATAACAAACTGCAGATTATTTAATGTGTTTGCATGTGGTTGTCTGTGTGTGTTGTGTATGTGAGTATGTATGTGTTTGGGTGTGTGTGTGTTGTGTGTGTATGTGAGTTTGTGCGTTTGTGTGTGTGCTGTGTGCATGTGAGTATGTGTTTGTGTGTCTGTTGTGTTGTGTGTTTATGGAGGTGTGTGTGTTGTGTGTGTGCATGCACACTGATAGGTGTTCTATCTGATCTATGCTGTTCTTTATTTTGCTCTATTTACATTTTATATTCAATATGAATCATAGATACATCTTAGAATGTGAAAGACAGACTATCCATTTTCTAATACTTGATAATGAATAAACAAAACAGAATACATTATTTTCTAGTTTCCATGACTCTGAAATAAAGGAACTAATTTAGTTATAGTCCCCATCCTGAGTAACTTCTAAAACTACAGTCAAGGTATGTCCAGCCTGTGATTGACTGTATTCTGCCAGGTCCATGTGGTAGTGGCTAGACGTTAGGAGTGATGCTACAGCTAGTTTTCTGTCAATGGTGAACCACTACCCTTGGGATTGCCTGTGGGTTTTGCTGTCTTGCCTTCTCATAGAGCATCTCAAGGGATGACATGTTGATCCTTTAAAAACACTGATGGAAATATCATAAGTGACTTGGGGTTGATCTAGTAAGGGCTTTTGGTTATGCCAAACCTATCAAGATTAATCCAGCTTGTGATTGACAAGAAATCAACTACAGAATATATGTGCAAATATTCTTTAGATTTATCACATGTGTAATCTAGTCAAGGAAGTAATGTTTTAGCACATTCCCTAGCCTAGAAGTAAGTAAGTTACCTATTCTGCCTTTGTCTACAGGATGTTTATACAGAGAGGCTGCTCATTGAAGATGTGTCTGTCTCAGGGAATGTCTATCAAAGGTTCTGAAAATCTCTTTAAAATAACTGGAAAACAAGTCATAATCAGTTGCTGAGGATCTTAAGTTTTAAAAATGGACATGTCCATGTGGATGGTTCTAAAGAATGTTTCTACATTTGTGAAGGGGCATGACATACATGAGTCATATAAAGGCACACTCTCTGAATTTTGAGATTAATTTAAAGATTCAGTCAAACTTTCAGTTTTACTAGCAGAAAGAAAATTCCCATGAAATTAGACCAGGCCGAGTTGAGCTGAGATTCAACCAATCATCAGAAGATACACAATGCCCCATTTGCCATAAATGAATGGTCGGATCCACTCTTATGCTATTGCGACATGGTTCTGAAATAATCAGTATAGTTATGAAAATAAGCTAAATTTGGAATCATGTAGAAACATGCTTGGAGGCATGCTTGCACAGTCCTAGCATTTCAAAAGGCAGAAGTAATTCAAATAATGAACACAACTTAGCAATACATGAAAAATACATTCATTTAATTTTAAAAACAAAATACATATTCAAATATAAGAGGAAACTAATTTCAGATACCAACAAAAGGCACCAACACCTGGTAATATACTTCAAATGCACATCTCACGGTTAGGAACTGTGTTCTTAAACTTTGGGACATAAATCAAAACTTCAGAAGTCTATCTTCATCGATATGACAAATATCCCATTCTCCGCCAACATAACTGTTGCTTCCACACAAGTTAGTGGAAAGCTGCTTCTAATTTATTAGAAAATGAAATAGTATCTCATATGAGACTTTGTTTTTTTCTAATGAGAATTACATGAATTAAACACTTCAGTTCCATATTCCACACCTTGAACAACTCTCAAAGATATATTTTAAGAAACTCTCTTTAAATGTTGGGTAATATTTTCTCTAGAAAAAAATACAGAGTTCACATAATTCACAGCCATTTGTTTGCTTTGTCTGTCCTCTAAGTTTTCTAAAACTTTGTAACACATCTCAAAACATTTGTCTGATTATTCAAGGCAGACCTTCATGCAACAGACACTCATTAAAAAGTTTATTATATCTGAGTCTAATGTTGAAACTTGCCAGACTTCTAAAAAGTAAACCAAGAACAAGTGTGATAAGGAGGATGATTCCAGGGATTCTTTTTTAATTATTATTCTTTTAATAGTTTTTATAGTCCAGTCTTTATTCCCCTCCCAGTCCTCCCTCTCATTGTTCCACATCCCATACCTCCTCTACCAATCTCAAAGAGGATGTCCGCACCCCCACCCTGACTCCACCAGACCTCCCCACTCCTTGGGGTCTCAAGTCTCTTGAGGGTTGGGTACATCTTCTCTTACTGAATCAAAACCCAGCAGTCCTCTGCTGTATATGTGTGGGGAGGGGGGCTCATATCAGCCGGTATATGCTGTCTGGATAGTGACTCAGTGTCTGAGCAACCTCAGGAGTCCAGGTTAATTGAGACTGCTGGTCTTCCTATAGAATTGCCCTCTTCCTCAGCTTATTCCAGCCTTTCCTTAATTTAACCACAGGGGTCACCAGCTTCTGTCCATTGGTTGGGTGTAAATATCTGCATCTGACTTTTTCAGTTGCTTCTTGGGCTTTATAGAAGGCAGTCATGCTAGACTTCTGCTTGTAAGCACACCATAGTGTCAGGCCTCCAGGTGCCCTTGAGTTGGATCCCAATTTGGATCTGTCACTGGACCACCTGTCCCTCAGTCTCTTCTCCATTTTTGACCCTGCCATTCTTTTAGACAGGAACAACTCTGAGTCAGAGTTTTGACTGTGGGATGGCAACCCCATCCTTCATTTGTTGTGATGTCCTGTCTTTCTACTGGAAATGGGCTCAACAAGTTCCCTCTCCCCACTGTAGGGCATTTTATCTAAGGTCCTTTGAGTCCTGAGAGTCTCTCACCTTCCAGGTCTCTGGTACATTCTAGAGGGTCCTTCTACCTCCAATTTCCTGATGTTGCCTGTTTCCAGTCTTTCTGCTGATCCTCGGGGCTTCAGTTTGGCCCCCCTCAAGGAACTGAGCCATGGCATTAGGATAAAAATTGTTGGGGAATGATAAGTTAAGTGAAGACATTGTCAGTTTAAGTTAAACAAAGACATGATATGTCAGATTTTGTATTGGTTGTGTTTTTTTCATTATTTATATAAATGTTTATCAATCACTTTATTTCTCATTATACTTAAAACATGAACTCTGAAATCCTGATTCTGTAATCCATAGTAAAATTCTATCTAATGCAAATTTGAAGACATATTTTGAAGCATTAGCTACTACTATTTGTGAGCAGTTTATGCCTAATTTTAATGGTGATATATTTAGCATTACTCTTTCTGTCTCTCTATATCCATATCTATAGAGATATAGATAGATTGCATATATATGTATATATGCATATGTATATATGTGTATGTATGTATATATGTATATATGTGTATGTATGTATATATATAATAGGTTAATGAATGGAATAGTACTGATTAAGAAACATCTAAGAGAACTTCTCATTGTTTTTAACAAGATTTAAATGAAATACACAAATTCAAGTGAACCTACTGGATTCCTAGGTTGTATGGTCTCACCTGTTTTCTAGGATGTAGCCTTTGCATGAGATCACTGTCCTGGACACTGTAGATAATTATAATACAATGGTAAGCATCTGCGTGCATAAACATTATCTGGGCATGGAAAAGTAGTATAAAATATTATATGAAAATACGTATATCTATAAATGCACTTACATGAATGAAGTTTGCAAGCCTCATGGTTGCTTTGACTGGAAGCAAGGAATAAATGGGAAAGGCTAGGACCTTACTGTCGACTGCAATAGACTTTATAAACACTGGGTATCTGGGCTGGACAAACTTCATTAAAACCTTTTCAATGGTCAATATGTTTGTTATAAAATTTTTACCCTATAAAAGATCTTTTTCCTTCACTCCTCCTCCTCTTCTCCTTCCTCCTCCTTTCCTACTTTTAGTTTTATAAACTTTTTTCATTTTTTAAGACTTGGGGGTTATTAAAAATGAAGGCAGCGATTCACATTAGCCTAGACCTACAAATGCTCAAGATTATTGGCACCACTGTTCCGAGCACATTTTTTATTCCAGTGTAAACCCTGGAGGCACAGCAAGATTCTGAGACTTCCTGTATTGACCCCTTCCATGGTGACATCCTTGAGCATCTCTTCTAAAGGACCGGCTTGGAGTAGGTTAGAATTATTTTGCAAGTCCAAGAGTGTTCCATAAATAATGATTTAATATGTACTATTACAATGAACCCAATTAATAGAGTGTTATTAATAGTATCAAATACATACTCTATATAGTTACATGTGCCATACTCCTATACGGATGCAGGGAAAAATGTCTGTTCAAGTCAGTATGCTACAAGCATGTGTGGTATGAACAAGACAGTTATGGCATTGTTAGGGAAGAGCAAATTTTTCAGCTTCTTTTTATAGTTTTCTGAAATTACTCTGGCCCACTTGATCTGCGGCTGACCTAAGTCCATTATAGGACACATGACTGCAGTCTATATTGATTTCCCATGGATATTCACATGGAAAAAAAGCTGATTTACTGCTCATAATTATTTTTATAAATAAACTTGATTATTAAAAGCTTGCAAATGAATAAAACACGACAAACACAAAAATTAGTCAAACTCAAAGTCTTCAGAGCTTAATGAGCTTATATACAGTTATAATTAATATTTGAAGTAGGAGCTGTGAGGCTCCACATTAAATTTTTACACATTTTAGCATGCTGCTTAGAGAGATGGCTACTTACTACCTAACAAAGCCTTTGCAAAGCCTGAGAAGGAAAAAAGATAAAATTGTATATTTGTTGAGGTTTTGAACTGAGATTTACAGTGTCCTTTTCAGGAAAGAGCTTCGTTACATATATTTAAGATTTATATATTTTATACAATACATTTGCACATAGTTTTATACCATTTTCAAAGTTTATTCATTGTTTTGTGTATTGCTATACTGAAGAAATAAGTTAAAAACAAAAACGCATGAAGAAATCATAAAACTGCATAGATTCTTCGAGTCTTAGAAATGTAAACTCTTAGTTTATTTAAATAATACAATTATTAATCCAAGAAAAATGTCTTAAGAAGAGTTTCTTATTTAAGATGGTCATCTGTAACAAATGATAGTTTATCCCACTGAGAAACATATATTTCTTCAAAGTAAATAGATTTAAAAAAACTGAAGGAAATAAAACCATACTTCTCCATTCTTTCTCACACTCATTCCATCATCACAACGTATATTTTCTTCTGTTCTTTTTGTTTACTCTCTCTTTTACTTTAGACCTTGATAAGGGAAGTAAACGTTAATCTTACCACATCCTGCATCTTGCTTTCTGAAAATTTCCCCTCAGCAAGCTCATTAGTGCTGTACTCCTGTATTCAACCTTATTCAGGTTCTCAGAACACAAGCAAAGCACAGTCGGATCCCCAGTCCATGGGTTAAAAAAAATGTATGTATCTACTTGAAAAGTTAGTGAGTTCCCATAGCAGCATAAGTAGCAATAGATGTTACATTAGGTTATGTATGTCCATTAGGTTACATTTGCAACCCTAGGTCTGGTTTTGGCATCATCATTTTCAATGCTCAAAGAAAAGCACCACATAAGAAGACGTCTCTATCTCTTGCGAAGTCATATCGCAGGAGAATTATATGGCAAGAGCTAGACTTTTGCATATTGGAGCATATGGGCAGGGAGAAAACCTTGTGTGACCTTCTAATGTGTTAAGGGTTCTCATGCTGAAGAGTTATTGGATAGATTCTGAGGCACTTCTGAAGAACCATTTACCAGAACAATCCAACATGGAGCAACTTGCTTAGGGAATGGCTGTCCCTCTGAGCTGAAATTGGTAACCACAACCATGAGAAGGATACTCTAGAAACAAACAAAAAATGATTCCGTTCTTCATGGACACCAGGCATACTGTCTCTCCAGTTACTTTTCTACCCCACCCCTTGTCAAGACGAGAGAAACGCTTTTCTCAAAGTCATTTAACCTTCTGTGTTTTTATTATTAAATTTCTTTGCTGACTTAGAACGTGCCTAATCTCCCATTCTGTTGCCAATTTCTTAAAAATTGCAAATTGCTTAAGAATGTGATTTTGATGGATACCAACATGAAAGGGATTTGATTTTAATGAATGTGTAGTATTTACACGTATTTGCGAGATATAGTACAATAAATTGATCTGTAGCACAATGTGTAATGATGTAATTAGTATTTCTACTTCTTCAGGCATTTATCATCTTTATCTGGGGGAAATTCCTCCATCTTATTTGAAACCACATTATAAAGTTGTTGCTGACGTAATTACTCCCCTGTACTGGAGAACAGTAGAAATGACTCTTGTCTAACCCTGCTAGAGAGGAGGAAATGAGGCAAGATAATAGCCTCAAAGACAGCACTGATCCTGTAGCCCCCAATTGTTTCACTTTAAATTGGAGCCAGGCTGACAGTCCATATTGTCTACAGTTCCTGGTGCTACGGATGGGTCAGACTCCATTGTGTCACGGCAGTGGGTTTATCGACCCTGGGTATTAGCAGAATGGGATGGCGGATGATTATCTTCAATGCGTTACACGATGTTTTTGACATGCTTCAGGCTAAAAACACTTCATTTTAAAAGGACTCAACCCAAGAGAAATAGAAGATTACAATGCTAATGCTAAGATTAGTGAAGGCGGGCTTTATCTCTGAGGGAAAGGCTTTATGAGCAAGACTTCTCACCACAGCTGGGGTGGCTTGGAAGAGGGAAGGAAATACAAATAGTAGACAGTAACATGTACTGGATGAGGTTAGAGATCTCCACGGAGGCATGAAGAGGTATAATGAGAGGTGAGAGTATGTTTTACTTACAAAGTTGAGAGCAATTAACAATTTTGACATTGATAATGGGACTGCAATAAATTTAAATTCGTTGGAAGAAATTATTCGTAAGTGGAATAATAAATGCAATAGCCTTGTAGTCAGTGACTTTATACACGTTAATGTTAAATGTTCAAATGCTGTACAGTTAAATCTTCAATTTCAGAAGTTCATTATTTACAGATTTTTAAATATATATATATATAGTTTGAGGTCAGTAAATAGCTCTTTTATTAGATATTAAAAGACATTGAAGAATCTGAAACTTCTGTAATCTCTTCATTATCTAAGAAGTTCATTACTAAAATATAGGAACTTTAGTATGAAAATTACATTAGTGTCATTTCAAATTGAAGGCATAGCACATAGCTAAATAAAAAAAATGATGTACAGCATTAACATCTATATAGACTTATGCATCAGGAAAACATACAGCTCAATCCCAATGTGAGCCATGAATCTGACTGTGGATTCCACGGCATGAAACATGAAGCATGCATTCTGACTGTGTAATTGAAGCCTGGTGAAATAAACCAGTTTTTCAAAGCACATCCATTTTGATCATGTCTTATAGTGTCATTATAGCTATGTGGGTACATAAAACTGTCTTTTTCAACACAGAACTTCACTGGTGGACTTTAAAGTCTCTGGCCCTTTTAATAGACTCATAAACTCTTTCCTTTGCTCCATTTCGTACTTCCCCTCCCTGCAATTTTTTATTATTATATGCAGTGGTAATGGCAGCATTTACTTAGCAGTAAGGAGATATAGTGTGCTAATTACTCAAAAATAAACTCTCCTCATGTTAAATGTCAGGTGAAAATAAGTACCTCTGATTTTCTTTTACAGGTCATTTTCTCTGGCCTTGGTGACTGCCATTAAGTATTAAAGTAGCTTATTCCCTGTGCATCAATAATCACCCACTGTCTAAAATTTCTGACAAAAATTACTAGTAGGCTTCTTAAATAATTATTAGTAAAATGTCAATAGGCTTGAATTTGGGATCTTATTGGGCTTGTTCTTTAATAAGCTCCGTTTTTTTTTCAGGCACAGACCAGCATTCATTTCCTTTTTGCAAGACCCTATCAATATGTTGCCTTAGCTATAATGTAACCAAGGCAGTCAGTTTGTACCTGGTCAGTGAAAGAAGTCATTCATTCATTCTGTAAAAATGATTTATGGATGAGAACTTTAAGCACACAGCACAGCAAGAGTAAGAGAATAACCATTTGAACCATGAATGCAGGTGCTGTTTAAAATTCTCCAGTGATTTGTACATAAAGAAAACTTGTACATTCTGTGAGATGTCTCGCATGTTTTGCCAAATGGGTTCAGCTTAGGACTTAAAGAATAATGTTCTTGAAGGCCAATTTCCCAATAAATATCCATATTCACTGGGAGGGGGGAGAAATAAGGAAAAAGGGAAGTTCTTCATCTTGTGGTACACATGATCTCCAAAGCATCTGTAGCTGTCAAGTTGAAATTAAAACAAGAAATCTGTTTGCATGTGATAAGCTTAAATCAACTCCAAATGATATCCAAATTGGACAAGGCCCAGATTTTGTAGCTACAGTCCTAACGTTTCAGTTTAGATTAAGAACAGACTTGTATGCTACAATGTCTCTAGAAGGAGTCACTGTCTTCTCCCAGCTGCACAGAAACAAATCCCTACTTAAGTTAACTGTCAAACCAGTCTTTAATGGA